>NW_004524641.1:3447735-3489620 GCF_000260255.1 Octodon degus | reverse complement strand
GATTGAACTCAGGACCCTGAACTTGCCAGGCAAGCGTTTATTCTACTGAGCTATCTCCCCAACCCTAAGACTTCTGAACCTTTGTTTAATAAATTGTTATATTGGAATGTGTCTAAATCATGATACCAGGAAGCCAAGCTGGTTGCACAGCAAGCTAGATTTTCTTTTTAAAAGAAAGATTTTTCAGAGATTTCTTCAAAATAAAATAAGGAAAAATTAAGGTTGTAAGTGACCATTTTTATTCTAATCCACTGGATGGTAATTATAGTAATCATAGAAATATTTTATATTTGCATTTTAACTTCTCTAAGACAAGTCCAGATCTTTTCTGGAGCAAAGCAGTTTAAAGGCATCGTGCTTTAAGAACAAAAGAAACTGCTGCTGTACATATTTAGCTGTGCTCTCAAAACCTTAATTGTAAAGATAGGTACACCAGGGCCAGGGAGGCAGCCTAGAGAACTAAGTGCCCGCTTAGGCAAGCTCAGAGAAGGGGGTTCAATCCCCAGCACCACATGCTGCACCAGACCCGTCGCCGGGCCCTCTGAGCCAGCCACTGAGTCTGGGCGTGGTGGCACATGCCTGTAATCCCAGCCCTGGGGAGGCTGAAAATAGGAGCGTCACTATGAATCTGAGCTACATAGTGAGGCCCTGTACCAAATACATAAAAAAAGAGACACAAATGTCATTAAAATATGTAAATAGCGCTTGCTAGAACAGTTTTTGAAATGGTTTGAGGCCTTGCCCTGCTGTATCCAGAGCAAGGTTATAGAAATTCCAGACAATTGTAAAAAAAAATTTAAAAAAATATGTAGATAGAAAAATAAGGTTCAGAGAGGCACAATGACTTGCCTAGACTCAGAAATGGCTGCACCCACGCAGCATATTTCTCAGGGGGACTTGCCAACCTCTTCAGCACATCTTTTTTAATGTCTTAAGACAACTAAAAAAACCAGAGAATAGAGTAAACTCTCTGATGTAGTGGAAATCTAGGACACACACACCACTGCTCCGAAATCATACTTGCTCTGTGCTTTTGTTCCTGCTCTTCCTCCTCTCTTCCTCCTTCCTGCTGTTCTAGAGATACAGTACTGTGTGTGCCCTAAAAATCCAAAAATAGAGACCTTAATAAATTTTCATTGGTAAAATAATAATCCTAAAGATTTTTTTAAAAATCCAGTGACTCATAATAATGAATTTCACTGAGATTCTTACACACTGATTTTTTTTTTTTTGCATTGAATGCAAATACCTTAGGAAGTGACCACTATTATTGCTGAATCTCACTCTTCAACATGTTGTTTTTCTCATTTTTTCAATCAGAAAGCATATATTCTAAGGAAATTCAAAAAGCAATGTAAATTTTTAAATGTACTGTTTCACATAATTTAAATTGGGTCTCTATAAAATGTGATGTTTTGGTGGGGAGCTCCCAGTAGCTTAACAAAGTATTTTTTCCTAAGTCCCTATCATTGAAATATTTCCTTTGAACTTCCCAAATTTTGGACCTTCTGCTCAAAAGCACTCCTGGGAGTGCAGACCAAGATAATGGGGTAGAAAATCTCTCAGGGATGTAAATGACAATGAATGTGAGAGCAAATCCTGAGTGGAAGAAAGACACCAGTGTTTATGATCCCCAAGAGTATGCGTGTCTTTTTCTGCATTTTCCTGCTAACATTCACCTGGCTTTGCTCAAAACCCCAAGTTCAGTGAATTCTGGACAGCACCTAATATTTATTCATGCCATTGTCCAGAGCATCTTTGCGGCGCTTGCCAGGGTCTGTCATTGAATATGTTTATCCAGCTGCGTGGCAAAAGCATAACACGCAGTCATCATTTTACCCAGCCACCTACTCAATATTTTCTACTATGATTAAATTAACTCATAAATATTACACTTTTAATGCCAGAAAGCCATGGTTCATCCAGCCAGTTGAATGTTTGTTTGTCCATTTTCTAATGGTGCCCGGCATGCCATCATTTCATGATAGAGTCTGAAATAATGAAAATCATCACATTTACTTAACAGACACCATAAACAGAGCAAGATTCTTCCAAGACTTCCTTTATTATGCAGTACAAGCCATCAAAGAAATACTGTAAAAAGCATTGAAGAACTATGAGGGCTAGGTTACAAATGATTTTAATGTATAAAAATCAATCTCTGGCTGCCTAGAGTGAAGGACAAAAATGCTGGCTATGTTTGCAGCTGACACAGTTTCTTTCCCAACCAAGTAAGGATTCACATAAACACCCACATCCTGATCAGACTTAAACTCTGTTCACTACAGTAAATGCTTAGGAATCCTGTGGACTGTTCCTATGTGCTAGGAAATTTGGAAACTACTTCCTCTGCACATCAGTACCCAGTCCATTTTCTAAAGCAATCTTCAGGATGCACTCTTCTCCATTGTGTGAGAATGTGGCTGGAGGATATGAACCTGTCTTTGCTCTCTGATGCCAGCCCTGATGCCACCACGACAACATGCATCCACATAGCCACTGGTGTCCTGGAGGCAGGAGCCATACTCCATGGGTTCCTCACCAAATTACCTTCTGAAAGAAATATCTATAGTTGGTACTTCAGGGCAGTTAACTTCTCAAGAATTATATGTAAATTTGTTGGATCATTCCGAGAATAGCCCTGGTTCGCAATTGCTCATAACACCCATGCTTTGGGAAACTTTTTACAGTCATTTTTATTGTTTTTATTTCAAAAATAAAACTTAAAGGAGCTTGAAAAGTAGATTTCAAGATGATCAGACAATGGCCCAATTTCAGTGGTTTCAGTTCCTTGCTTTTCACTGTGTGTGCATCCACTGAAATTAACCAAAATTAATCCATATTTGAACAAAGACTAAGGATATGAACGAGCCCTAGCTGTGGAGACTTCTCAGTGCAATGCACTAGCCAAAGCATTTGGAATGCATTGGCCATGGGAGGTAAAGAAGTTATAGCAAACAACATATGGGCTTTAAAATCTGAAGCTACCCAAGACAGAATAAGAGAGCTATTTTTGCTTTACTTGTTCCTAATTTTTTCCTCCAGAAGATGAATGATTTCTAATCACATTTTATTCTCATCCTTAGAGATGGATCCTGAAAGAGCCGGGTCCATCCAAGCCTGCTGGTGAGTTTGCAGCCTTGTCCGATGATTACCTAATGTGTTTGTGTCATCTGCTTTCCTAGTTGTGAGAAAACACATGGAGGAAACGTGTAAGTCCCCTGAATTGTTCCCAACTCTTATTCACCTTTCAGCATGTTAGTTCCTTCCCTTGGTGTTGATATCATTAGGCATTTGTCAAAGAGAGACTGTCACTTTAGGGCCTCTATTATGTGTAAGAATTGGCAGCAGATTTTGCCACTGGGATTTGCCTATATCCTCTGTATGTTATTGTACTTCTCTGGCATTCAGTGAATTCCATACCCACTTCTTTGATGTTCATTCCAGCCCCTAAATGTGGAAACAATGACTGAAATTTTGGATCAAAGCATCCCATAGATGGTAGGCAGCACAGCTCTCTGATAACTCACTAGTACAGAGCACACCTCCCCTCCCCCAGCAAAGCCGAGCCCTGTGGTTCTCCAAGAACAGCTCTGGCTACCGCATTGCAAAGGCATGCAAAGAAGTTAAAAGAAAAAAAAATCCAAAGTTTTAGCCAAAAGAAAGAGACTGCACAGGATAACCCCACCGAAGCTCGCGGTCACTTCTACCTACAGACAGGCTTGTTCATCTGCTTCTTCTCAATGGCACTGCTTCAGCTAGCATGTGAACTGGACCAGGCCTTTTTCAGATTTAGAACAGGTCTAATTTCTGTATGATGTCAACTGCGCAAAATAGCCCAGGTTTTTAAATGAATTTTTAAAACAGAAATTAAAGGGTTTGGGAATTAAGAAACATTGAATGTAAATTTTAAAAAAGAAATTAACACCTTCTGTTTGTAATGTTTGCAAGCCAGAATGAGCTGTCTAGAGTGCGCTTTCAATGTCTTTTTTTTTTTTTTTCTAATTTTTATTTTAATGTATTTAGTACAGAGTCTACAGGGTCTCACTACACAGGTCGGACTCATAGTGATCCTCCTGTTTTGAGCCTCCCAAACTCTGGGATTACAGGTGCACGCCACCACGCCCAGTCTGTTGCCTTCTCAGGGCGCCCTGGGGGCAGGGGCGGGGCTGGCACGGCATGCTGAGGATCGAACCCCGTGGTCCCTGCATCTGCCTATGCAGGCACTTTAGTCCGATGAACTCTCTGGCCAGCCCACACTTTCAGTGTTTGCTTTTGCTTTACTCCTGGGATGCCAGTGTAAATAATTGCTTCATTCCACTTATTTCCCAGGTCAACTTTGACTCTAAGAGCCTTAAAGCAGGTCACTAGAAATGCTGGCAAGACATAGGAGGGAAGAGATATGAAACTTTTGTAAGGAGTTCGGGGCTGAGTGGAGACAGCTTTATGGTTACGTTTTCATTTCATCCCATTGGTGTCCAGAATGTGCTAACTATAATTGGCACATAATGTTGGGAGCCATTAGAAAAGTATCATATTCTTTTTAAATAATGAAGAAAATAATCGTTTGAGGAATCTCATCCTTGTCAAATTAGAACTCCCAGTAGAACGGCATAGTTGGGCATTGGGCCGCCTGCAATAAATGAAGAAGAGTCGTGTTAGTCCGATAGCCTTGAACAAAAGGTAGGGCACCGTGGCTGCTCTTAAAATTAGCAGTTCCAAATTGTCCCACTGGATAGAAGTTTTACTGCCACAAGTATGCAACAGTGACATCCAGCGGCTGTTAGAATCATTACAAGTGTATCTCATTTTTATAAGATAAAATGAATTTTATCTTATAAATAAATACAATTTGGTATTGCCCAGTGCAATGTATACTCTTTTATCTATGCCAGTAATTCAGTCTGGGTGCCCCTAAAGCAAAATGCGCCCGGCTAACTCACCTACTAGTTTCCAAAGTCTGTTGTGTTTCTTACTTTTACTAACGCTGCAGTCCATCTGCTCTCTGAGGGTCCCACCGACCCTGGAAGCGCACTGAGTTATTTTTACAAGCATAAATGAGGAGATGTGTGCGCTGCGCACCCAACGAGAATGGAAGTTTCACCTTTGCCACCGTCAGTGCTTAAGGGAAGACACCTGAGCCCAGGCACGCTTCTACCGCTGGGGAATTGCACTAAAAATTCCACTAAGATCATTGATGATGGCCAGAAAGAAAGCGAAAGGAGAGAGGAAAGGAAGATGAGGAAAACAAACGAAAAGAGAAATGAACCAAAAATAAGGAAGGAGAAAAGGGGGGAAAAAGAATGAAAGGAGGAAAGGAAGAGGGGGAAAAAAGAAGAAATGAAGGAAGGAGAGAGGAACAGGACTGCTCACTGGTCTTGCTAAGGTTTGCCGCAGCGGGGCTGACACTGTGATAATATTCTTAAGAAGGAATTTAAAAATAGTTCCTCCAAAGCATTCTTGGTTTCCACTGGACTCCTTCAACTGCCAGGCAAATTGAGTAAAACAATAATTTTTCATTAATAAGCAAAATATCGGACAGCTGCCCTTGATGCCCTAAAACAGTGTCACTTGGGCAATGATGCTTAAAACACCTTCCCGGTCCCGTTTGGGGGAGGAACTCCCGCAGATTCGGTGACGTCATCTCAGCCTATAAATTATTCATGTCCTTGTCGCTGCAGAGCTCACCAGGTGACCATTTATGAACTTCATAGGTGCCGCTCCTTCAGACTGTCGCCTGTGTTCGCCTTTTCTCAGGGTTGGACAGTTTCTCCTCCATCACTTGGCCCTCTTCAGTGTTCTGGGAAGGGGAGGAATATGTTCACGTCCTTTCGAAGGAGTGAAAAAGAAGCAAAGCAAAGAAAAGGGGAAAAAAATCAACACAATTCCAATGCAAAGCGTTAAACTTGAGGTCCGATTCCATTTTGTAAAAGTTCCAAAGGTCTGTTAGCTAACATCTTGCTGTGCCCAAGTAGGACATGTGTTGCTCTGAAGGCAATCTGTACGGGTGAAACCTGTGATTGGCCTTAAGCAGAGAGCCCTAAACAAAGAGAAGGGATGGCCTCCTTCACTCGGGAAATGATTCCCATTCGTGTCAGGGAGAGTTAGGGGAGAGGTGTCTTGAGACAGAGCAGGTGTCTCTGCACCCTGTAACCAGTTTGCTCTGCTGTTACAAAGCCTTTGAACTGCAAGCTGGGTTATCCAGATTGTGTAGAATGCCTGCCTCCTCGCGCGGTTCCGCGCGGCGTCTTTTGAGCTGCTCTCTCTGGCTGCCAAGCATCTCTTAGTCATTTTCACAGCAGGGCTTTATCAGGAATATACGGAGGATTAGCACGCCCTGCGCTCACCTCTCCCTTTAATTCTTCAGGAGTCTGGCTGACCCAGCCCTTATCTCTTGCACCCTGGGACCCTGATGGGTGATTTCTGGAATCCAGCTGGAGCCCGTGGAGAGTGAAGGCACAACTTCCCCTTAGCACGCAGGGACTCCTGCACCGACACTGCCACTGCCACTGCCACTGCCACTGCCACTGCCACTGCCACTGCCACGCACTACCGGCTCCTGCCAGTCTGAGGAGCAAGAGGCTGGCATGAAGAAGCAGCTCCTTTCTTCCTGCCTAAAGGAGAAAGCCTGCTTTGCAAAGCTTCTTTGCGTGTTGAGAGAGAGAGAGAGAGAGAGAGAGAGAGAGAGAGACAGAGAGAGACAGAGAGAGGCAGGTGCACGACATGTGCAGCCTTTCCCAGCCCACAGTTCAGCTCCAGGTATAGTTTTACTACAGCATATAATCTAATAATGCATTTAATTTCTTTAGAGAAATGTTCTATACTCGGGCAACGTTTGGATGGAATCACACACTGTAAAGCTGTCTGCTCCTATCTGGGTTTGGAATGCTGAGGAAGAATCTGTTTTACAGGCCTTCGAGAATTTTTACATGGTCAATTGGCCGCTTTTTGTATTCTGGAACATATCAGAGCATCTGCAGGAAAAAAAAAAAATATATATATATATATATATATATATATATTCTATAAAATGGTGGCAGGATTTCTGATTTACTGATAGCGCTGGTTTGAATTTTCACAAAAATATTTAGCTATAGGACAATGTATTAGGTGTATTCTTAAAGGTAAATAACTATAGCCAATAAAAGTTTGGCCCATAAAGGGTCCCATCTTCTACTAGTTTTCTGCACGGAGAATTACTACCAGTATAATCATAGCTCCCTGCACACTAATATTTCCTCTGATACAGTATGATCAATGTTGTGGAAAAACATTTATTATATTTCTTCTAGCTACTTAAAGGCATTACTGAATTATGGGCATCGCAAAACGAATCCACTGTGCATTTTTTCTTTATGTGACGTTTTTACAATCTTCATTTTCTGCTTTGCAGCCACTGAGCTATAGAGATCCACACTTCGTCCCCCTTACAACCGCCACTGCGGCCACCCTCTCCTTTCTGCTTTATTACATCTGGAATGCACTTCATATGATAACCTTCCTTTTCATTCTGTGCCAGACTCTTATTTGAAAGGAAGAAGTTATGAAAGAGATTTAAAAATCAGTATGGTTAATAACAGTTCTTAATCCCCTTCCTTAACAAAGGTTATGAAGTTTAGACTGAAAAGGACGAGGGGAGGAGATGGTATTTCACAGAAGCACTCCAGAAGAGCTGCTGGGCTCCAAATGGGTATGGGTTTTGCAGTTTTGACATTTAACGATTTTATGAACATCTTTCCTTATTAAGCATCTCAGTCCACAGGGTCTGCGGCTAGGAAACAGTGTGTCCATCTAACAGCCCGTGTCTTGGCTCTGCCAGGGGATGAATCAATTAGCAAGAGGAGCACTGATGCAAATGCTCCGGGGTCACTTGAGATGCTGTTTGCCTTTTTGATAGAGAAAGCATGCCATAAATAACATCACACCTCAGGAAACCATTCCAGGAGGCCCAGATGCCGGCGGGGCTGCTGCCAGGACGGAAGGAGTCCTTTGCTCCTTGTGTGGATTTCCCCATCTCAGTCAATGGGAGATTTGTAGTAAAATCAAAGTATTTAAAAGAAGGACAGTATGTGGTAACAGAGGCATATTTAGTAATTTTTTTTGTATCAGAAACCATGATTTATGACCCAGAGTTACAGCCAACTTTATTACAAAAATGACTTCACCCGTAATAACCTTATTCAGGTCTCTGTGGAGAATGATATAGTACCCCACAGCATTACAACCTGGCAAGTATGCACAAACAATTCCTGCCTCTGTCTCATGCCCCGACCCCTTCAAGAGGCAGGCTTCCCCCTTTACCTAGTGGGAGAAATGGGGTCCCAGACAAAATTTTGTGGGTTTTTTTTTCTGCAAGAATTCACCAGGATCTGACATTTGTAATCAGCCAGGATTGAAGGCTACCTCCTGGGTCTCCCTCTTAGCTGCCCAACCTGGGCGCTATGGAATAGTGAGCAGAGGACCATCCTCACCCACGTGTTTGTACGTCCTTCCCTTCATGCCCCTGCCCACCTTGGGAAGCTCAGGTCCCCCTCCGCTCCCCACACCTGAGAGGAGCTCTCCTCCATGCCTAGGCCCCTCCCTTTTTAATTGCCATGGTAACCACCAGCTGCACTAAAACCACTAGGGCTGGGTGTCCAAGCAGGTCCCCTGGGTGTGCCAGGAACTAGAATCTAGCTCTCTGTCTTGTTAAACTCTAGTGTCACTCCCTAGCAATTGTCTTAAATTTACACCCTCAGAGTGTCTTAGTGGGATTACATGTCCATTTGCATTAAAACAGGTTTCTGTCATTAAACTGCCATATAGTAAGCTTTCTTGGGACAAATTAATGAGCTCTAAATATCAAGTAGAAGTTCACTTCACCAAGACAGCCAAGAAGGGGCACAGAAGGAAGTGGCTTCTCAGAATCTTCACCCGGGAGAATTGTAAGTGCCAGCTGAAAGAGGGTCTCATCCTGCTTCTTCTGTGTAAAGTAAGTGTCCTGATTTAGGGCTGACTAAAGAGAGCTGGCGACATTCTCTTCTTTCACCAAAAGCCTACAGTTCATCTACTTCCTATTCCAAATGCACTCATAGCCTTGACCTTGCCTGCTGAAACTTGCTGACGAACCACTGTCCTCTCTGCTCTGTGCCATGTCTTAGCCTCATCATCTTTCCCTCAAGTTTGTCCTTAAAGAACTTGTGTGCATCCACATAGCTTGGGAACCACATGAGACAGTGCAGAACATGTGTCCTCTGACACTGAAGTGCCCGTGTGGTTGTTAGTGGACTGTCCGGCCCATCAGTCTGCAGCTCGTGCCTTGGAACTCTTGCCTCAGTAGAGAACACTTTTCCTAGTCATCCAGGAGTGGAATAGCAACAGGGACAGTGTTTGGGGCCACATTCAACATGCTCATAAGTATTGCCCACACTGGGCTCCACAGGCACTCATCTAAGTAAAAATTATCTGTCAGATACCCACAAATGAACCCCAGACCTTCCCTTGTGTAACGGAGTTAAGACTGGTGCTAGGCAGCCTTCCACATCCACATAGGCTATGATTTCATTTCCGTGTAGCCTTAATGGGGGACAGTAATGTATGATTGAGACACTGCTATATTTAGGAATGACAAGATGGGCATTATTAATAGCTTAATTGACATTAAGGCAATTACCCCTACCCTTATTAAAGTTTGTAGAATTACACAGAAAATATTGGCTGAGGCCTTTTTTCCCTAGAGCTACCCAAGGATGTAGCATTTTATTTCATGCCAGATCCTGGCTTTGACATTAGATACTTAGCCGTAGAATGATTCCAGTAAATCATTATAAATGCATTATAATAAAGATGTTATGAGCTATCAGATATTAACCCCCAACCCCTAAAGAGAGATAAATAGTCCAGTTGCATGATTCCCACTTTTGTTTCATAAGAAATAAGCTTTTGCAAAGAGCAACTGACTAATGAATTATAAAATGGTGTGTTGAGCTCAGATAATTAAACAATGCATTTTAGTGTCTAGCGCAGGATGAACACTAAATCATATACAAATAAAAAAGGGAAAAACCTAGACCCCAGGCTTGACTCCTATTCTCAGATACCATTAAATTTGGTCTACAATCCAGAAATGTTTCAATACTCTTCTTATCTGATTAGAGGAGCACAATGAAGACCAAGATTCAACCAGGTAATCTCGATTAAGAGCCAGAGCAAGAATTCTAGAGGTGTTAATTTCAGATAAGATCACCACATTATTTTAATGCAGATTTTAAATGGAGATTACCTTAATGGGGCAAAAGTCTAGATGAACCTGCAGATTTCCAAGTTTCCTTACACTTCCCAACTTTTATGCTTGATCTATGAACTCATACCAAAGAATATGTGGGGAGTGAAAACTGTGGTGTCAAAGGTGACCTGGCCTTGCAATGTTGGAAAGGCCAACATGTGTCCTATAAACTTCTCGTTGCCCTAGAGAAGGAGGGGTGGGGAGGCTGGTTTAGGCTCTATCTTCTGTCTGCAGGGTTGTCACGATACCCAGCAGGGCTCCCTCTAGTGGTCAATTGTGGATCACCCTCTGCCCTCCACCTGAGCGGAGCTGGTTTGCCAGTGGCTTGTTCTGGACTTGCTGCAGGACTTGAAGCTGAGCTTCCGCGCAACCTGAACATGCGTTTTAGTTTTCAGGCCCCCCAGAGACATGGGGACCATCTCAAGGCAACTCTATACCACATGCTGTTGAGGACTATGTGGCCAAAGTTAACGATGGCCTTGGGCACGGCACAGGCAACGGCCACTGTGCTGGCCGACAGGGCTTCCTTAGGGCACCTGGCACGTGAAGTATCACTCAGCCAGTCCTCTCCTACGCTCTGGTCAAGCTGGACCTCACATCCGCCTCCACATGCCGAGCCACACGTGTCAGATGCTGCAGGTTAATTGACCTTTCTATGGCTTACTTTCTTCAAATGTAAAGTGAAAATAATATGGCTATGTCACCTCCCATAATGCTATGTGACGCTAGTGAGATAACGTAGGTCTCAATTTGTCTGTGCAGAATGCTTACTACAGAGTACGTCCCAAATCAGTTATCTACTTTAGTTTTAGTTATTTTATATTTTTGTTATCCTGCTTTTCTTTCCATTTTACTGTTACATCTCTCCCTCCCTCCCTTTCTTTCTCTCTCCCTCCCTTCCTCCTCCCCCCACCCCATGCTTACAAATCCCTTAAGTTGCACATTCTGGCCAATTTGCTCAGATACAGTGATTTGCTTGTGGTGCATATTCGATGCAAGCTAGCTACCCTGAATGATATTAATAATCACAGCAACTGGCAAAAGCTAATGTCTTCTGACTCCTTAGAATTAGCCAGGTTCTCTGCTATCATCATTCCACTTAATTTTCACAAGCATGTGTGAAAAATACTATTTTAATCTTCATCTTACGGGAAATTAAACTTGAAGATGTTACATAATGTGCTGAAAGTCATACATGCTTATAAATGGAAAGCTAATACACAAATCCAGAATCAGAGGCCAAGCATTGTGGCGCACACCTGTAATCCCAGGACTTGGGAGGCTAAGACAGGAGAACTGCTGTGAGTTCAGACCCAGCTTGGGCTACACAATGAGTTCAAGGCCAGCTTGAGGTGCATAGGGAGACCCTGACTCAAAAGACAAAGAAAAATAAAAAGAATCAGCCTGGACTTGGAGTTTCCACTCTTAACTATTATAATTGCATCAGGCTGTTGTTTGTAAGCTTTCTCCTCTTTCAGAATGTACCCCATCAAAGGATCAGTCATGAACATGCGCCCACTCTTAGCACATAAGCTTTAGGTCCTTGACCTTTGTGGTTCCTGGAAGTCTGGAAGTATATGCTAATTAGTTTACAGCTGCCCAAAAGTCACTTGTCTAAAAACCCCTGGGACATTATGTGAAACCATCTAAAAAGCCTTTCCCATTGCACACCTCATAAAGTTAATTTCACTTTGAAAGAATGTGTCTGAGGGAGGTGATGCACGATGTATTCAGGTTGGTGGCACAGTAGATAGAGCTGTCCTGTCACCCTTGATACCCTGGCTGGAAGCCTGGTTTCACCACAATACTTCCTAATGGCCCAAAGTGTACAAACTTCACACCCCCCTTAACTAAAGGAGTACATTAGAATCTGTAGTTCAATATTATGGATGATTTTTCTTAGTAACTTAAGATTGACATTGACCCCTGGAAGAAGGTACTGTGAGACTGCAAGGGGCTGGCGAGCTAAAGAAACACACTTGCAATGCAGCGACTGGAGAGGTTAGGGGAGAGGCCTGATGCTGCAGATCACGAGTTGCTTGTTCTACACTTGTCCTTTGAACACAGCAAGAAGACACTGGGGATTTTCCAGACGTCACTTTCAACTTGATCATGCTGGGTATAGTGGCAGCCATTACTAAAGTCACAAAAAATAAGGCATCCTCTCCCTCCAAGCACACAGAGGCTTGCTGCTTGGGTGATTTGAAGTTGGCTAGGCCATGCAGCTTTGTATGCCAATGTGAGCAGAGCCACTATGTGCTACACCAGGCCAAAGCATTTGATTGTCAACAGAAGAAACTCCATGTCCCTCTTTCCCTCCAAAAGTGATCTTGGAAGCAGGAATTGCAATGACTGAGTGCTTGATAACCTGAATCCCTCCACAGGACTGTGTTGGACATGTAGCATCAACAACAAATAAACTTTTGTTGGGCTAAGCTGCTGGTGTTTGGATGTTATTTCTACAACAAAACCCAGCCATTCCTGACTAATCCAGGCAGTGGCTTTTTGTTCAAAAATATGGGTCTTCTTTCTAAGCCATCAACCTTTATTATTTTTCCAATAGTTTTATTTATTCATTAAATAAATATACACTTTATACACACTTTCCCCCCTTCTTCCTGTATGCTCTAAAATGCTTAAAAATGTGACCATGACCTCGAGTTGGGTAGGGTGGTGATTTGTCTCTTATCCATCAATAAATTTTTCTACCGTGGAATAAGTAGAGGAAACAAGAAAGTACAAAGTTAGTATTTTGAATAGAATATATACAATCTGGTATCATATGATAATGAAAAAGAGAAAGCCCATAAAAAGGAAAGAGAATAAGAGAAAGAAGAATAAAAATACAGAAAAAAAACACAAAGCAAATAATGGGCAATTCACACCAAGATGGCCGTACAGTCTGCAATTCGCCTCCACTCCAGGTGGCATTTCTTGGCTGCCTTTGACCTTCAGCATCCATATGGATGTGTGCTTAGCACAACAAGGTGCTCGGGAAAAGTAGCTGAAAGGGTAACTAAAGCAATGAGCCTCCATTTTTACAATTTTGAAACCCTGTACAGCTTTAAGTGGCCTACGACTAAACAGGAGTTCCACTACACATTGAAAGGCAGTGCAGGAAGCAAGAAGGGAACTAGAAATAAATGAGTTTGAATAGCTCTTCATAACCTTTAAACTCAAGTCCTTGAAAAGAGCAACTATGAGATCAGAGCAATAATTCTTTGTCCTAGAAACAGGACATCACTGATAACTCAGAGCAGTCTGTTTAAAGAAAGTGTTTCAAATAAACCGGTTAGATGTCCTTGTTCTGTTTCCCTCCGGCTGCTGGGTGGGATGGAGGATGCAGTCAGCACAGAGGTCTAACTATATTTTTGATGGGGTGGGACGTGAAAGTTGGGGATGGCCGAATAGTTCATTTTTCCAAAATTTTGAATGGAGCAAGGAATTGCCATGTGCCAGGGGCTAAGAAGGAGGAGGAGCTGGGTTTCATTCTATTTCTGAGGCAACCGGGAATCCCCAGTAGAACCCTCACCTGGCAAAGAGGTACCTTACCTGGCCTGAGATACAGGAAAGCTCTATGGTAAAGCAGCCCACCTACAAGGATGCCACCAGATGTGTCATTAGGAGGCTGTTCCAAACAAACAGAAGGAAGCTGACCCTTCCTCTGGGGAGGGGAGTGCACATACACACTCCGATGCAAATATCAAATGTTTAGGACTTGAGATGAAAAGGCAAAGCCCTGCATAAGCAGAAAGCTGAAGCTGGAGGAGGGTGAATTCCACTTCACATGGGTGGGAGAAGCATGCCACATGGTAGAATGTCTCTGGAGGACACTCAGAAACACGACAAAAGCGTTGGACCCTTCTGGCTTTAGATTTGGAGAAAAAGAAAACCTATCAGAATGAATATTTCCTGGAGATGTCCTCCCAATTTGAATTCATCATCTTGCATCTGTCATCCCAAGCCACAATCCTCTCCCATTGCTTATCAAATGAATAAACATTCTTCTTATTTCCCTGACATCATTACTACTCATCCCTATTTTCCATTTCATTCAAATTCTTCCCCTTCTAAATGTTTCTTGGATTTCCTCCTGTCATATCCTTGCTTGGATATATACTCAGCTCTTCTACCAAATTCTAGACTACTGCCTTCCTACAGGAAACATAAAACACACAAATAATGGAGTATTATCCCATAATGCTCAGCAGAAATAATGAGTGTGATAAAAACAATGGCCCTATGTAAGAGATTTCCTAGGTAGTTTAGATTTCCTACAATTTTATTATTTTCAATAAAATCAAATTGTTACATTCATTACTTTAAAGGAAATGAATTTTTAAATATTATTTTAAAGATATGGTCTGAGTTTTTTCTCTGACATTTCTTTTTCCCCTCTTGACCTTTCTTTTTCCTTTCTCAAGCAGCTGGACAAGTCTGTACTCTAACCCAAGGAAAGAGTGAAACACTACCAAGAAAAAGAATTCTTTTAGTGACTTATGCATTACCAAAGCCTAGTCCCTTCAGGAAATAAACATTTAGAACAGAGACAAAAAAGTTGGGCAAAAAAGTGATTTCAAGGTAGGCTCCACCTTTTCTCTTGTTACCAAAGAAAAGATCCCAGGACTGATAGGAAAGATTTGAAGAAAGCAATGGGGACAAAGATATAAAAACTTGAGTCCTGCTCACTCATTTTAGTTGTGACAAACCCCACACTGAGGTTTATAGGAGCAATCCTGAAGAAAATGAAGAGTGGTAAATTAGTATAGTTACTTGGGAGGTTAATTTGGCACCAGTTTAAAAAACTGAAACTCTGGAGAAATTTTTACAGATGCCCATAAGAGATTGGTAGAAAAATATTTATTGCAGCATTACTTTTAATAGAAAAACTTTCAACAGCCTACATACACATTAATGAGAGAGGGAATAAATAAAATGTGGAATTTTCTGGGCATAGCTTATTGTGTAGCAGTAAAAAGAAATTATGAGGATGACAGGAGGACATTATAGAAGAATCTAGACCTTAGATTCTAACCTAAGAATCCTTAAGAGTTAACCTTTAAGCATTTCATTTTAATGATAAGAAAGAATAGGGGTCTGAAGGCTAAATTTCTAAGAATCAGGACATTGTTTAGATTTCCATCCTGTCTATGATGTCACATAATGTCCAAAGCTATCTGGTTTACCCACTTTTATTCTAGTCCAGGCAGCAGAAACTTATCCCCTCAGACCTCCCCAGTATGCTAGGACAGAACAGAAAGAGGACGAAATGAGAAGAATGAGAAGGTTCTGCCCTGGCTCTTGGCAGTACTGTCCAGATGATGAACAGAACCAGATTACAAAACCATTAAGTGCCCCCCCCCATCGAGTGACATAATTCTCACATCCACAGCTAAGGGGCCTCTTGATTCTGACTCTCTTCTTATTAACAAACAAGAAAAACAAAATGTCACCTTCAAAATATTATCCTTGATGAACTTCAGTCCTTGGTAGGGAAATGGATTTACTTTAAGCCAATGTTAAGTGAAATAACTCAGACACACAAGTTTAAATATCACATGGCTTCTCTTATGTGAGAAACTCAAAATATAAATAAAGAGCCACAGCTAGGTAACAGTAAGTAGGAAGAAAGACCTTTCTCAAAAGGGAAGAGTATAAAGAGATGAAGGGATGGGTTACAGGGGGAAAGAGATGAAAGAAAAAGAATTGAGATGTGTTCTGTACATTCTTCACCTCCTCACAAGGAATGTACACATTATGAACTGCAAATGTGTACTAATACAAAAATTAAAAAATCTAAATTATTAGCCTTGCAACACCTCTTAAGGTCAAACTAGAGAATCTAAGCTTGCTTGATTTCACTGTTGATATCTGCACCCATACATATTTTTTCACTGGTTTTTTCCGAATCTTAGTCAGCACTCTAATATTTTTCTAGTAGGTGATTAAAACTGGAGACTGGCTCTGATGCTTTTTCTCAATTTAATGTCTAATTCTCAATATTGCTATATCTTGTAGGAAGAATCTCTGAGCTTTCCAGGCAGGCACCACATAAAAATTTCAACAGTATCTGGCCATCCGGATGTTTTGTCTTATAGCTCAAGAGCCCAATGTCAGGGAAATGGCCTTGACTCCATCTCTCAGCAAGCCTGAGGTGGGAGTAGAAATCTCCCAGCACCACTGCTGACCTCCCGGTACGGTCTGGTAACTGGATGGGAGTAGGAGTTGGGAGCTCCACTTTAAGAACTAATTGTGTGTCTGACTTGGGCTGTGACATTGGAGGAAACTGTTCCACCTCTGTAGGCTTCTTTTACAAAGGAGGAAAAAGTAGCAAAGAGAAAAAGTTCTCTGAAGAGTACATCAAACTGTAGAGCAAAATGTTATAGTCATTAAGGAAGCAAGAGGAGACTCTACTTCTTCCTTCAACTGGGTCATTCGTGATGTCCCATCCCACACCAACCTGTGTCATGGCCCAGCTGTAAGAGATATGGCGCAGTCCCTACAAATGGCTCAGATTCACTTTTCATATATAAAGAACACACATTTTGTAATTATTAATGGTTCATTCGTGTGACCACCCATGAGTGAAGGGCACTTCCATCTCCTACATCTTTAATGGCAAATAATTAATGATGTGTTAGAAATTAACAACAATTAACAATGCATACGGAAAAATGGCAGTGGGTCAGAGACTCCAAGGAAATGCAGTACTTTGCTCCACAGACAGAGTCCTGCAATTTCGAACAGGGAGACTTCGGAAGAATGCTTCTTGGAAAATATATATCTGGCCATTGCCATGACTTTCCAGTTACAGCTCTAGGACATATGAAAAATTTAGATTTCTCTGATGACCCACTCAGATTCAGAGCCCAGCATCACCTTTCTTTAGTACAAGCTGTACTGCGTGGGTCTACACATTCATTATGTAAGATTAAGCAGCTTAATAGAAAGAATTTAGCAACCACCTGACATTTTATTAAATCTGCGAATTTTGTTAAACAAGCAAAACACAATATTATATTTTAGCTTAGTGTAAATAAGAACTTCCTGAAATACAGAATAAATTTGTATTTTAGTAACTACATAATCATATTAGACTATAGTAGATTATAGTGAATTTTTGAAATTGAATCTTATTTTAAGCCCTATACCCACTATGTATCAATAATAGAATTTATGCATATGCATATATCATATTTTTTGTGTTTAACTATGAGCATTTCTGTAAGTATTATTGTTGTGTATAGGTGAGATAATAAATAAACTGCCTTAGCTTTATCTACATGATACGTAGCGCTGGAGAATATTACCACTGATGTGTTAGATTCCCCACATTCACTTGGTAAAGTTTTCCCTCATGCTTGAGTCTCATATGTTTCACCAATGCTAAAAATAAAACCAGAGAGAGTGAGTTGAGCCCAAATATACAAATGGATCATCTAACCAGGGATATTCACCAAGGGTATCCTACTGCAGAATGGGAATGCATATATATATATATATATATATATATATATATATAATCTGCTTCCACCCACAAAGTAATTACAGTTATAATTACATTACCTGTAATTATAAACATAATTAATTATACTCCTGCAGTGCTTCAGAGCTTTAAAGTACATTCACATGCATTAATTATTTAACCTCATCAGTACCGTGTAAAGCAGGCATAGCAGAAAACCCACAGAGTACAACCGCGGGCTTTGCCCTGAGCCCAGGGCTCCTGCTTCCTGGTGACCTCTTCCTTATGATTGTTCCCATAAACCAGGCTGATGCTGAGAACAAGAAAGGAAAACATCTTCTACAGACAATGGTGTTTGTAGCTTTTTGGTCGAACAGCTATCAGAACTCCTAAGAGTAGTTTTAAGGAAAGGTCAGCCCCGGAGTTTGTGAGAAGACACCAGTTCCTGGAGTTTGTGAGGAGAAGACACCAGTTCCTGTGACCTAGAGGCGCGGGTTTAGCTCAGGGGCACAGGAGCAGCTGGCCGGCATTGACGCTTATCCATGTTTTCACAGAGAAAAGTAATTAAGAGGGCAGTCATGGTCCCTCTAGTGCACGCAAGCTGCTGGGAACACAGACCACACTGCAGAGCACCTTGAGACAAGAGGAAGTAACTAAACTGTCAAGACCATGAGCACCATCCCCCCCCTCTCTCTCTGGATTGAACCCAGGAGGGAGGAATCATGGAGCTATATCCCTAGCCCACGTATGTATGTAGGAATGTATGTACATATTAGCTCAGAGATTAGGATATTTGTTCCTTGAAATAATTCAAGTAGGTTTTCCCCACTTTTGGAAGCTACAAATCCACTGATCCACAGTATCAAGCTTCTCCGTGTGCAGACACTTGTACAACTTCACAAACACTTGAGCACTGAGCACCCACCACCCAGCTGAGAGATCAGAGTTCAGCAGGTGTGAGGTTAGGCCTGAGCTGCAGCTGTTGGCTGCCTTGTTTATTTGTTTGCTGTTTAAAGTTCCCAGGTGGTCAATGTGCAGATAGCCCTGGGACTACTGAAGAACTTGAGGGGCAAACATTACTCTCATTCCTCTTCGGTGGCACATGCTCCCCCACGCTAGGGGAGAGCCTAAGGGTTCACCTAAGGGTGAACAGGGTACCACTGCTGCTCTCAGTTATGCTTTCCAGGAGCTGCATGTGATTAAGGAAGAAGACAGAAATGGTGTTGGGAAGCTGAGCAGGAGCAGGGAATTTAGCCACTGAGCCCCAGAAGGAATCCTTGCAGCCTGCTGGGAGAAGCAGAGCGGCCTCAACCAAGATAGTGTTGATACTAAATAGAAGATAAGGAAACCTCAGGAGATTGCTGTGTAAAACAGCCCCCACTGCAGCAGTCAGTCGGTATAGACTAATTTGTCATCCTGGGCTCCCTTCAGTGCAACAGAGGCTGTGAAGGGCCAAAGCATCCAGGCACAGGTCAGGCCCTGGCGCCTACACGGCTCATGGTGGGCCATGGCTTTTCTTCAGCCAATGGGAAAGGAAGAACATTTGAGCTGCTGCTAAGTTCTGGTGCCTTTATTTGAACTTCCCCGAAACAGGCCAGTTCATGGTATTTATGGCTTAAAGGAATTTCCATCTGTAAGTTTATCTTCTTGTTAAAAATCCCCAAAATCTAAACAACCAAAGACAATAAATCAAAGCTTAAGTAAGAAGCAAAAACTTGTCTTTACAAGCAGGAATCCCTACAGTTGCTAATGTACTAATTTTTAGTATCAGGCACCATAAGAAGTTAAGTGATTGGGGAATCAGAGGAGTGAGTTTCCCTTCACCTGAGGAAGCAAAAATTATGGAATGGAAAACACATGGTCCATGCTCAGGAGAAAGGGCTGGGTGGTGTTTCCCAGGAGATTCAGTGCTCCTCAAGGCTCCATCTCTCCAAAACAACTCTTGCTCCTTTTGCACTATTTAAGTCAGGATCTCACTAAATTGCCTTGGCTGAGCTTAGCCTTGCAACTCTCCTGCCTCAGCAAAGCCTGTGCCACTATGCCCAGCTTGTTATCCTTAACTGATCCTCCTGGTGGATGATGCTGACCCTGTTCCACTCTCTTTTGCAGGAACAATGGTGCCAAAGCAAGTGCATCTCATTTCTGAACCCTGAATAGTTACACAATTCCATCATTGGTGAAAAAATCACAGCTGAGCTTGGTAGCAGCTAAAAAGTGCCAAAAGCTAGTGATTATACTGAAACATTAAGAAGTTACTACTCAGTACTTGCTGACCCACAAGTCTACTCCTTAATACAATTCAGCTCTTCTTGTCCACACCTGTGCTCTAGTACAGTATGAGTGGCAAGCCCAGACAATGGGCTTTCAGCCCAAGACCCACGTTATTCCCACCAGCATGTCACTGCATGGGTTGGGGCGCCATTTCCCACTCTCTATGTCAGCCCCATTCCTAGGGACAACAGAAGGAGTCCTCATAACCAAGTGCCTTTATTCCTAGATGTGTCTACTGACTGACTGACCATAGTATCTGAAGCTCTGCTGAATTACATCTTAAAATTTTTCTGGAAAATCTTTGTTCACTTCTTTTCTTTTGGGAAAATGTGGGCATGCTTCCCACTGGCTCAGAGCTTCTGTGTCAAAATGCATTTTATCTCTGAACCACATTTTAACTCACTTTCTATTATTTATCTCACATTTCACACAAAGTTTTCTGGGAAAATATAATAATAATCAAACACACACACACACACACACACACACACACACAGAGTGTAGAATTTAAAATCTATGACTCATGGTCAGGGAAATTCTTTGTTTTCAAACACTACCCCATGTGGGCAGAGAAGAACTTAACCTCCCAGGGTTGGAAATGACTTCGGTTCTTAAGAGTGCTCCTATCATCTGAGGTGTAGGCCAGGGAGAGGAGTCACCAGGGGGGGAATGGGCTGTCCCCTGCCAAGTCTCTACCAGAGGAAGCCAAGCATTAGCTCAGTATTTCTTTCTTTGACAAGGAAAGCCTGCATTGCTTGGGTTGTCCAAGGCTCAAAGGGAAATCTACATTATTCTTTTCCCCTGAGAAAGTTTTCTCCCATTTCCTCTCCCTTTTCTTGAGAAATTAAAACGATACAAAACAGTTGAAACAGTTCTCACAGTCAGATTTCCCAGAATTTGCAGTGGTTAACATCTGGTCATATTTTCCTCAACTTTTAAAAAAATACTATCTGTCAGTTTCTATACCAAGTCCTCTCTATCCTGTCCACTCCCCTCACCCAAGGGAAACCACTTTCACTAGTTGGATGGAGATCTTCCAAATCCCTTAAAATACGTTCACTTTACACCATTGTGCACGCCACGCTTACTTTGTGAGTTATAAAAATGGCACCGTTCTCTATAGTTGATGAAACTTACCTTTTTCTCTCCTTAACACTGGGTCTCAGGCAGCCCATCCAGGTTGGACTTAGTAACTCCAGTTCATCACTTTTTTTTGTGCAATCAACTATTGATGGATATTTAATACTTTTTATTTTTAAATTCTGGAGTTTTATTAGTACATTTTGGATATACACAATGAGGGTGTTTGGGTCCTTTCCAGCCCTTTATTACTTTTTACAGTCCTATACTAAGCACTCTTGTACATGTCTCTTCGTACACACATGTAATTTTTTGTGTAGAAAACATCCTCAGTTGTGGAACCCACGGGCCGAGGCTGCACACAATTGCTACTTTGCTCAGGCGCTGCCGGAAGTTTTCGAAAGGGACTATGAGTTATAGCGACTTACACAGCAGCATAGAATGAAAGGGTAATTCCCCTCACATTTTGGCCAATACATATCACTAGATGCTAATTTTTGTAGGATATTATATACAGTCCAGATAAATCTTACTTTTGATTTTTTTTTTTTTTTTTGAGGTCAGCTCAGCCCACCCTGAGGGCAGGGCTGGCATGGCATGTAGCGTCAGGGATCAAACTTTGGTCGGTCCTTGCACATTAGTCTAAGCTTGCCTACGTGGACACCACTTTGGGCTGCTGAGTTATCTTGCTGGCCCCCTTGAATTGCTAATACATTCCTATGATATAGAGTACACAGTGACAGTCTCTCTCTTATGTCTCTTCCCTCTCCCTCTTCAGGTTCCCTTCTTTGAGAAAAAGCAATAGTTTAGTATCCTTCCAAAGAGTTCTATGTGCATATAAAAACTAGTTTATATGTTTCTCTATAGCCATGGTTTATAAATTTAAAGTTAATATACTATGTATGTCATACGGCTTGCATCTTTCACTTAAAATATCTCAAAGATCCTTTCCTATCAGTTCATATGGAGCCATTTCCTTTTATCTCCTCTCTTTCCTTTTCATTGGCTATAGAATATTCCTTTTAAATTGTGGACCAAAACTTATTTAACTAGTTTCTTACTGATTCACATTTATGTTGTTTCTAGTTTTTCATAATTAAAATTCTGCTTTAGTGACTACTCATAATATCTCATACATGTACAAATGTTTAAAAGGTAAGTTCTTTTTTTTTTTTTTTTCAGTACTGGGGATTGAATTCAGGACCCGACGATTGCCAGACAAGTGCTTATTCTACTGAGCTATCTCCCCAGCTCTGAAAGGTAAGTTCTTAAAAGTAGAGGAACAAGGTTAAACATTGATTGCCTTTTTTAAAATGATGTACTGCCAAATCATCCTCTGTAGAGACTGTACCAATACATGCTTTTACTAGCTTTGTCTATGGTACTTCTCTTTGTAAAAGATTGATGTAATAATAACAGGTAACACTCCATGTTTATTTGCCGACCAGACATGATTCTAAATTCATTAGTCATATTTTTAAGACATCATTATGGAAAATTTCAAATGAATGTAATAAAATAATACAATGTAGTTACATATACACTTCACACCAGGCTTCAATAACTAACAACACAGGGCAAAGCTCCCTTTTCCCATACCTGTTCCCTTCCCCATGCTAACCCACATGCTGGATTATTTTAAAGAAAATTCCAAGCATCATAAAATTTCATTCACAAATAACACCATTAAGAGATAAGGATTTTGTACAAAAATAACCACAATATCATTGGAATCAATGTTAGCCACTTTCCTGGAGACAAAACACCTGACACCCACAACTTTAAGGAGGAGAGGTTTATTTCAGTGCATAGTGCAATCTCTGGTTGAGTGACCCCAAGGCGGAAGTGACATGGTGGAAGGGCTTGGACAGAGAACAGCTGCTTAGGTCACCAGACCAAGAAGCAAAGAAGGGAGGGTGGAGCCAGGAGGGCGAGTACCCAAGCCAGCACACACCCCAGTGACCCCTCTCTTCTGTTCAGACTCCACCTCCTGAAAACACATTGAGCTCCAAACTCATCTGTGAATTACCCCACGGAGGTGCACCTGTAGCCCTTCCAAAAGCCCCATCTCTGAGCCCAAGAGAGTTTGAGGAGGCATCCTGGATCTATTCCACAACAGAATTGCTTAAACATTAACAATCATGTTTTACCATCACTAAATACCCACTCAGTATGACGTATCTCCAGGTGACTCCAAAACATATTTCCGTATTTCTTTTATTTGACTTGGAGTCCGAAGGCTCGTATTTCCTTTGCCTGCTGTGGTTCCCAAATCTCTCTGACTCTAGTGGTGGTCATTCCTCTCATTTTCTCACCATTTACTTATTAAAGAAAAGAGCACTCTGTCTCAGTCAGTTGTACTTTAACTTCATTTATAGTAGTTTGAGGGTTTTAGTGTATTTTTACTTAAGGTGTTTGCCTTAAGAGGTATACAGTTTTGCTACAGCCAAATTTCAATGTCATTTATTCTACAGATAATTTTTTTGGTATCTTGTTATTCAAATGCTTTTAAAGTGTCTTTAATATCATCAGAATTTATGTTTGCATATGGGATGAGATAAATATCTCATTTTGTCTCTTCGGTGAGCTAAGTTCATTCTCTACTCTTTCATGGTTTTGTGATACCATCTCTGACACAGACTGCACTTCAATATCTCCGTGGCTGTGTCCACAGGCCCTTTTGATTTAGTCTATATGTATCTGATCTTGCCCTACTACCACACTGTTCTAATAACTATAGCTTTTTAGTGTGTCAAGCCATTGTTAGGACAAATGTGGTTTAGGTTTTTTTTTTTAAGTGCAATAAAATCAAGCCGACCAGAGCCCTTGAATGTCCAAACAATGAGGAACATCTGGCAGACTGTTGGAACTGAGGTGGGCGTCTGTGCTGTACTAACAGATGAAGTTTAAAGGCTAGATTTCCTTTGTTTAGAAAAGTTTTATGCAGCTCTTCTGCAAATGCCAGGCTTCCACAGTGTCCTCTCAGGTCACCGAGCATATTCTGTCTGCCCCCTGCTCTTCCTCCCTCCCTCTCCACATGGGCAGAGAGGAAAGGAGGAGGAGCTCAGGAATCCCCCCACCCCTGCTAGGTGAGGGGGAATCTCAAATCTGCGGCTTACTGATTAAGAGGCCCCAGATGTGGGAAAAGCTCAAGCCTCCGGCTTGATTCTTGCTGTTGGCTGTCCTGCCAACTACTACATGTCGTAGACTCACACGCCTCACAGAGCCAATAACTGAGGAATCGGGATTAATTCCAACACATAGCACTTGGCAAGTCTGGAGCACAAGGGAGATGTGGCAGCAGTGAATATCCTGAGATGCTCTCAGGTGACAAAGGCAAGAACACATGGATCTCAAGAACAGGAACCTGGCTGCCTCCCTCGGTGGACCAAGGAAAGGACTTCCATCCTGCCTAGTGCACCTCTCTCCAAAAGTAAATGTGGTGTTCTTTGTGCCAAGCCTTCAAAGATCTTTGTACATCTTCATATTACTAATTAAACAATAATATCTCAGTGGGAAAGCAAAGTCAACAATATAGTTGCTAAAATTTTAATTCAAGGTAGATCATAGCATTTCAAATATACTATACAGAACAGAGACGTGCTTGAGTGTCTTACAGTTCATTTGATGAAGCCCAAAAAGTGATAGGCAATTTCATCACCAAGATGGATAAAGGCAATCCTATCTCTTTGGAGACTTAAAAAGAGGAGTAAAATTAAAAAATCAATACATGAAATATTTTCTAAAAGGTAGATTGCCAAGAGTTATGCTGCCAGTAACTTATCCCCAAATTGAAATGAGATTTGTTTAGCACAATAAGACCAATGACTAGGGCTTTTATGTACCCATCCAACAAGTATTGGCTGAGCTGTACAGCACTGAGGGACCCATCCTGAATAAGACATGCATGGTACCATGCTTCATGGGGTTTCCATTCTCATGCTGAAAAAGAATGTAAGTGAAAAATAAGGACAAGCTGCATAGCTGATACAGGGGCTGAGACAGGGGCCATGTTCAGAAGGCCTATACTATGGAGGGTTGAACCAGGAAGCTCAGCTGAGGAGCAAGTCTGGAGCGCAAGGGGCGAGGAAGGCAAAGGACCTGGCTAAGCAATTACCACGATGAAGAAAGTTCCTGGCAGAGCGAGGAGCAGTCAAGTCCTGAAGTGGGCAGGACATTGGCCCAGTCATTGAGCTGAAAGGAAAGCAGGGAGACAGGGCCTGGTGAAGCCAACCAAGAGTGCAACAGGCAGGAAATGGTGATCACAGGATGTGCCTTGTATGGTACTGTGCTCACATTTTTAGCCTAAGAGCCATAGGAAGCCTCAGGCAATGCATTATTGCTTACAAGAGGGGGCCCATTTAAATGCCCACCCACTGGGATATGGTAAATATTAAAGTATGGCATTTCAGTACAGTTGATTTTTAGAAAGTCACTGGGGCAAAATATTCTGCTCTTGCTGAGATATGCTGAAACTAAAAGGCCATCATGCTGCACAGTGTGGTACCTACCCAGCATGCACTGGCCCGTTTGCCTTATAACAGGCCCTTGGCTTTGTTTAGATCCCTACTCCCTGCCAAAGGCAGCCAATGCAACTCAAGTTTAGCCCACCCACATGTCCCCTGGGCATCCTAAATGTGAGGATCAAGTTTGTTATTATTGCTATAACCAGAGAATATTTTTCAAAACCTAATCTCATTATCCTTCTCTTCTTACCCTAGAAATAAAGAACAAATTCCCTTGCAAAGTTGGTGATTGGACTATGGACCAACCATCCTTTCATATCATGGACCAGCCATCCCTTCAGTATTTCCACCCTCCTACTTATTCTCCAGGCCCCTCGCCCTTTTCTGTTATCTGAATCACATCATATTTCTCTACCACAGGTGTTTTGAATATGATATTCTCTTTGTCGTATCTCCAGCAGAACTCTCCTGACCACCAATATAGGTCAGATCTATCTGCTTTGTACGTCCGAAGCAATTGTGTACATTTATCTCTTGGCCCTTCTCATAGTATGTATTTATGCATTCTTGAGTAATTATTTTATAAGCAGCTATTTTCTTCACTCACATCCAAGACCTCTGAGTGAAGGACTATGACTGACTCTCTTGCTCATCAGCTTAGCAACCAGCACAGTACTTAGGATATGGCAGTTGCCTACAAATGCTGAGCAAATGAATAAATCTGGAACTGTCTTACACACAAGATATACATTAAATAGGACTGAGTTGGAGAAAGGGATTTGTATTTGTTCTGCCGATTTTAACCAAATCAATTTATATGATCTTAAAATTTAAGCACAATATACATTAGTTCTTGAGTCCACCAACACTTCAGTTTGCTAACACTTTGGTTCACAAGTAGAAGCATTTGGCAAAATTTTGTTTTTGTCTGCAAACTGCATTGGGTGGCAAACACGACCCTGGCCATCTTTCTCGCCCAAAGACAAACAGCCATCTTTTCCAAAGTCATAGAACAGATGAAGTTCTCGAGCCAAGATACTACTATACACCTTTTTCTCCATCCAACCCATCAGTGCATTTGATCAATTCTAGCTCCCAGAAATATACCGCAAATCTATCTTCATCCCTTCATGACTGTGACTAACCTGGCCCAAATCACCAACAGCCCTATTTGAACCATTGCCATCCCTTCTCAACTGGCCTGTCACCACCTACATTTGTCTGTGATCCTTTTTAGGAAGCAGACAAGATAATCTTTGAAACAAATGGCATCCTGTCAAACTCCAACTTAAAGCTATCACTTTTCAAGACACAGCCTACAAAGAAACAGGCTTCAGCTATAGTTCAGATTCTTTACTCTGTCTTCTCCAGCTCCTGCAAAGCTCAGTGACATGACATAATGATACCTTTCTCCAACTATGCCTCTATGCCCAGAGAGTGGCCTTTTCTGCATCTCCATTTTTCCCACCTCAGGGCCTGCACTGGCTAGTGTCCTTGTTGACAAGGCTTCCCTCACAGCCATCCCCAGCCACCCAGCCTATCGTCACATCACTCCATCGTAATGTTCAGTCTGCCACTTCTCTTGTTTATTTCTTCAGGTGTCCTCTTTACTGCTCTACTCCCTGTACATAGAAAATACCAGGTTTATAAGAGCTAGTTGTGTGGGCCGGGGAGATGGTTCAGTAGAATAAGCGCTTGCCTGGCAAGCACAAAGACCTGAGTTCCATCCCCAGTTCCCCCCACCCCCTAAAAAAAAAAAAAGAGCTGGTTGATAAATTTCTATTGAATGGATGAATAAACAACTTCCTTTATTACAAAGTGCTTTCCAGCCCTCTTATTTCACTAGAAGTACTTTCTTTCCAAAACTTTGAGTAATGGCTTTTGGGGAACCCTCCTCTTGAACCTCTCTCTTAAAGAAGAGCTTCCTTCTTCTTGTGAATCTCTCTCTTGCTACCCAGCTGACTACTCTGCCTTCTCCCTTTATGTGGCTTCTCCATTCTCACAGGTGGAACAGGCTCCCTGCTTCTCATTCTTCCCCTTCTCTTAAAAACACCATCTGTCCTGGAACTCAGCGAGCTTTCTGTTCCCATGACACAGTGGCCTGCACTTCCCACTCTCTACTTTTCCATTTCCACTGTTCATCTTTTCCTACTAGCCTTGCTTCCAAAAGTCCTCTTTAATTTCAAAAGCATCATGATTCATCCCTGCCCCGCAACCCAGGAATTGAATTCTTCCTTTCCCCTTGGCCTACACAACCAGGCAGTCACCTTGCCTTCTGAGTCTTCTGCGTAATATTTCTTGGATTCAACATTTTTTTCCCTTTTCCATCTGTGGCACTCTCTGCCTTTTATCTAAAATAATGCACCTGTCTTTATTTTGTAAATACCTCTCTTGGTTCTAAAAATTCAGAATTGTGAGATAGAATTGGAAAGAACCTTTGAAGTAACCATTCTCTCATTTTTTTTAGATAAACTGAGTCCCATAGAGGTGATTGGCTTCCTTAGTATTGCAGTGAAATGTTCAGTTTAGAGGTCTTCCCATCTCTCCCTTCCTGCTTTCCTCTGTTGCCCAAATTTTCTCTTCAACTTGGCTTTCTTTCACCCACAGCTGCCATCTTTATCTTCCTCAAGATAGAAATAATCTTGCCATTCTCCTATTCAAATAACTTCAGGAGTTAAATTAAGATAGCTACTTACACTTCCTAGATCAACTGCTTCCAAATTGAAATTCAAATCCCCAGCCTGGGACCTGACATTCAAATTTTCATAAGTTTTTACCTCTTCTAGCCTCAAAGATCATAAAGGAGATCAAAAGGAGAAAAATATTAGAAGACAATGCTGAGACCAACATAAAGAAGAGTTTTCTGACTATGAAAATTGTCTCACACATGTCACAGCCACCTTCTGGTGAGGGCCTCCTCTGACTTACAGACAGGTAACTTGGGGTTGCATCCTCACATGGAGAAAGAGCATGAGCTGCTCTCTGGCCTCTCCTTACATAGGCACTAACCCCGTGCACCAGGATTCCATCCTCATGAGCTAATTACTTCCCAAAGGCCCCATGTCCAAATACCATCACATGGATTTAGAGTTCAATATGTGAATTTGGGGTAGAAGGACAAACATCAAGTCCACCATGCACTCCATTCTAAGCTACTTCGGGCTTTTTTTGTTCCCTTCCAAACAAAGTAGCTTGCCTCATGCAGTCTCATACTTTCCCATCTTTCTATGCTTTTGCTTATGCCATTACTATTGCCATGACAGCAGTGTATATGTCATTTCTTCGATGATCCCTCTAGCTCTCTCCTCTCTGTCTTCCCCTCCTCTCCTATCTCTTTTTCTTTTTCTCTTTTATGATATCTCTCTGTCTCTGTCTGTCTCTGTCTCTGCCTATCTCTGTCTGTCTGTCTCTCTCTTTCTCTCTCTGTCCCTCTATCTCTTCCTCCATCTCCTTCCCTCTCTCCTACACTAGATATCTTTCTTGATAGAATCACGTTAGTTATGTTCCTCAGGGTGGAGTCTAATCACTTACAGTTTCATTCCCTCCCTATTTCCTCTTTCAGGAGGCCTTGCACACCATTTTTGAACAAAGCCATATTTTCTTCCATGGCTTTTTCTTCTGTTAAGGCCCCTCTAGCTATCCCTGCCTTGACTCTGTGGCTCGCCATCTGCAGCTCTGGGCCTCCAAAAGTGGTTCCCATTTGAACTTTCCCAGCACAGGGTCCATCCCAATTGGTCAAAGGAGCACCATCCAGTTCTCCCCTCCCAGCCCCTACCCCTACTTCCTATGCTGTGTAGGCCATTCTCTCAGCTAAAAATACTTTTCCATTTCTTTTCTGCTAAAAAACTTGGCATACTGCTTCCTAGAAAGGCTTTCTTATGAAGATTACTCTTTGTATTGTAAACTTTTTTATTAGACAGTAATCAGATGCCTTCCTTTATCTTGACAGTGAATTTTTTTTCTAGCTGATTTCAGTATGGACATCTTTTCTCCTTATTGAGAACATGAGCCACCTCATATTTCTTTGGTCCACTTCCCACTCACCCAGTGTATCCAATACACAGGAGACAATAAACACTTTTGGATATTCATTAATCAAATTATCCTTGCAATGGAAATTTTATAAAGCAGTGACTAAAACTATATGGTATTCAGATAAGCAAAATCAGATGAGAAAAAAGAAATAGGAATGGAAAGATGGAGAAATGGAATATTCTTAGTAAAACAGAGGTAATAAGCCCTTAATAGTTCCTTAAAAGAGCAGGCATGTGTTGTCTTATTCAAAGTCAATAGACAGAGATGTGCTCATTTAACACCAAGATGAATTAGGAAAGCTGCCCCAAATATTTGTTCCCTGGGTGATGCCTTATATGATAAAAAGCTTGTGCTATGTTGTGGTTGCACCTCTGACATATGATGTAACCCATTGGTATAGTGTCTGGATTCCTTGATTTGTCTCTGTCTGTCTTTGCCTATTAGAGTGTCATTTCTAAAATGAGAACAGAAATGGGTCTGTGTAAGTGTTTGATGCAGAAAGTAAAATCTTTCTGCAGATTTATGCAGAGAATTAACAGTAGTTTAGGAAGTGTAGCAAAACCAAGCAATACAGTGTGAAAATTATTATGTAGAGACAGTTCACTCTGAAGGCGGGCCCCAAGAGGTCTTCCTGCCTAAGTCTCTGGGCCAAATTATGGAAGACAAATACAGTGCTTCAAGTTGGAGATGGGGCCTATCACTCGTCCAGATGTTTCCAGAAAGCTAACTTGTACTGCAGGAAAATCTTCAATGCAAAGCAGAACTAAGCTGGGTTGTAGACCCTCATCCTGGCATAGGTAGTGATGGGTGGCCACTGCCTAGCAGGACACCAGAGGGCTCTGCAAGAGAGGCTATTGAACATCCTGACATAAACTGAATGAATTCAGTTCAGGGGTAGAGAAGCAGAGACCCCACTGTGGAAACCTCTGGAATGTTCTTCAAAGGCAATTAGCTCTAACACCCAAGATTCTTGCCTGCACCTTGCTCTTTCTCTGTAGAAATATTCAAATTGCTTTAACAGAACACATGATTTCAGTTCATTGCAATGCTGCTAGTTGAGAGAGAGAGAGAGAGAGAGAGAGAGAGAGAGAGAGAGAGAATCATGACTTCTGAATGCTTTTCAGCCATCTTTCATAGAGCCCTCCCAGCTACAGCTCACATTTGGCGAGTTTAATGACTTTCCTCTCCTATCTCTCTTTTCCATCACTAAGATCATTCTTGAACCATGTAAGCTGGAGTGGGCTCAGCCCAATGCTCATAAACCTTGTCCTCTTCTGCTTTCTGGGTCATGTTGACCTGGCCTTGGGCAACCGCACTGTGGCCGCCTCCTGGCAGCCGGCTGGACATCCATTTCATGGTGCTGTGGCCCATCCAGCATCTTCCCAGATTGCTGGTGACCATGACCTGTGGGCAGGCATCAAAAATGGAGGCACAGTATACTGGCTCTGTTCTTTCCCTCCCTTGGTTGCCATAAAACTCTCTGTAAAATCATTTTTCTCCTACTTTGCTGAGTTTAGACTAAATACCACTTGCCATTGCTGGACTTTTGAGTTCTACTTGAGGTCCTTAGCATTCTCTCTTATGTCTTCTTATAACAATAATCCCACCACATATTCTCTGGCTATAATTCATGTTCATCAGATCTCCAGACTCCTCCTCCTCTGCCCCCTGACCTCTCCTTGTAGCAGTCCACAGTCCTAGAGCAGATCGCAAATGCAAGGCTGTTCCTTTTCTGAAGTATCTTCTCCCCACCCTGTGGTAAATTAATAGGCTGCATTTCTGCATGACTTCTCCTTTTTAGGGATGTATAGGAATGAAATATGAACAGGTCCTTGGGAGATACGGGGAGACTAAAATGTCTAACTCAGGCTTTCCCAAAATTTGAGAAATGAATCCAGACAATCCTGGTATTCTTTAACAGCTGTCTTTGAAGGGAAAAAGACGGAGAAGGAGCAGATGTTCTGGGCCCCCCAAAAGAGGTTGCCCTCTTTAAGACAGATGTGAGGCCAGATGGGTGCACAGCAGAAGAAGCTGACAGGATCTAAGAAGGCAATCAAAAACTTCCACCCCAAGAATTGGCAAACTGGCAATTTTCTTTAAAAAAAAAAAAAAAAAGTTTGCTTTCAAGTAAGTATTCCAACAGCACAGGGCAGGCCACAGCTCAGACCAGTAATGGAACTGTTGCCTACAGTTAAGAGATTCATGAAAAGAAAAAGGAGAGTAACTGATCCCAGGCTGTAACATTCATTGTAATCCTCAAGGATACGTTAGCTTCGCAATCCACTTAGAATCAAAATAACAGCACCTGAATTCTCAGAGATTTAACTGAAGGAAAAATGAGTTTGCTTATTTAAAAACTTTTCTTAAAAAAAAACCTGAAACCTTTTCTCATTAACACTAATAGGAATTAATTACAAACATCTATTCTGATTTCCAGACACCTGCTTAGCATCAGCAACACGGAACCACCCCTCCAATTATTTAGTGATACAATGTCACATTCACTTTACCCAGTGGAGCCAAGACTTTTCTCATTTCCTATGTAGCCACCTTAGGCTCTGCTCCTATCTTCCTATCTTAAATTACCACCAGGCCTTGAGCATATTTGCCTGGTTCTAAAAGCAACAGGAGGTGCCTTTTGAAGTTTCTGAAATACATACACATGTACACATGCACGCACGCACGCACACACACACACATCCACGTACCCATGCACACATTGGCCTCTCAATCCAAGTATAACACAGTAAGATCCCTCTTGTGCAAAAGTTTTACAAAAACTTAATAACATTCAGACATACAAGACTTCTATTTTCTCCTCTTATTTTAATGATCTATCACAATTGGATGTGGTTCTTATTTATAATACTATTTTTGCAGCAACAAAGAAAAACAACATAAGTGATGACCACAGTGACTTTAGAAGTCAGCCTAGGACATTATTTTCTGCTATTAGTCCTCACCAATGTCAAGTGCAAAATGTAAATGAACAGACGCTTCCCTTATTGGAATGACTTCAGCACTTTTGCTGCTTCCCATTGATTTCTATTTACTGTGGCGGCCTCGGGCAGGAAGAACATATTTCCATGCCTGAAGCAGCAAGCTAGGACTCCACTAGAGTATATAGATGCAATTGTCATAACGAAATGGTACTGGAAGGTTACTCTAAAAATTAACGTAATACAAAAGGAGCACTGTTTGTGTAGTGTTGCGACAAGCATGACCTTCTTAGTGTTGTATTCGAGTCACCTCTGTTTCTCCTATTGACAACTGGCCTATAGGACTTTAACCTAGAAGTAAATATGGTGTCAAAACCATTTTAATACTGAACAGAGTAGCTGAAGATAGGTCATGTGTTCTATATTCTGGAGCAGAAGTAACTTTGCATCTTGTAGAAAGTGAAGTGAATACTTCTGCTAAGTCACAAAGTTGCCGTTGGGGATAGGTGGATGTAAGGAATCACTTTTCACCAGACATACCAATAATAAGTATTTCTACAGTCCAACTTGGCTCCCTGAAGGAATAAAAACCTACAGAAGAGCCAAAATAAGCTTTGAGCTCATTTCTAATGCTTTTGGTTCTTTGTAAAATATTTGCCTCAGGGCTCCCAGAGGTGAAAAACCAATGGAATTAAAGCAATCAGAAGATATTCTTGGTTTTTACTCTTCTCTATCTTACACCCACACTAAAAATCCAATCTTATTATGGCATATTCAATTCATCTACCAAAGATAACTGAGTAGGAATATAAGTTACCACATTTTCTTAAACCTTATCTCCTATGTTCTGACATTTCAAACTTTTACCAATGCCCAGTGGCTACACAATAATAATAATACAGAAATAAAGCTAAGCCAAAGTTTTTTTTTTTTAAATGTAATCCTAGAGGACTGTGGAAGATATTTTCTCACCCTGTTTTTAAACTAAAAGAGATTGTGTTGATCCAATGTCAACTTCAAACCCTCCTTCTAGGATTAATGCCAGAAAATGGCCCTGGGATGCAAGAAGGACACCCAGACCTAGAATAACCAGGCCTGGGTTCTGTCACCATAACCAGATATATTCTTGTTCCTCAGTTTCCTTATAGAGGCAGATGTTTATAACAGAAGTCCTCCCAAGTACAAGAAAAAAGGGTGTGAAATTGCTCTGCAAACTTCTGGGCCTCTCATTCATTGTCTCTCGGTGGCTTTTGCTGATGCCCTGTCCAACATCTCATCATCCCCGGGATGAGACAGGACCCACCAAAAGCCTCTCTGATGGAACACTCGGTGGGACAAGGGCTATACTGACAGGCAAGAGGCAGTTAATTAACTCAGCTGCAACACAACCAGGGCACCTTCGGGGAGGGGGGCTTGGGCTCCTTTAATGACGCCAGATAGCCAGGCCCTCTGTTTTATGTCTTATCGCAATTACTGGGAGACCAGGCCTGTAAGTCAAAGCAGCTGCAGGCCCACATGCGCATTAGCTGTGGAGGTGCTGCTCTTCAGATCTCGCCCGCCCAGGCACCCTCCACCCGCCAGCCTGAGCGGAATCCATTTCTTTGAAGCGTTACATACAAAAGCCACTTCTTAGAAATTCCAAGTCACTTTTGAATGACTGGGTGTTTACTCTTCAGCCCTTGTAGACGGGACTAACAAGGCTCATGGGGGGGGGGGGGTCTCTTAGCCAGACCCTCCTGTAACTGTGCAATTATAACAAGGATGTTGCTGCAGAGGAAAATCTCTTGCTGTCTTCTGCCATCATGACTTTGCAAGCCACCACACTAAGGACTGTCAGTGGGTTTTATTTATTTAGTCAGGTCCTCACCCTGCCTCACCTCTACTCTCTGTAACGACTCAACAAACCCTTTCTGACTCCTTGTTCCAGGTACTCAGAACACAGCCAAGAATAGTGTTGGCTGGTGCTCAGCTTCTCAGCCAAGGTGCAACAGGGAAGCAGGGAAAATCTGCAAAGAAAACCATGGTACACCAGTGACAACTGTGGTTCTCAGGACCACCACCCAGCCACCCTCACTTCATAAGGTCAACCTGAAAGGGACAAAGAAAGCTTTAGAGCCCCTCCGTCTCAGCACAGATGTGCAGTCTTCTAGGCCTAGATGTGACTTCCATCTTAATCCTTGGAAATTGGCTATGTTAAAAAAAAAAAAAAAAAAGACTATAAACACAGTGGTCTACCAGGACACAAACAAGGACTGCATTTTGCTAGATCTGGTATCCTTGACTAATTTCCGTAATAATTGACATTCCTGAGCTCAGTAGAAACACCACTTGAGTATTTCAAATATTTTGTCCACTCAACAAATGCCACAGTAACATTTAGTTCTACCTATTCCGCTATCAGTTATTTAGACCTCACTGTGTGCCAGGCACCATTAGCACTTCACTGATCTTAACTCGTTCCAGCCCTAGAGGGGGATATGGCTATTATCTCCATTTACACATGAGAAAACTAAGCACTGACCAGTTAAGAAGCTGCACAGCGTCACACAGCAAGCAGAAGCACCAACTTTTATGAGGTCCCTCCTAAACTCTGTGTGCATCTGTTTGCCAGGAAAGAACTCTGACAGTGACAGTCTGAACAGCCTAGCAGCATTCTCAAGTCTCCACCTTCTCTGCTGAATGCTAGGGTGAAACCTGGACCCCATATCCAGGGCAACCTCTGTCCAATGCCAGGCAGGAGGAGCAGGGAGTCTGAAACGCTGGCCCCTGTGGGTGAGGCCAGGCAGGAAGAAGCAAAGCATAGCCCTGCCAAACCTGCTGAACAAGAATCCTACACTGCAAGAGATATTGGGGGGTGGGGTGGGAAAGAGATATTAGGGGATGCAGATGAATCCCACGGGTGTCAACCAGTACTTTCCCCATAAGATCTGCCAGAGCCCTTGCCACAGGGCTGGGTGACTGGACAGAGAAGGCAAGAGGAGAAGAAAGGACATGCTGGCTTTCCACCCATAATGCAGTCCAAGGTCAGGGTCATTTGGGCAACACATTCTCCCTGCACAAGCCATACATGGCAGTGGATTTTGAGATGGAAGGGGCAGTATCAGTTATGGGTTCTTTCCCAAGAGTCTAGATGTAATGTGTAACTCTGACCAGGTCAATGTGAGAGATACCATCAGTCTAACTCCAAGCATGTGAGGGAAAACTGCCTTCCAGCTCAGGCAGCAGGCATTTGCAGTCTTGTATCGCTAAATTAACCACCTGCCATTTTCAGACCAGGAGGCATAAACACCGGGGACAAAATGCAGGTGGAAGCTATTTTCAAGGGCAAGTGTGAGCTCCCCAACACGGGAAGTACTCAAGCATCACTTGGCTGAGATGAGATAGAGGAAATTTAGATATCTAGATAGTGTTCAAGTAGATCTGTGGTTTCCCAGTGCAGGCATCCCCCACAGTCTTCTAGGGGACCTTGAGAAAGCACATTGCCAGGCTCAGGGCCATACGGGTTCATCTGAAGCAGGATTTAAGAGTCTGCATTTTCCATAAAACTCACAGTGATTCTTGGGATTGGAGTTGTTAATCTTGGGACGGGATGACCTTTCTGATTTCTTCAAACCTGTGAGCCTGTGATTTTTTTGTCATGGCTCTAAGGCTTCCTTACCACACATTTACAGGTAGAAAAATGACTGTAGACTGCTCATCACTGGGGAATAGTTTTACCCCTCACAATGCCGTGGTTTGCATATTCGCTTATGTTTCCCCCCAAAAGCATGCAGGAATGAATCATTATTGAAACAATTTACTTTCTGTTAGTGCATGAATGCCTTCCCACGATGCTCTGATGCTTTGTTTGTCCTGCTATAAAAATTATTTATGACCCAAGTGTGATCTTTTAAATCAGAATACTTATTCCTGAAATCAAAGCCCTAGCATGCTAATGCAAGTAGAAACCTTGATAATTTTTCAAAGCCATGTTGAATATTCAAAAGCTGGAACTGAAGGAAAGGAGTTAACATTAATTAATATTTGAAGCAGTAAAATAAAAGCAACAGTGAAGCTAATTTTGCAGGACAATTAATCATGAGCCTTGCTAATTACACATGGGATTTTGCAAATGATTTTTTTCTCAGGTAGCAAAGTAAAAATGATAATCCACTACCCATCAAAATCATTGGCTTCTCACCAACGTCCCCAGCAAGAGCAATTAGTGAAAACAGCAGAGCCCTAGTAATTGCATGTCAAGAGAGGAGAATGTTAGAAATTTTAATTGCTCTAAATAAAGACCACTTGCTCATATGTACACCTGATTGTCCAAAACAGCTCTGCAAGCCAGAGCAAGTGTGCCACTACTTCCAGGTGCCCACATAAAAATAACTCTGTGGGAGCAGTATTCTCCCAGCAACCCACACAGTTTCTGGAAGAAAATATCAATACACGTTCACATCCTGAACTGCAATGTCATCACTTGAATAGAAGAACTGGAAAAAAAAATCACCCACTTGGGAAAACGTGCATATTCTTTATATTTGCCAAATATTTATTGCTGACATTTTTTTTGAAGAACTTTAACTATCTACAAGGTACCAAGGGCTTCAAATTTACTGAATTTTAGGATCCCCAATAAAATGTTTTTAACAAGACATCTCAAGAGGGCATAAAATAAAAAATTACCATATTCATGAGTGTATGCCTCTAAGATTGCAATGCTATAAACTGGATGTTTATAATTTGCTTGTAGCTTTCTTAATTAAAAACTGGTAATTAGAAACTCAAGTACTATTTTTATACTTCATCTTCTACACTTTACATGCTACTGTTACTTTTCAGTTTAATATATGTACACATGGATGCACACAATTGCAAATGATCAATAATATTTAACTGTGTGTCTAAAACCTAAATGATGATGGATATATTTAAATATTGCTTTCCAGGAGATTATTATTCCAATGGCCACATCGAGGCTTAAACATTTAGTTTAAACAAGACAGCTACCATTTTTTGCTCTTCCCAACATGCATCACTTTCATTTTTAACCAAATTGCTGAATTGCCTTCCAAGTACTCCTCACACCCATTGTTTCTCTGCCTGGCCTTGTATCTTTAAGTACACCATATTGAGGTGCTAAACCACCTCGTACTTCCTGCCATTAGCTTTGTGGGCTGGGCTGGGCATTAGAGCGGGAGCAGTAACCGTAAGCAGTAACCTAGCTTACTACCTTGTCTTCTTTTCTGGTCCAAAACGGTGTGCATGGTTTACTACACCAGAACTGCTTAAAAACAACAATCAGGGCGTGGAGAAGGCTGCTTCCTTTGCTGAATTACCGGCAGATCACAGGTGTGTACCTGACTCCCGGGGGTGATTCAGTTAATAACGCTAGGATGGTGATTTAAATGGTTAGGAGCTTTTCCAGGGAAGCCGGCCCTCAAAGTCCTATCATTTTGCTGATATTGCTCACAAATGGCAATGTATTTACCTGGATTCCTTAAGTGATTGCTTTGATCTTTACTACATTTTAAAAGTAGAAACCTTTGAAGATGTGTTTTTTCTATTCAAAACACACCATTAGGACATCCATGAGCTAGAGTTCCTTGTTAAGGTTATTGTGTACACCTCTCATCAGGCTTCTACCCTCCTCCTTTTTCCTTCCCGAATGCCAGTCAGGAGCTAGAAAAGAGTATAAGTCAAGGTAATAGCTATTCACTTTGAAACATGAAACCAAGACCCAAAGAGTATACTATTATTTTTGGTAGGAAGGCTTTTAGGAGGATCTAGAATAAATTGAAGGGGGGGAAAATCATGAATGAATGCAAGGCTATTACCTAAACTGGTATCCGTATCTCAGATGGCATGAAAGAATTGATGTAAGTTATAGCATCATGCATCAGGAGAAAAAGCACACTTTTTACAGATCAAGATTGTAAGGACATAATATTATTCTGCATTTCTAAAGGAAGAAGGTGTAGAAGTCTCAAGTCTTGCTCTTTTGCCCATAGAAGTCTTATACCACCACTTGCAATGCTCACATGTACATTTTGTTTCCCAGGTTGTCTGGCACCGACCTCAGGAGATTGCTAGTGTGCTATTTATGTTGCTACTCATTATTGGATGGGAGAAGGACAAGGAAGCTTTTTGATCAAAATGTATAATTTCCTAACATTAAATGTAAATAAAAGCCTGTTATAATAATAATGGGTTGGATGGGCCTGTACTTTCAAATCAGGGGCCAAACCTCTCCAAAGTGAACTTGGTATAAGTTTTCCTAGATTATAGCTACTCATTAAGGGAACAGAGTAGAGCTTGGCTTGACCTTTACCCCATGAAGGCCCCCAGGACCTTTTGTGGGTTTTCCTGACTCTAGCATCTGCAGACATGTTGGTAATTTTAGCACCACAGCAGACTTCCATTGTAATAAAGCAGATGTATTATACTGGCCCTTTGATGGAGTTTACAGTGCTACATCAATTAAATGAAGCAGAGAGGGGCAATGAGCAGACTTCCTATCACCTTTCTTTGGAAAGAGATTTGCAAAGAATAAATTTGTGTGTACACTTAATATCATCGAAGAAAAAAATATAGCAACAAGAAGAAAAAAGGAAGAAAAGAGAAGAGAAGAGAAAGAAAAGAAAGGAAAAAGAAAGGAAAAGAAAAGAGGAAAGGAGCCAGAGAAACAACGGGAAAGCTGACAACTCTCCTTTGGTCCTTGTCTGCATTCCCCAGGTCCCTTGGAGGACCCACTGATAGGTTTCATGACACCTACAAACCCCCTGAAATTGTAGCCAAACATTGTGTGTTTGTAGTATATATGCTTGTCTAGGTTCAATTCGATAGCTTTTAGGAGATTTTCTAAGATCATAACTCGGATAAGGATTAAAACTACTTGACAAAATGGTTGGCCAGGCCTTTCTCCTTTCTAACGTTTTATAAGAGAGAATCCTTTGCTATTGGTGGGCTCTAGGTCTTCAGCTGGACTCGTACAGGACATGGCCATAGAATGCAGGCCCTTGGCTGGCTTCTTCAGCTCTCTAGAACACTGACAGATCTCTTGTAGTCTACTTCGTTTGACTTTTAGAATGAGTATTTTAAAATAATTCTATAAATTCCACATGCTGTATTGAATCTGTTTTCTTGCAAATGCTGACTACACCAGGATAGGAATAGTGATCTCAAATCCCTATGCTCTACTCCACCCAACATGGAAATAGATTAAAAAGTGACATTTTCTTTTGCAAAACATTGTGCATTGACTCAAAGAAAATAAAGTTTTAAGGCACTTTTTCAAACAGATAATTCAGAAAAGAAAGTCCCAGCAGTAAGCAAAGTGTACTTTGAGCTCTAAGGCAACCTCTGTAGTTACATGTGGGGCTGGGTCACAGCTGAGTGTTGGCCCACAGGCCCCCATGAGCGGGCCCTTGCCTAATGCCTGAGAAATACCACATCGCAGAGCACACAGAAGAGGCCTGTGCTGCCCACCTCTCCCTTTCCTTCCCAACATGCAATTTCCCAAGGTCTGTAAGGAGGAGCCCAGTTGTCTTTATGAGCAGCCAGACCCTGCCTTTAAATGGAAACACATTGTGTTAAAAGCTGCAAAGGCTGATACAGGGAGAAGAAGAAATACTAATGTCAGAGGCATTTGGACAAAGAAGGACAGACCCCAGCAATCCAGCAGTCTTTGTCTCTTTATCTCCAAAAGATATCTATCATCTTCAGAAACCCAAGACATTCCTCCCTCGTGCAGTAAAGGGTCACCCTGAGCCACTTCCTCGTCTTTCCTGTCGTTATTCACTCCTCCTCCTGTGCCTTGAACAAAACAAACACGCTTATCCTGTCCAGTGTCAACTTATCCTTCTCAAAAGCTCTCATCTTAGAAACAGCTGCTCCCTGTCTCTACCTGCATTTCTGGTCCTCTTCATTTTGACCTTTTCAACAAGCTGTTGACCTGTTTTCAAACAGGGAGTGCTCAGAAGGTGGAGGGGAAGGGAGAGGAGCAGAACCAGTGGGGCCACCAAGAAGAATTGGCCAAATAAAGGCGACCAGGGAGACCTCCGCTAACATCTGACAAGGCCCTGACTCCAACGGAGTTGAACCACGGCCCAAAGGCAGGTGCGAAGGCCAAGACCCGAGACCCCACCTCCACTTCCCTGCCCACCAACTGCCAAACTTTAAAGACATGTTTTTCTTTTCCTTTCTCAGTTTTCTAAATTCTAGATCGAATGTTCATGTTTTCCCACTTCCCTTCACCAGAGGTTATTAAGCATTTAAAATAGTGCAGAATGGCACAAGGCAGTTTAAATAATATTTGCCTTCTGTAACATGTAGTCTACATAGTCAAAATCACAAAATCTCTTATCGATGAGATTTACAAGGATCTCACAGCATTTCATGTTTGTTACATTTTGAGAAGGAGAAGTTTCTACAAACTCTTAACAGCTAGCAGTTTCTTTTGGGGAGGAAATCATCTTCCAGGAAGAAATTAAAAACAAAACAAAACAAAACAAAACAAACCCTGAGGATCCAGGGTTCAGGAGAGCTAAGGTAGCCAAAGAGAGCTAACATGCTCTTTAAAAAAAAAAATAATTACTATTATTTATTTATTTATTTATTTGGTATGTAGCTCAGACTCATGGTCATCCTTCAGTGTCAGCCTCCCCAGCGCTGTGATTATAGGCATGCACCACCACGCCTAGTTTCAGTGGCCAGTTCAGCATGCCCAGGATACTGGGGCTGGCACAGCACATTGTACCAGGGATTGAACACCAGTCCTTGTGCTTGCCAGGCAGGCTCTTAGACCACCGAGCTATCTCCCTTTTCTTTCTTTTTAAGACAATAAAAATGATAGAGAATTTTGAAAGAAGATGATAGGAAATTAATAATGGTTGTTCTATTGTATATTGTCATCTTCAAAGTAGTCATTCAGATTGCCAGATATAGGCATGCAAAACTGAACAATTAGGTATTAACTAACCTATTCTTCTGGGGAAAGTGAGCTCTTTGGGGAGTAGCACGAGGCAATCTAGGTACATAATTTGGGAATCACCCAGTGATTTGATTTTTGTGCTATTTATATTTGCTGTCTTCCAAGCTTAAAAGACAGTAGACCAAATAATAAATATAATAAGCAAATAAGAAATTAATTTCGAGATGACCGGGGCCAAGGGATCCTGAATAGACCCAGAGCGCAGGCCGGGCGAGTGAGTGAGACCACCCAGGGCTCACAGAACTTCATTTGACCCAGAGTGCAGGCCCAGCGAGGAAGCCTTCAGCAGATCTCCCTGCAAAGAGGCTAGAGGCAAGACCCACCCAGCTGATTCAGGAGCAGAACATCTTGCCAGAGAGACACAAAGGGTTCAACTCTAATGCCTGCAGCA
>NW_004524641.1:3436348-3439905 GCF_000260255.1 Octodon degus | reverse complement strand
TGTATAACCCAACATAAGATTGGTACTGTTTCATAGAAATCTTCAATGACCTTTAAATAAGGGTTCATCTAATATATCTTTTATGTAGTCCTGCATAACTATCATATTGAGAACTCTTTATTGTTCATCCAGGAGCATAATGCAACTTGCCTTTTGAATTATGCTTTGTTATTTCCTATATGCTATTTCTGGAGGTATTAAAATATTTCAAGTTTTTATAACTAGAAAATCTTACTTTTAGTTTTCAAAGGTATGTTTGCTAAGTGTAAAATTCAAAGAGAACAGATCTTTTCTTTTAGTCCTTTAATTAATCTAGTTCTTATACCCTTGGTCCTTTTTTTTCTTTCAAATGTGGAATAAGATGCTATTTAATTTTGTTCTTTCATAGCTAATATTTTTATGTATATGCTTTATTGATTTTTTTCTTTACAAGAAGTTTTGGACAATTTCATTTTTGTGCATCTTGGTATGATTTTATTTAAATGTCTTTGCAAAAGGTTCATTTTTCTTGGAAATGTATTATAAGTTGAACTAAATTCATAAATTTTAAATCTTTAAAAAATGCTTGAAACTATTGTTTGAAGCAAGGTACAATTCCCCTATGATGAATGCTATCACTATGTATATATAAAATGTACCAATAAAAACATTCAAGGAAATAAATTAATTTCAAAAAGCATGCCTGCTGAATCAGAATAAGAACCATTTCAAATTAAATAGTCTGTCAATTTCAAGAAACTTACAGTGGTAGAGCGAGTAGGCTAGAGACAGGACATATGCCTCGGCCCACCATCATTTCTGAATCCCAACCCTTTTGCTTCTCTTTCCCTCCATGCTCCCTAAGTGGATGCAACATTTTCACCTGAAGAAATCAGGGTTGGATTTACCCTGAAACCCTGTACAGCAGTTTGTAGATCTTTTGTCAGTGTCAGCCATCTGGATGAGTCATGGCCATTGCTTCACCAATTTGCTCTCTGTGAAAGCCTGACAAAATGTTTTCTCTCTAGGTCACTCTCCTTAGGCACACTCTACATCATTGATCACTTTCCTCTGTGGCTCTGTAATCTCTTTGAACAGAAAATTTGGGATACTACTGAGTTACAGGATGTTACATTATGGGTTCTCTTACTAATATATATATATATATTAGTTAGGATAGATATACAGCTACTTTCTCTTATTTCAGTGAGAAGAAATATTTGTACTAATAGTGTTTGGACAGGATATCATGTCTGCATCTTGTACTATGAATAACTACTATGAAGACAACAATATGCACTATATTAATTATTGCAACTGTCCTACTAACCTGTTGTGTAACTGTCTCATTGCTATTTCTTTCTCAATAAAATTGTTTTTTTTTAGAAAGAAATCAGGATTGGAGAAATAGGTCCCATTTCTATAAGTCCCAAGTCCAAGGCTTCCTCTTGAAACAAATCCCTTAAAGCAGTCAGCATCTGTCTCTTTCTGTGGTTGTGAGGTTCTACGATGAGCTGAGAACACCCCTTGAGACCCCCTCACCCTTTGAGACACTGATGAGCAGGTCAATCTTCCATTCCTACTTGTAAAATACCACCACTGCTGCCTTCTCCTCAATCCCTTGTTTCCCAAGCTTCCTTCACCATGAGATGGGCAGCTTTTCCCTAAGGAGGAAGCAGTTCTTTCTGTCATACTGGCGTTTATGCTTATTCCTAAAAGATCACTATCAGTTCCCGCAGAGCATTGGTAGAAATGCCTTTCATTGCATTTATGTGTTCCTGTGAAGACTTTGTCTACTTCTGAAAATTATTTGGGTTGGTCTTATTTTAATCCCTCTAAATAAATACTTGAAGAGTTCCTAACATGTGTTAGAGGCAGGGATATGGGATCCACAATCTATTAAGTAGACAAATGACAAAATAGTCGCATCTCACTACAGTAAAGGTCATGGCAGGGCATGTAAGCTGCTCTTCCCCTAGGGAGGGGGCACAAACTGCAACGTGGGGGTCTCAGTAGTTATCAGAGACAGGATTTCTTTTTCCTTTCATATTCACCAGAACACTTCTTCTCTGGTTACCAAAAAGTATATGTGTTCCCTCAACACACACACACACACACACACACACACACACACACACACACTGCCCAAGTAATTCTCAGAAGGTGCCTACTGGGTAATCTCCAATTCAGTTCAATCCTGACACTCCTACCTGGACACATTATCAGACCCAACAGTGAAGGTCTCAGTTCCACAAGACTGCCCCCTGCTTCACACAACTGTAAGTAATAGGTTGTCATGTACGCTTCTGACCCACTGGCTACAAATGAGAGTTCTCATGACTCCTCTTTGGGTTCAATTAATTAGCTAGGATAGCTTGCAGAGCTCAGGGAAACACTTTTTAGTGGTTTATTACAAAACACACAGATGTGTAGCTGAACAGAAGAGGTGCATAAGTCAGGGCAGTGGGGAGGGACACAGAGCTTCTAGACCCTCATTCACCTGCTGATAGAAAAGCAAGCTGATTCCATGTCTTGGTGACAGTGAATAATGCTACAATAAATATAAAACCATAGATTTTGCTGAACGATGATTTCATTTATTTGGAAATAATATACCCCAAGGGCCACTGGGATAGCTCAGTGGATTATGAGCCTGCTTTTGGCAAGTGCAGTGACCAGGGTTTGATTCCCAGTCCCTCATGCCATGCTGTCCCCACCCCCATTCAGTTAAGCCAGCAACTGAGTCCAGGCGTAGTGGCATATACCTGTAATCCCAGCACAGGGGAGGCTGAAAAAAGGAAGATCACTGTGAGTCCAAGCTGCACAGGAAGACCCTGTACCAAATACATAAATGCAAAAAAAGAAGCAGTATAGCCCAAAGTAAGATTGCTTAGCTGTATCATAATTCCATATTTAATTTTTGGTGGAACCTATATTTTGTTTTCCACAATGACTGTACTAATTTGTATTCCTACTAACAGTGTATGAGGGTTGTATTTTCCCATATCTTTCACCAAAACAATTGCGAGGTGATGCCTGTCTATGGTTTAAGTTTTCATTTCCCTGGTAATTAATGATGTTGGATATCAATCAACATCATAATATATCATCAACAAATTTGCTTCCCATATGCCCATTGATCATTTGTGTGTCTTTTAAAAAGTCTACTTAGATGATTTGAATATTTTTCTTTGAGTTGTTTCCTTATATCAAGTGGCTTGAGTTCCTTATTTTTATATTAAACCCTTATCAAGTATGCCTGCAAATCTTTCCTCCCACCCAATAGGTTCTTTTCACTCCGTCAATTGTTTTCTATGCTGTGCATAAGTTTTAGTTTGATGTAATCTCACTCACCAGGTTTTCTTTCAGTGCCTACATTTCTGGAATCAAGAAATCATTACAAAAATGAATGTCAAGAAGTGTTTTCACTATGTTCTCTTGTAACAGTTTTATAGGAGTGAATGAGACAACTGCGGCCCTCCGGATCCTGAACAGACCCACCCAGAGCGCAGGCCCGGCAAGTGAGTGAGATGACCGAGGGCCGCGGGATCCTGAACAGACCCAGAGCGCAGGCCTGG
>NW_004524641.1:3420268-3434728 GCF_000260255.1 Octodon degus | reverse complement strand
TTCCAGTATTTATCTTATGTTTTACTCTTAGTACTTCTTTGCTATCATGAAAACTTTTTCTTAGTTCAATTGTTTTGAAACATTTAATTTTCTGAATATTGCTTAATCTTAATTTTTTGTTCTAAGATTTACACTGTATCTTTGACTTAATTTATTTAAAAGACATTGTATATCTTTTAGTATTAGAAACTTTAGAAAGTATATTTCCATTTTCTGTTGACTTTAAAAATAAAAGAGGTTTGTACCTATGTTATTTGCTTATTATTTCTTGCCTATATCTTGTAATATGAGAAACTACTTTGGCAGTAACAATACACAATATACTAACCATTGTTACTCTCCTAAAATCTTGTTTTGAGATTTTGTACCATTGTTTTTATTTTTCTTTAAAATAAAAATAACTGATGTCAAAAAAAAAAGAACAGTTTTATAGCTGGAGGTCTCATTTTTAAATTGAGCGAATTTTTACACACAGTGTGAGATAAGGGTCCTGTTCATCCTTCCATGTGTGGACACCTAGTTTTCCCATATTTATTGAAGACTGTCCTTTTCCCATTGGCCTCCTAGCACTCGGCCAGAAATCATAAGATTTCTGATGAGAAATACAATCATCTAATTGCTGTTTTCTGTAAATAATCTGTTATTTTTCTCTGACTTTTTCAGAAAAAAAAATTGTGGGTATTTAGTTTTAAACTATTTATGATATATCTGGGCAGCAATTTGGATTTACTCTGTTTGGAGTTTGCTGGGCTTATTAAATAGGTGGGTTTTTGTCTTTTGCCAAGTTTATGAAGTTTCTAGCCATTATTTCTTTAAAAAAAAAACTTTTAGGAATACATTTTTTCTCCTCTTCATCTAAGACTCTGATAACACAAGTGACTGTTATTATTGATCTAGTTATGTTAATAGCAGCCAACTTTGAACTGATTTTGTTCATTGCATTTCTTTGTTTCTTTTCCCAAGTTCTCTGCTTTAACTAATTTTAGTATTTATTTATTTATTTATTTATTATGATTTATTAAAAGTATTTGATACAGGGTCTTACTATGCAGCTTGTACTCATAGTATTTATTTATTTATTTATTATGATTTATTAAAAGTATTTGATACAGGGTCTTACTATGCAGCTTGTACTCATAGTAATCCTCCTATTTTCAGCCTTCTCAGTGCTGGGATTACAGGTGTGCACCACCACACCCGGACTTGGCGGCTGGATCAGCACATCCACGGAGCAGGGAGGCAAGGCATGTGGTGCCAAGGATCGAACCCAGTCCCTGTGCTTGCCTAAGCAGGTGCTTAGTCCACTGAGCTATCTCACCAGCCCTTGCCTTAAACTGATTTTAACTGAGCATTTTATGATTTCATTTTACCTTCTCTGAGCCTGTCAAATATAATTTTTAGACATCTGTCATTTACTCACAGTTTATAATGAAATTCTAACTATAAGTCTACCTTCAAATAACCCCTCAGCCCTTCACACGTGGTAGATGTAAATTTCTGACCTTTATCACCTTCCATTGGTCTAAGGAACTTGCATTTTTTTCCCAGAGTGTACTCTCCTACTGATGTTGAATTTTTTCAGTTTGTTTGTCTGACAAAGTCTCTATTTTCTATTCATATTGAAGAATAATTTTGCTAGATATAAAATTATAGACTGGGGTAGTTTTGTAAAAAAAAAGTTTTATTTCACTCTATTCTTACAAACATGGTTTCTTGTAGGAATTCAAGTGTAATTTTTATCTTCATTCATCCTTTAAAGAGGTCTACTCTGCCCTCTGGCTTCTTTTAAGATTTTCTGTCTTTGGTTCCCCATAGTATGAATATGATATGAGTTGGTATGGAGTTCTGGGGATTTATATTACTTGATGTCCTCTATACTCCCTAGATCTGGTTTTTTTTTTTTTTTTGGTCTCATTACTTTTGGAAAGTCTTGGCCCCTACTACATCAAAGATCTTCTGTTCTAGTGACTATTTCCTTTCTTCTGGGTTACTATCTACATGTATGTTACACCTTTTGCTGTTGTCTCACAAATATCAAATGTTCTGTTCTATTTGAGTTTTTATGTTTTATTCTTTTTCTCCTTGCAATTCATTTTAGGAAGTTTCCATTGCTCTACTTTAAAAATCACTAATGCTTTCTTAAGCTGTGTCAAGCACTGATAAGCTTGTCTAAGACTTTTTCCTTTCTATTCCAGTGGCTTTGATTTATAGTATCTCCATTTAATTCCATATTAGAATGTACTTCATTCTGTTTAAATTAGCTACTATTTTTTTCATGTCATCTACTTTTTCATTTGAATCTTAATATTTTAATCATAAATTCCCTGTGTGATTATTTCAATATCCATGTTATATCTGACTCCTGATGATAATTCTAACTCTTCACATAGGTTTCATTGGTTTCATCATGCCTTGTAATTTTTCACTGAAAACAGTGTGGTGAGAGAAATAAACCTTTAGTTCAGTCATTTATGTTATGTGTAGGAGTGAGCTATGTTTAATATTTGCTGTACCTGTAGATGTAGGAAGCTTCAAATTTGTTTAGTGTCATTGCTTTGTTACCTTTTGACTTTGGGCTCCTTCAAGTACTCCTGCTAAAATCTTGTAGTTCTTTCAGCTATAGTCTGCTATATAATACTAGTATCCTCATAGTATCTTGGCATGCTATAAAAAGGAAAAGCATTCTATAATCTGCTAGTTAGGTCTACATAATTTATAGACCTGTGTCCTGTACCTGTGCCTGTGATAGTCAGAAGTGTTTCTCTAGTGGGATACCTTTTCCTCACCTGCCCTTTATTCCTTTCCCTGGATGTAGTATTCTCATTTTCCTTAAAGTCTTAACCCTTAGCAACTATGGTTTTTAACTCCTACATGAAACAGGAAAGCTAAATGAGATTAGAGGAAAATGAATTCCCTTTCTGAACCTGGAATAAGACCTTGGCAAAGTCCTTTGCCTGGAGAGGGTCTTTTAGCATGGAGAAGGCCCTGGGTGTATACTACAGTGATTGCTTTTCCCTTCCACTGCCAAAGCTATAAGGGAATCTTTTCAGATCTTTGCTATGAGAAACTGATAGAGTTCTAGAAGTAAATACAGCCCATGAAAGACTGTAGCCACTACAAGTTTCTCAGTGTCACACTCACCCACAGTTAACCTCCAGCAGTTTGTTAACATTATGATGTAAATGTTCTTACCATTTTATGGCTGCCTTCTGCTCCACACAAGCTGTTTCTTTCTGGATGTACCAACCTGTCTCTGCAAATTTCAGGGTAGTGTTTACTTCTATGACGTTAGTTCTCTATTGGTTCTAAGAAAAGTCATTAATTTTCAGTTTAACCAACTTTTTCTTGTTATAAGAAAAGAAGTAGTGATTTCTAAGCTCTTTAAATGTTAAAATGAAACTGGAAGACAACCTGTTCATTTTTCTTATTCTTTGTCCCTCCTATTGATTAGCTGGGATAAATCCTATTGGTTTATCTTTAAATTCATTGAACTTCTACTCTTCTCTCCCTATTCTGCTATTAAGCCCATTTAGTGACTTTTTATTTCAGTTATTGTGTTTCCATTCTAAAATGTCTTCTTTACATTTCTTTATACCTTCTATTTTTTGTATAACCTTCTATTTTCCAATTCACTTCAAGAGTATTTGTGATTACTCATTTGAAACTTTTATATGAGCTATTTTGAAGTTTTTAACCGTTTATTGTCTAGCTAGTGTCATCTTTGAGGTAGCATCTTTTGATTGTTTCACTCAGGTGAGTCCCCCTGGCCCAATCTTTGAATGACAAATAATTTTACATTGTGTCTGGACATCTTAAATATTATATTATGAATCTAGGACTTCCATAAGTCCTATGAGGCATATTGATCTTTTTTTCACCATGCAAATTAACCTGGTTAAATTCAGGCAGCAAGTTCCAAGTTATTTCTTGTAGGTTACTGTTTTGATCTCAGTTCAGCAGTCCAAGCCTTTCTAATGCTATTTCCATTTATGCCCCATGGCTCCATCCAAAGGCCAGCCTGTGGCCTGGGCAACAGTCTACATGCTACATTATTTCTCCAAAAATTCTGTGTGTGACTTGGCAGAAAAGTCATAGAAGCGCAGCTCAAAGGTGAGCCCTAAATTGATAAAGCATTTTGTAAGAATCATTTTCCAAAGCTCTTTCTGTTACATGATCTTCCAAGTAGCTTCTGGTACTGGAAACTCCTAAAAAATAATTCTGTCCTCCCACCAGAAAGTTAGGGGTTTTAGTTACTGAAATTTATAGCACAGCAATAGGTTATTTCTCTGTCAGGTAAATCCTCTTAAAATCCCTAACTTTCCCATTAAGTACACATTGTTTACTGTAATAAAACTCATAAAATTAAAATTAAAACTCCATCAATAGAAACATTCCTAAAAAATAAATGTATTACACATTTTTAAAATGTTGCAAATTTCCAATTGATTTACTTCTGACCTAGTTCTAACATTGGATTGTTCAGGTGTATGTGACCATTTTGATTAATCAAATATTTGTAGGTTCTATAGATCAAAAGAGAGCTCACCTCTCTGAAACTTTTGGCTGTCATACATATAATACTACCACAAAATTACTGGAGGGCTACAGTGAAAGATGATAAGAGATTTTTTTAGAAAACAAAAAAGAGTTATGCCCATTACCTTTGAATGTTAGGAGTTGCCTCTCCTGATTCTCCACTGAAGAGGAGAAGGTTTGTCCTGAAGCTGTCTTTGTACCATGGCAACCTCTTCTGGATTTGGGGCTACATTGAGTCCAAGCAAGTGGGCAACCTAACAGCCTGTTTGATGACACTTTTCCCTTTCTCTGTCTACTATTTACTTTTTAAAGTCTTCAAGTAACCGTTCCACGCATTCTGTTCAGGTTTTATACCTGTACACAGCAAGACAGGGGGCAGGTTGTGTGGTTAAACCACCTTGACAGAAACAAGTGTTTATCATATATTTAATAAAGAAGAAAAACTGGTGATTTTAATAACTACAATTCATGGAAAGCAAAAGAGGCAACAAACATTACATGTCCAACACATATTAGGTATTACTGTTGTTAGTTGCCGCTGCTGAGGCAAATCTGAGAAGATACACAGGAAGCAGTAGAAAGAGGTAAAAGAGAGGTGCTACCTCTTCTGGATATTTCACATCTCAGTAGTTCCTAATTATGGCTACATTTGCTTTTGTCATGTGAATAGTTCAGCATGCAACAAACAGTCGTAGGCAACAACAATGTGTTATCGTATGATTCTCCATGATAAAGTAGATAAGAGTGTCTTCAGAGACATGTTCTTTTTAGTTTTCTTTAACAAAGGTAAAGGAGGAAGTCTTACCTGTATGTCACCACCTGGAGGCATATGTGAAGTTAATGAAGTTGGACATGTAAGTGGCAAAGTCTTTGTATCTGCTCCTTCTGCCTTCATCCATGAGAGTTTACACGGTCATTCTCTTTGCTACCAATTCGTCCATCTATCCCAGGGTTGGCACATTAACAGTAAGAAATATTTACTATTTCTCTAGTACTCATGTTTAAATGTTATGGAGACAGTGCTAATCGACTGTAAGTGGTGGGTGGTAGCACTGTTGGAATGAATCTAGACCTTCAATTTAGTACATTCTTAAGGGAAGAGCATCTTTTATGCATCTTTTGGCTGTATGTTGGATTTTCCTGGAATGTAAATTTGACCTACAATGTGATTCTCTGTACTAAGACTCAGTGCCATGTAGTGGCCCATATATTCCCCCCAGGACACCAAAGCAGGAGCAGGGGACATCCTTCCCACAATAGCCTAGCTTGGGGAGTTATTCCCCTGTGAGGAGTATGTGGTAAAATGAATAGATTTTTTTAATGCAGATACAATGTATTTCAAATTCTAGCTCCTCTATTTTTTTATGTACTGAAACTTGGACAAGTTATTTCAACTCTCTAAATCTGTTTCTCACATGTAAAGCAAGCTAGTATTACTGAGCACAAAAAGTTTCTTTGCTGACTAAAGATAGCATACGTACTGGGTGCATCTTGTGCGCCTAAATAAACATACAGAATATTGCTACGGTCTGTCTATGTACCCCCACAAAGCCTCATGTGCTCATAGGGCTTTTACAGAGGTGGCTAAATCTAGAGTGTGTGATGCTGGGATTAAGGGGGTGTGTTTCCTAAATTGGTCCACTGCTTGGTTTGGCACCACCTTAATCTCAGTAGTCTGGATAAGATAAAAGGGACAGAAAGAGGATTGTCCTTCCTTGTTGCCTTTTCTGTCTTCTGCCCACCATGAACTGTTCTCCTCGGCAAAGCCACCCCACCTTGGAGGTAGCTGATTGTGGACTGAAACCTCTACAAGCAGTGAGATAAATAAGCCTTTCCTCCTTTAATTTCGAGTGTCAGATGTCTTGTCTCAGCGATGAGAAAAGTAACTGAGAAATGCGGAGAGAGGCCTGTGCTTAGGGCAGATACTCCATTGTGCCCTTTGTGTTCTAGCGTTTAGAACTCAATGAGCAAACTTTCATTTCAATGAATGTTCATGATTGCTTAATCTTTGTGTTTATGACAATCCATCTGAAAGTCAATTTCCATTGGAAGCCCTCAGTGAGAAGAAGGAATTTCCACACTGCTAAAATCACTGTAGCCCTACGGACACTATAGCAATTTTTTAGAAGAAGTGCACTATGGGAATGTGTGGTCCTTACATTTATTTTTTTAGGAGTATTTCTATTGTTAGATTTTTAATTTTAATTTTAAGAGTTTTATTATAGTAAACAATGTGTGCTAAATGGGAAAATAAGATAGCAATAAAGTAAAAGATTAAAATTTTAATATGCAATGTGTAAGTAAATAAACATTTTCAGTATCAACTGTTTACCTGCTTATGTGATCTAAAAATTAACACCAGAAATAAATTCCTGTGTGAACTACAATAAAAACACAACCTAAATTCTACTGCAGAAATAATCTTTGCCTAATTGTCACATCAAAGGCCATCTTCACACATGACAACAGCATATTCCATACATAAGTCTTGCTTGCACTGACAGCACGTGTGCTTAGCTTTCCTTTCCTGTTCCTCAGGCCATCCTTGTCACCTCCTTTGTCTCCCTATTTTGTTAGAAGCTTCCTACTGTACTGTACAAAGTCCACGTAGCAAGAAAGTGAAATAGCCATAAAATATCAAATATATACTGAGTGTCTACAGTAAACATCAACATTTTCTATATCAACTGTTTACTTACTAACTCTAAAGAATAACAGTAGAAATAAATTCCTATGTGAAATATAATGAGAATACAAATAAAACTCTACCACAAAAATAAAGTTTACTTCAATTACCACAAATAAGGCAGTTTTCACAGGTTAGAACAGCACGTTCCGTATCAGCTTACTTTGATAGCATGTGCCTTTTACATTCCTCTCTTCTTTGGTAGGATATACTTGCCATTTGGCTAGTTTTCCTGTTTTCTTAGAATTTCTTACAGTATTTCAGCTGCTTACTGGTCTACTCTAGAATTCTTTTGAGGAGTTCTTTGAGCAGATACATATTGTTCTTCCTCAGTTGTAACTGATCATTTATCAATTCCAGTCCCCATCCTCTAAGAAAATTTCTCCATGATATTTTGTGCTTGTTATTTTCTTTGTAAACTATGAAATTACTTATGCCTTACATGTTTACAATGAGTAAAACACAACCATTGGCCAATGCTTTGTGTTTCAAGTGAACTCATAGTCACTGTATAACTCATCAACAATATCTACTCTGCTGCTCATTTTGTTGTAAAATGTGAACATTTCTAGCTTCATTTGTGTTAAGTATTCTCTAGTGTCTGTCTGTCTGTCTGTCTGTCTGTCTGTCTGTCTGTCTGTCTGCTTGTTTTGAGTCACTGTCTTGCCATGCAGTCCATGCTTCCCTTGAATTCACTGTGTAGAACAGGCTGACCTTGAATTCATAGGCCCCTCTTGCCTCAGCCTCCCAAGTGCTGGGATTACAGGCATCCTCTGCCACACCTAGCCTCCCTATCAATCTTATCATCATGATGCAATGTTGATAGTATCAATACTATGTTTTTCGTTACCGTATGAGAGGTTAATATTATGTCTTCCTGAAATCCAAAGATTGTAGACTCTCAGCTTTGTTCTTGCAAATAGCTCCTGTGTTGGTCAGCTGGTATACTTTTAGCAAATACAACATCAGAAAGAAAGACCTGGTAGCTGAATTCCAGGATAAATTTCTAAATTCAAGGAATAAAATACCTTTGCATTTATGGGGGCATATATTTTATACCATATCTAGAAATTTTACTTGGAATATATTTCTGAAAGCTTCAACTAACCCAAAATGATGCAAATCGAGGCCTGTCATAAAAATATAGACAGTTTTGAAGGAAACCAAATCTCGAGTGCCATTATTGTTTTAAAACTCTCACCGCCACATCTGTCACTTCCCAAAAATCCTTTAGATTCTGACAATTAGAGTGGTAAAGTTCTGCTATAAAGACTCTAGTTCAGATAGTGGAGTGCCATGATATTTTTGCGTATTACTATGGGTGCTTATAGATTTTTTATTTCATTATTAATGTATTTCAAACATCTTGTATCATATCTTCTACTATAATTTCCAACAGTGAATCACAGTGTTGGCATTCTGTCCAATAGGTTTCATCTCTGGCAAGAACTTATAACATTTTCTGACCTAGTTCTGATATTGGATCATTCAGGCATATGCGACCATTTTGATTAACCAAATATTTATTTACTTTGCTGTTTCCTTCCTCATCTGAATCAAGATCTTCCTTCTGGACTTCTCTATCTGATGTCTCTGTCTGCCATTATCTGGCATATGTCGCTACCTTCTTTGGCTCACCTGGAGTCTTTGTTGGTAGCCAAGTCACCTGATGACTCACTTTCTTTTTTATGTTGTTTTTTGGTTTTGTGGAGACAGGGTCTCCCTGTGTAATTTATGCTGGCCTTGAACCCATTATGTAGACCAGGCTGAACTCAGACTCACCTGACTCTGATCCTCCTACCTCAACCTCCCAAGTGCTGGTGTGTACCACCATGCCCAGCCTGATAACTCACTTTTGACCTCCTCCAAAATTTATAGAAGTGAATTTTCATGTGACATGGAACTAAATTTGACTAAGCTGATGAGAAAAATCAAAAGAAAACACTTAATAAAAAATTACAAATACCCAAAAATTTAATATGGCACATACCATGTGTAAAATTCACCTATTTACATTTTGACATGTGTGCATATACCTTGCCATTCATCACATCAAGAGGTGAGCGCAAAGATTGCTTCCTGTATTCCCTCAGCACAGCTACTGAGATGCACAGCTGGCTACTGTTATGCTAAAGTTCACATTTTCATTAGGAAAGTATCCTGTAGGCATGCATGACCCAGTGTAAGGAACTGAGTTAATGCTTCACTCACAGGGACAGCTCAGCAGTAAGTGGAAGTCACTACAAGAGGGAGTCTTTTGCCATTAATTCCATGCCATTTGAGCCTAACTAATGCCAGTCTCTCGTGGACCTCATAGAGAGCTGCAGGGGTTTGTGTCTACTCAAAGCAAGAATTCAACCCAGTTCTAAAGCCTGCATTCTTAACCAACACCTTATTATATATCCCTTGCTTTCTTAAATAGCTAGTGTTGAATCTCACTAGTCAAAATAGAAGATTCTGTCCATATGAAGTATTGGTTATACTGTTTTTGTCAACAATTAAAAGGCAAGATTGATTCTTGTATGCCCTGTACAAGTCAAAATCCATTATACTTCCAAAGATCTTTGCAAATTATTATATTACACTTCGATTTGATTGAGTTAAAGAGAAATTCACCTGAAACCAGATTATTATTTCCTTAAAATGTTTCTAGCAACATTTTCTTAGTAAAATCTTCATTTCACAAAGGCAAAGGTCAAAACATTGTAGCTCTTGCCATCTGAAGAAATGAAAAGTATTGAAAATATTCCTAAAGGATGGCATAGTTAGATAAATTCTATGAACACTTTCCATTTAAATATCCTTTGCAAGATATAAAACACTCTTGGAAAAGGTAGGGAGCAAGAGTTGACCCACATGTATAATCTCTTCTAAAAGAGACAAGTCAGCCTTAAATGAGTAAGTGGCATTCCAAGGTCATGTACTCTAAGGCAGTAAAAACACAACTGGGACCTAAATTCTCTAAATATACATGCAGGTTTCTATAAAGAAAACAAATGGAAGTAGAATTTCTTAAGAATGTTAATTTAGTTAGAAAATACTACTGGAGACACTTGGTGTCACAAAAGCACACATTGTAGTTGGAATTTGTCATCACCCATTTTATATCCTTTATTGTCATTACATAATTACACTATTGGAGTATCGTGGTAATCTTATTAACAAGTTAGATAAAAGGTGACTTGTCCAGGGAATGATAAAAATAGATGGCAGATTAGATAAAGACACAGAAACATATCCTGTTGCATGACAATTAGTATTTTAAATAACTTCTTGGCTCACTATTGGAAAGATATTATAATATCAGCCATATAGCATTGTTAAAAGCTTTGGTCAATCATGAACTATTATGGAAATGTTATTAAGTTCTCATTTCCCATTTTCAGAAAGAAAAAGAATTATGTAATACAAATGTGAGCTTTTTGTGTACATAAAAAGGTTAAGAGAATTATGTTGACTAATGGAATATTGCACTTACAAATCGACACACTTCAAATAGAAATGCATTAGACATGCTACTATGCCTAAATGCACAAAAGGAATTTAAATATGATTAATTCATCACCTGTTGACAAATAACATTTTATACTTAATGTGAGAAGAGACATATTTTTGTGAGCTGGCCAGTTCTAATAAATATGCCAAGGGTGCCTGCAGATAAAAAGCAGTAATGTTGCTCAGCTCCTTGTAACCCTATGAATAGCAGGAGTGCAGGGGTAACAAGAACACATTGCCAGAGAAAGGGCAGCCGACTTCTGGGGAGAGAATCCAGGTCAGAAGACACAGGCACATGCATGGTTTGGCTCATCATTTTGCTTTCTTGAAGCTGCAATAATTTTAAGGAGGAAGTCACCAAATATTTATGTGAGTGTTCCTGGATAGAGCCCTAAAATTCTTGAATTTTATCGCAGGCTCAGATATGGGGGTAGGAGATGTTTTTATTTTATACTAGGGATGGCTTTTATTTGTTTCAGTTAAAAGCAGTTGTTTTCTTTTCAGAGAATGCTTATGTTTTGACAAGTAGGTATAATTTTAAAATTAGGTATTTGAAAGCACAGATAATTATGAGCTTTTAACTACTAAGTATTTAATATACCTACTGAGTAAATAAGTACATTTTGTTCCTGGCCCATTTTTCTTTTTAAAATAGATATGAAGGATTCACCATACCACGTTAGGACCGCTATATGATCAAGAGCACAAAGAACAAGTAGCACTGTCAAATGGAGTTCCAGAGAATAATGACAACAAAAATAGGCAAACCAAATGACTGTTTTCGTGTGAGCAGCCTACCTATTCCTCAGCATTAAGCTTGTGACATTTTCTTTCAGTTATTCAACTGGAACTCGGGGACATCCTCATCCTTTGCCTCTTCAGCTCCACAGCATCAAAAGAAAACAAAAACAAAAGTATTGGGGCTGGTGAGATGGCTCAGTGGTCTAAAGCACCTACTTAGAACAAGCTAAGCTCAAGCAAAGCACAGAAACCTCGGTTCAATCCCCCAGCACCACATGCCGGCCCACCCGCGCCCTGGTGGGCTGAGCTGGCCACACACTAAATAAATAAATATATAAATAAATATTAAAAAAAAAAAAACGAAAGTATCTACCACATGCAGTATTTGCTGGGGTACATCTGGATTCTTTGAAAACAACAATGTCTATTACCAGCATCCTTACCAACAAGATAAGAACAATTGATGCTTTACCATGATGATCCTAAAACACTGTAAGATTCTGCAAAATTCTATAATTTATGAAATCAAGAATAAAATATCATAGGCATCATTTCAGCATTAACTATGTTTTAAAAATTTCCTGAGTAAGGGGCTGGGGAGATGGTTCAGTGGAATAAGTGCTTCCCTGGCAAGCACAAGGGCCTGAGTTCAATGCCCAGTTCCGCAAAAAAAAAAAAAAAAAAGCCTGAATACCATATTCTTTTAATATTGTTTTCAGAGCAGTGGGACCATCGAGCACAAGAGCTACGAAGCATGAGCTGTCCAGGAGATAGACCCAGAGCTGGCAAGTGGTCATGGATTGATCAGATTTGGAGCCCCAGTTCTGCTTCTCGTTAGCTGTGTACCTTTGCGCAGATGGTCGCCTTGGTTTCCTCACCTGAAAAGAGAAATTACATAAGTGACTACCCCCCTGAGTGCTCCTAAGGCCATGTATGCTGAAGGCTAAGCACAAAGCAGAGCTGTACACTCCAAGAAAATAACTAAGATGCCCATATTATCTTACATTTACTTACTCTTGTGATGAGACAATGCCTAATCGTGTGTGTGTGTGTAGGTAGAAGAAAGCAAAGCAAAAATACCTTCTATTAATAGGCTTAACACAGAAAGGCTCACTCTGGATTTTTAAAAATTTTTTCTGTTTCATTTTAAAGAGAAAACATAGTTTCAAAAAGGGGCTAGTAGTAAAGTAACAATAATAAACACATTGCATATTATTATATTCATGGTAGTTGTTTCAGAGTATAAAATACAGGCATGAAACCTTGACCTAAAAATATTAACACAAAACCTTCCCCCTCGAAGAACTAAGAGCAGCCAGCTGTACGGCTATGTTACCTGACTTGAGCATGTATGATTTTTGCTTTTCTTTTCATTTCCCCTTCCTCCCATCACAGGTTTTCTTTTTTCTTTTTTTTTTTTAACAGTTTCTTCTTTAGTTTCAATATCCACTGTACATTTTGAATCTTATTTATTCTTACAGTTTTTCATACTAGTGAGACCATAAGATGTTTGCACATTTGGGTTTGATTTATTTCGCTTATGAACATGGTCTTGAGTTGAAGCCACTTACCTACAAAAGTCTATAGTTTATCTTTACTACATCCAAAAACAAAATGCTCAACCTCAACCCCAAAGTAGTTATAAAAAAAAAAAAATACTCTGAACAAGAGGATATGTTTCTCTCTTCATACAGTGTGAAACAAAGTGGCACTCTATATAAACAAGTGTTTTGTGGTAAGATTTTAAAAAGAAAAAGAAAGGAAATAACCCTCCTCCATTTGCCCAGCATAGCCCAGGTCACTGCTCATTTTGGCAGGAAGGCACGTGGCTGCCCAGAGGAGCAGGTCAGGGCTGTGGACCCGGCCCCACTCCTCGCTCGCACACAGCACAGTGGCTCCAGGCTGCTAAGTGAACAGAAACGTGAGAGCCACTGTCACTGTAGCGTTTCACTAGCTTGTTTATTTACCCATCAAGAACCATAAGGACCTTTACTGCATAAAATGCCAAGTGTGGTGGTAATTGACATCAAACGATCCATGTCTACCAACAAATAAAAGACTGAAGTAATAAACATAGAGAGATGAGTGTTTAATGACCTTCAACAAATTTTTATTGTAAGATCCATAACAGTTAACTATATACACTGACATCTCTGGCCTGGAGCAGTCTGTTTTCAAAGTCAGAGGAAGAAGCTCAAACCTTTCCTTACTGCTTACTGCAGTGGTTCATAAACTTTGGATTGAGCATGTCAGCCTGGCATGGACTTCCCACAATTACCAGGCTCCTGAAGTTTCCATAAAACTAGCATTTCTCCACCTTGAATACCTACTTCCCCAAACAAACATGTACACCGTCCTCTAACTCTTTCTATCGCTGGGTGCAATACTGCACTCAGTAGCTAGTTGCCATCCGTTTCTCCCCGAAGCCCATATACACAGATGACGCATAATAGATGCCATTGTGCAAAATGCTCTTGGATTTCCATATGCCACAGACTGCAACTCAGTCCTACAAACATCTGGTCATAACCTGAATGGAATAGTTATTTTGTAAGTGTTGAGAGACTGCTGCTTTAGAATGTTTCCTTTTATATAGATTTTCATGCATAAATAGAACAAAAAGACAGGAGAAAGAATTGCCCTTCTTACAGAACATTGTAATCACTCAAGCACAAAGCTGAAAGATAACACGGAGATGTTAGCTTCCTTTTGGGCTCACTGCATTGATTTCTTTAGACACCATGAGGCTTTGCCTAGGTCCTTGGTCTTTGTGGCAGGGTTTAGTTTTATTGCCAGATTCATGACATTTCACTGGGGACAGGCAAGTGGCTTTGAGAACTCATCAGCCCCACAGGTTCCTAAGGATTCTAAAGGAAGAAGCTGTTTCTTTCTCATCTCTTCATGGCCAAAAGCTGATCTCTGCTCAGAGACAGCCCTAGGAGAACATGCTCTAAGTCCCCTGGTAGATGTGTGGCTCTGCAGAAACTTGTTATATTTGGGAG
>NW_004524641.1:3417886-3419618 GCF_000260255.1 Octodon degus | reverse complement strand
CCACACAGCTAGTCCAGGGACAGTACCTGACCCACAGGCCTGGGCTAGTTATACTTGATTTATACTTTGAGATGAGAGAGCAAGTCTTAGTGCCTGGGTGCTTCCCTGGTAGAAAAATTGAAGATGGAAGACCAGTAGTTCTTGGCTGTCCTGTCCCAACCATGTCAAGGGACAGCTCTGCAGCCCATGAGCAGGATGCTGACATGCAAGAAGCCAGGTGGGACCAAGAGCAGAGAGGGAAGGGGCTGCTGGCTTAGTCCCTGGTAAGAGTTGTCTGCCTGCCTGCAATTTGCTTACAGTAACTCCCCATCATGTGCGTGTACAAACTTGAGTATAGGTAGCAGGCGAAAGAATTAGAAGAAATAAGTTGTTCTCTATGTTCATTATGTTTGTTCTTAGTATAATTTATTTAATGGAGAACTTACATAATTTTTAACGATAGCTCCATTTAATAACCAACTTGAAATACTTCTGAAAATTTTACCAGCAGGTCTGTTAAGAGCTGGGTGGTAGAAGAACTTTCATCAAGCATGGGATTTTGTTATACTAAAGCCTATGTTTTTATATGGATATATCTATCAAACTTTATTTTAGGCTTTTGGTGTTATTTAAGGAAAGTCATTTCCCATTAGAAAAATTAGAAAATATTCATATTTTCTTCCAACACTTACAAATTATCTTTTCACATTGATACCTTTAATTCTTCTGAAAATTTTTTTCTGGTTAAAGTGGGGTAAGGATCCAAGCTTTCTCTCTGAAGGCTACCTATCATCACTTTTTATTTGGATAAACCATCCTTCCACTTCCCCTTCATGACGTGTAAGTTCTGGTGAATACCTGAATTTGTTCTGCAGCTTTCTATTTTGATTCACTAACTCATCTATAATTTTTTATAGCCAGTATCCCACTGCCATAGCTAGTGAGTCTTTAAAATACATCTTTATCACTAGAGCATCTTTTTTCCCCCATAATTTTATTGAGAAACAAATAGCAATGAGACAGTTTCAAACCAAATTGGTAGGACAGTCTCAATAAAGGCAGACCTGAGACTCGAACCTACGACCTCTTGCTGCAGAGCCTAATGCATAAACCACTATGCTATCTCTCCAGAGTAGAGCATCATACCTTTAAATTCTTTCTGGACTGTTCTATATCACTTCAAGTGAATTACACAGTCATTTTTCTCAGGTTTCCAAAAAAGTTCATTAGAGTTTTGATTGGCTTTGCAATTTTTACCACCTCACAATTTTTAATTTTCCAACCCAAGAACATGATATTTTGTGTCTTTACCTATATTCTTAAAATATCCTTTTATTCACATCTTCTTTTATTTACTGCTGTTAAGTTTTATGTGTTTCTTTTATTTTACATCGTGCATTTTTCTTATTTCTACAAATACCCTATTCTGATATTATTGTTATATTCCATTCAATAAGAATAAGAAAGCCACTTTTAAATTTGCAGTTATATACTTAAAATGACCCACTTTTCTAGTTCTCTTATTGATCCTATTAGTCTTTCATTTTATTCTTATCTACAAAGAAAAAAATGTTTTTATTTTGTGTCTAATCCTTTAGCTCTTATATTCTTTCCTTGCCTAATTACATTGGCTAGAGCTGCCAAAACACAATGAATAATGGTAAAAGCAGACGTATGTGCCTTGTTCTTCCTTCTAGATAGATTTATACAGCATTAGCTTCAGAGCGATACAATACTTTATATAAGCCGGGTG
>NW_004524641.1:3348514-3416671 GCF_000260255.1 Octodon degus | reverse complement strand
ATGGCAATCTCAGAGTTCTCACAGTCCTTACAGTTAAGAATCACTTTCTAGCCTCTACCTCTAATTCCTCGCACTCTCTTTCTCTTGCTGGCATCTTTTAAAATATTCTTGTCAAAATTCTTCCCCAAAAGTTCTTACCCTTCCAGGCAGCTCCCCTCATTATGGATGAAGTTAGCTGAGAAATCCCTACAGAAAATTCAATTCTTTTAGCTTCTATTCTCAGCAAAGCTTTGTTGAGCATCTACTATGTACCAAGTACCAAAGCAGAGGCAAGAGGGTAAGTGGGGAGGACAAGATAAGAACACTTTTTAAATAAAGATAGATCAGACCTAGCTGCCTTGAGAACTTACAGACTACTAGGGGAGTCAACACTAGAGATATAAAATTATTCCTGATGGGTACCTTCCATGACACATGACTTCCAAATGAGACTCTCACATAGAGGAAAATGTTATCTGCAAACACAGTACAAAGCATTTCATGCTAGTTGGTGTTTATAGATCATTTTTTAAAATTGATTTACATAAGTTGTCTTATTATGTACATACCCTCTTGCCCACGGAGAAGGCTGCTACTCTGCACACACACACATACACACAGGTCTCCTAGTGACTTCAGAGGGAGTGTGGTGCATGGAGGGGAAGACCTGAGAGGCTGAATGGACACACACTGCCATTAATCTCAGCACACTGCTCTGAACCAGGAAGGCAGGAAGTGCTGGTATAACCTTTCACAAACAAAGGAATGGTACATAAAGGTTAATCAATTTTTCCCAAGCCACAAGGGTCCTGAGGAGTTGGCTGGGGTGGTGAAGTGTGGCAGCTCTGAAGTCGGATTTGGAATTGGAACGCTGGTCCCAGCTCCTCTCTCCAGTGCAACCTCCAGCAACTGGTTGGACCTCTCAGTGGTTTCTTCACTGAAAAATGGGAATGACAACAAAACCTACTATGGAGACTGGGCATGGTGGTGCATGCCCATAATCTCAGCTCTTGGGAGGCTATAAACAGTGGACCACTATGAGTCTGATCTAGTAGTGAGACCCTAAACACCCTGTGGACCCTTCCCTAAAATAAAAAAAAAAATGCCTACTATGTAAAGCTGTTTTGACAATAGAGTCAATACATGGACACACACACACACACACATAAATAAATAAAATAAAAAAAAAAATGCCTACTATGTAAAGCTGTTTTGACAATAGAGTCAATACATGGAAAATGCTAGAATACTGTTATCACCTATAAGTTATTCAGTATCTATAAATATTACTGAAGTTCCAATAGTGAAAATCAGCTCCCAGCCTTCTGCATAAATATTAGATTTAGATCAGAGCTCATCCAGCAATTGAAACCTTAGAGATTAAAGTAATCGCTAATCCATCCCAGTGAATGAAAAATATGAGGGCAGGCTCCAAACTAGCTCAGCTAACCTCCGGAAAGTAAAGGGCTCCTCTTTCACTTTTCCTCCAATGTTCTTCTTGTCATTATCCTGAGCATCCAAACTTGAAATCTGCTTCAGCTGAAATTGCACAGTTCTTTTGCCCTGTTTCTTATTTTATAGCTGACCACTACGAGGACAATGGGCCTGAGAAGTTTCCCTTTAGCCCATCAACATTGCTTGGCTAAGGCCCAGCCTGATAGCTCAGTGGACTAAAGCTCCTGCTTAGGCAGAGTGAAGTGGCTGGGGCTCAATCCCCAGTGTGCTGTGCCGGCCCCCACCATGGGGTGCACTGAGAAGGAGATTGAGACTGAGTGTAGTGGTGCGCACTTGTAATCCCAGCACTTGGGAGGCTGTCCAATCTACGTAATGAGTCCCTGTAGACCCTGTCCTAAATACAGAAAAAAAAAAAAATTAAAAACTAAAAAAAAAAAGATTACTTGGCTATTTCCAAAGAGATTCTGCACACAGATCTTAAGATCTAATGAACATCTTATTATTATGGCCAACCTGTAAGACCTTTTTAGACTTAAATTGTCAGGTCATTCTTCAATTCCAGGTAGTTTCATATGTGATATGTTATTACATGGTGGTGATTACAAACTACACTTCAAAACATCCATACACAAAATAAAACTGAGTATTCAAAGGATTTTTTTTGGGGGGGTGGCTCAGGTTACCTGAAGGGCAGGTCTGGTAAGGCAGGTGGAACTGGGGATCGAACTGTGGTATCCTGCCCCTGACTGTGTGTGCATGAGCAGGTGCTTAAACAACTGAGGTAAGGGCAGGCCCCCAAAACTGAGTATTTAAAAGCTTACTCTTCCAGGCATGGTGGTACACACCTGTAACCCTAGCACATAGGAGGCTGAGGCAGGAGGAGCATTGTGAGCTCGAGAGCAGCCTGGGCTACAAAGTGAGCTCAAGGCCAGCCTGAACTGCATAGAAAAGCTCAGTCTGTTAAAAAAAAAAAAATTAATTCTCACTCCAAAAAGTCATCATACAGAAATTTGTATTATAAATTTATTGCCATGCAATGGAAGCAAGAGTAATTACAAAGCTCTGAAATATCCCACCAGCACCCATCTCTTCCACATGCCCAGCCAAGCCTTAGACTGACTTCTGCTAAAAGGAGACCAAGGCTAATAAGCTCCCAGTGAAATTCTGCATTCTACTGCTAACCACATTGTCTCCTTTGCCCCTTTTGCCCTGCTACACCTAGGTGCTGCTTGCCACCGGCGGGTGGACAAGGATCCCAGACTAAACTCAAGAGTCTACCTTAGAAAATCATTAATGTCAGGCTGAGGATGAACTCAGGTGATTTACCCACAGCCACAATGATGGTTTTCATACTAGATTCATGTGTCTGTTCACTCTCTCAGAGACACTTTAAGTGACATTACCCATTGCCACTACTTCATACCTAGTGGCTTATTAAGACACATACTCAGTGTCTTGAGTAGACACAAGACTTACTTAGGACACATACTCAGTTGATAATGCATTGGACACCAGTGGCATTAAATGAAGAACAAAGAAATCAGGTGTGGAAGGGACCTTTGAAATGCCTGCTCTGACCCCAGAAGCTACCTTGCCTAGGAACTGCCTGCCCCACCTGCCAGCGTGAGTCCTCGCTGGCTACGTGGACATCACCACAGCTCCTTGCCAGACCAGGGCACACTGCCTGAGTTGAGCCCATCAAATCCTCTCCCCTGGGAGGCTGGTGTCTGCCTCGATGGTTCTACGAATAGTCTAAGGATGCCTGCACAACACAATGGGAACTCCAAAGCCCAGGCAGGGGAGCTGCACATTTTCATACCTCATTCTGACAGTGGCCAGCCTTCCTACAGGAAAACACAGCTCTGTGCCTAGACACCCTGACGCTACAGGAAGGTGCCCTGATGTCAGCTATCTGTGTGAGGCACTGAGAACCCTGTGGGGGCCGCCCTCAGGGGAGCAGGACATGGTATGTTCACACGGGAGGATAGAGTCCCAGCTGGGTAGGAAGTTGTTCCTTCCCTGGGGCCATTTTCCATAGTGTGGGTATGAGAGCTCACTCTCTCCAAGCATTCACTTAGCAGTTTTCATGTATGCAATGCATCGTTACCAACTACAAACACCATGTTGTATAGTAGATCTCCAGAACTTATTTCTGTATAACTGAAATTTTGTATCTTGTGACCAGCATGCCACCCAGTCCACCTACCCTCTTTTGTCTCTAGCCCCTGGCAAGTGCCATTCCAGTCTATGAGATGACCTTTTCTTAGACTCCATATATATGTGTTGACATGCAGTATTAGTCTTCCTGTGAGTGGTTTATTTCACACAATATCCTCCAGGTTCATCCATGTTGTCACAAAGAGCAGGATTTCCTTCTTTTTGAAGGCTGAAAAATACTCCGCTGTGTATATAAGTTGCATTTTCTTTATCCATCATCTGTTGATGTACACTTACAGTGTTTCCATACCTTGGCGGTCATAAATAGCACTGTAATAAGCATGGGAGTGTGGAGAGCTCTTTGACATACTGATTTCATTTCCTTTTGATATATACCCAGAAGGAACTACTAAATCACATGGTAGTTCCATCTTTAACTTTTTGCAGAAACTCCACACTGACTTCAGCATTCCCTTCAGTAGTGTACAGAAGTCCATTTTCCTCTACGTCCTCACAGATAACCTTATCTTTCACCTTTTTGATACTAACTATTCAACAAGGTGAGAGGTGATGCCTTATTGCGGTTTTAATGTGTACCGCCCTGTGATTGATGATGTGGAGCATTTGTATACATCTATTGGCATCCAAGCCTCCTTTGCTTTTCCATAGAAAGTGATGAGATCATCCACTTTAAGGGATCACTTATAAAGACTTCTCAATATTATTACTTTAAAGAGCACTTATAATGACAATTGCTAGCAATTCACATCTCTGACTTTTTTTTTTTTTTTTGGTGGTGCCAGGTATCAAACTCAGGACCTTGCACTCTCCAGGCAAGCACTTATCCCACTGAGCTATCTCCCCAGCCCTAATGATTCACACTTCTAAGATGCCACCAGCCCCAGCATTCCCTGTGAGCTCTGCTACTTCCCCTTACTCCCCCTGAGAAATCCACTGTCAAGCATGGACCCCCAGTAGTTCTGATGAAACCACTGGAAGTGGCCTTCCACCTTGAGTAACCTGCTTTTTTAACCTTATTTGGATGTCTCCGAATCCAGCACACAAGCAGACAGAGAGTGAGGTAAGGAGTAGGAGCTGTTGTCCAGAAAGGGAGGCCATGGGACTGGGTGTCACCAGCAGGGTAGGGTACAGAGTGGAATGAAACCCGCGATTGATCCCTGGGAGAGGAAAGGTCTCAGGGGTGGTGAAGAGTGAGGAGGAGTCGGAAAGGAAGAGGGAGCTCCAAGAGAAGTATCCTGGAGCCCAGGAGGTGAGAAAGCCTCTGGGGAGGGGAGGGGCAGAACAGAGAGCAGGAAAACTGAGAATGGCAACAGGACAATGGCCAGTAGCAGGGAGACACTGGAGCGCCAGGTCTTATTCAACTCTAAGTAGGCACCCACAACAGAGAATGCATTGGCTGCCGGGAGCAGACAGTATTCTTCTGGGGAAACAACACCCAAGAGCAATGGAGGCCAGAGACTTACCACTAACACTAGTCCTGAGGAGCTGTAGATATTGAAGCTGCCAAACTGAGAAAAGTTACATCCTTGATACACTGAAAGTAGTTAAAATCTGTTTGTCAATGTCCCTCCTGCTCACTACCACCAGCACGCCACAGATCAGTTGCTCCCTGCTCTCAGAAGTGCACCACTAGCCCAGGGGTAAGAATGAGGCCAGCGTATGCCCCCGGAGGTGCCCCGCACAGGCGCTCTCCACTAGACTCAGTCATCTTCCTCACTTCTAAGAGAGATGGGATGACACCAAAAATGTTAGAGCCTCAATCGACAGTGAAATAGGAGGAGTCTACGGATTCGAGTCTACGGATTCAACTCTACTCCATCTCTTTTCTAGGCACATAAATTTCTCCTGTGTGAAAAACTCAACAAATAAATAAAGGGCAAAATAAAAGGTGAATAACAGGAAGTAGAGAGACAGATCTTTTACAAAAGAGAAGGGCAGGGAAGGGAAGGTACAGACATCAAGCTGTGTCACATGCAGTCATGGACTCCCCATGGGGAGTGTGGTCAGACATGCGCTAACAAAGAATATCTAAGCCATGTCAGCATTTAAAAACAAAAAGAAAAATTGATGTTTTGGATAATAGTCCTAGAATCAAAGGGCCACAACCTCTGAAAAAATACTTTAGCTCATATTCCTTATTTAACAAAAATTTTATACTTTAAAAAGCTCTATTCCACTTAATCTTGACCAAAATACCATGATCTAGATATCATCTGATTAATCAAAGCAAATGAAATAATCTTTGCTTAGAGTTTAACAATAAATTTATTCTTGCAATATTATAGATAAGATAGTAGATAATTATTATAGGTGTATTATATATTATCTTATGATAATATATAAATTGTCATAAATAGTATTATAGATAAATTACCCTCAGTTTCAGAAATCAAAAATTAAATCACCAAGAAATGAGCTTAATGTGGCTTGAAAAACAAATTCTCAATATTTTGTTCTTTTTATATAACTATTTTTATTGAGATACAGAATGGAAAAAATTTGGTTTGGAATGTTTTCATGTGTTCCCATTAGCTCAAAAACAATACATTTGATAGAATTTTACGTCTAGAACTTGGGTACAGAGATCTTTTTGAAATATCTGTACCTTGTTAGCCATTTTGCTACACAAATCTATCACTAATCTGAAGGTGAGAGAATGTATTTCTCATTCTCACATGAATCAGTGAAACACAGATATTAAACCAGTACATAGAGATGACAAAATTATAACTTGTTTCTCTTTCTTTTTCTTTTTTATTCTATTATATGATTTTTCTATGCACTAGACTCTTTGGACTTGTTAATAAAATCAAGGGGCATTACTCTAATATAAGAACATGTTCATGAAATTTTGCAAATATCATAATGCACCAAAATGTTTTTGTACATGATTAGGAATTACAACATCCAGTCAAAATGTATAGTGTATCTCTAGTCTTTCTGTCTCTCTCTTTCTCTGTCTCACACATACACATTCACATGCATACATACAACACACACACACATGCAAATGTCTACTTAGGATGTCTCTGTGAATGGCTGTTTGTTGTTGACTGACTGCTGACTGATAGAACCTTCTGGGTGCTCAGTAAAGGTTGACTCATGCTCCTTCACCACCAGCCCAGTTACATCCTCAGAGGAAAATGGCCAGGTCTGAGGGAAGGATTGCTCCCAGAAAGGGCATACATGCACAGGGCAGCTGTTTCCCTTCTTTCTCAGGATGTCCAGGTGCCATTACTAAATTTCCTGTGTACAGGGCCCTAGAAGAGGTCACTGACCTCAGGCAGGGGCTGGGGGTAGGGAGCTTTCCTTCCAAATCTCCTTTCTTTACACATTGTAACCTGAAGATCACCGCTCCCTATGTTGCCTTATAAATTATTCCTAAAAGATTTATGGCCATTTCTATGCTTCAAGTCAAACATTCTTTTAAGGCCAAACAGAGTAATTTACAGGACTCTGTGTCTCTAAACTATCTTATAAATAGTTGCTCTCTAGTTCAAGGTAACAGTCGGTGGCAGGCTAGTATCAAAGAATCCTGATTGCAATTCAATTTTATTACCATTGAGAATTCAGCCTGAGGGATAGGCCAGGCTGGTCAAAAATCTATAGGGTGACCATCTTGGGCCTGTATTGGAGAATCCTTTGGAATTAAATACCTCCTGTAAAGTCTTTACCCCTGGCCTTGATTAATGACCATGTATATTTTCTTTCTCTCTGAGAGATACCAAGATGGCAGTGTTGCTAATCATACCTGCAGTTGTGACTTCGACAGGCACCAGATGCCCTTTCCTTCTGCTTGGATACAAAGCCTGATCTCTAGCCGCAGATGCGGTTCCAACCCTGAATGCCCAGTTACTTTGTTGTACCCGTGACATCACTGCAAAAGGCAACAAACACCAGGCTACTGTCATCTCTGCTTCTCTCTTCATCCTTTCACCTATTTGTTTATTTATTATTATTATTTTATTCACCTGCTATTTAAAGTGCAAGGTTGCCAGCAACATTTTTGGAAAATGAGAGATTTCATCTGGGAAGATGTAACGCTCACAGTTCTAGAAATACTCCCATTAGCCTGCGATCTATGATTTGGTACAGAGTTTGAAATTATGGAATTTGGTAACATTCTCAGCCTATTAATCTACCAAAGGATTTTTTTAAAAAAACCTTTTTCCTTGCCAGAAATATACACAGTATTGCAAAATCTGCTGCTGGAAACAGGCATCCCAGAGAAGATACTCAGGCAGCAGAACAGCACGGAGAGCTCTAAAACAGAAAAGTCAGTTCTGGTGGTTTTAACTTGATGTAAGCCTCACTCAACATTCAAGTCTGTTTCATGGGGACAGATTTAGAGACTCTTTAGTCAAAGTAAAAATTTAACCTTTTTCTCGAAGTTCTGTTTCTCTCATAATCTCACTCTCAGACTTTGAGGCTTCTCCAGGGCCAAGCTCTGCGGCAAGTGAGATTTCGCAAATGTGCACACGTGCCACCATTGCAGCCAGAGGCCCAGGGACAGTGGAAGGTGGGGAACAGGAAATGAAGTGCAAATGAAATCGTAATGTCTCTGTTATTGGAGTCGTGTGTTAGAAAGGAACCAAGACATTACGGTGGGGTACGAAAGATCTGTGTTAATGTAACGATGAGGTAAACTTTATTAAAACTCCCTTTCAGCTTCCACTGGGCTGCTACTGCACTAAGGTAGCTACCTTAATGTTCATCTTGTTATACTGCTGGTTTCTATGGCAATATCCTCCTAGGTATTTGTAAGGTCACAAAAGGAAGAGCTAACCCTCTTACTCCTGGAATAACTAATGTGGTTCTGTTACTTGCTTGATGTAAATGGTCTCAAGTGACAGCGAACTGTACATATAGTCAATTACAACTGCTCAAAGGAAATGATTTGTTGTAACAGCCACTGTTCAACCTCTGTGACATCAATGTTTCTATGGAAACAGTTGCCTATTGCACTGCTTTGAATTGAGTATTGATCAAACTAGGGCCAACACTATTTCAGAGACTCGCTACTTTACTGTGTGGCAATTTACGATAGGAACTCATAACATCACTGTATATTTCAAGCCCCAAGGAACCAATTTAGCAGACAGTTACAGTAGAATATTAACAGAGGTCAATAATGGAAGTCTGATTATGGTCCTAGGACAATTATTCAATGCTTTTGTTGTCTGCCCTTTCAACAGCCCAGCAGCTATTACAATTTTCAAATAATAATATTCATGCCTGAAGAAAGTGCTGTATTCATTCATCTTCTACTTTAAGCTTTATTTTTCATTGTTATGTTATCTATCAATAAAATTATTCAGTGATATTAACCAAGCTGTGACCCCTCAGAAGTAAATAACTATTGATCAAGGAGTAAAGATCTACTGGTGCACAACACTGTTTTCCATTAATGATCTTATTGGCCCAACTGATAAGATGGTCTCTCCAAACCAGAGAAGATTCAAAAGCAAAGACTAACAGAGGTCTACACCCTATGAAAAAATAGGAACCCAATCTCCCATCTCTGTTGAGGACTGGATTCTTCAACCTTTATCAAAGGAGTAGGGGAAACAATGTTAAGCAGAATTCACCTTATGTGTGGGATTCCCGTGGCTGTATTATTATTCCGCCTTCTTTGGAAAGGTTCCTCATAATTATATTGTTTAATTCTCTCCTCTAACACATAAATAAACACCGGTCACGAATGGCAATGTGGCTTGTGTGAAGTATTTTGGGGAATAAATGTTATGTTTATGATGATGTATATGAAAAGTATCATGTTGGCAATATTTCATAGTTTATACATTTATCACTCGCTGGAATGAAAATGCACAACAACTATCTCTACTCTTAGATCTATGAGTAACTTTGGTCAACCAGTAGTGGAAAATTATTTCCTTCTCTCCAAAACAAACTTTGAAGCACAGCATCAAGCAGTTCCCTGAAGTGACACTGACTACAGCACAGTTACTTCTGTGACAGAGAAAATTAATTTTTGCTGCTGAAGTTAAAGAATTTCAGCAAGCACTTGGACGGCATGGCTACACACCAAATAAAGAGAGATACCTATGAATGAAATCTGTTTCATTACATGGATAAGAGCACTAACTTTTTTTATTACCATAATTGAAAAATTATGGCTTAGGGAATGATTTTTGTCAGGTAATAACAAATTCATCCACCTGCTTTTTAAAGAAGCTCTCCATTGTATAAAGAAAAAAGATACCTCTTAGCTTAGCTATTGATCTATAAAAACCTATCTGTTAGCTCAAAACTAAATTCAGTAAAAATAAATCAGTCCAGGTAAATCCTAGTATCATATTAAAACCAGTCTGGATCTTATTGTTCTTTTTTAATTGATGCAGATAATAATTTCTAATGAAAAACAATATCTGTGTTAGTAGATGAATTTTCCTTGTTCATAAATAAAATAGTGAGTGTCCCTTGAATGCTAGGCAGTGCTGTGAACATGTGGGCATAGGAAGGTAAGATGAGGTCCTGGTTGTAGAGTGCTATTTGCTACATGGAATAAGGAGGTCAAGAAAGAGGTGATCTCTGATTCCACATTTGATGTTTCTCTCTTGTCTCTCTAACCTATTTTTACTACCATTTTGCTTGTTTGTATACTTATACCCTAATTTGCTATTAAAAGTATTTAAAACATCACACAAAGTATGAAATGGGATAAACTATGGCAGATGAAAACTAAGAAGTAAAAGTAGACCAAAGTTAAGAACACAGTTAGCAAATGTCAGGTATGTGGTATATCATCTATGAAGAGACAGGCATAAATTTGATTCTGAGCTCTCTATCATAGTTATTGAATAGAAAGAAAACACAATCAGTTGTATAATTCAGTGTGTAGGAGATTAACACAAAGCAAAATATAAAACAGGTGCACAAAAGAAGTGCAATGTCTTCCAGTATTGATACCAGAGAGAATTCTCCCAAGGCCCTTGGAAACTAGACCCTGATGGATGTGATAAGCAACCTTTTTCAACACTCTACCTATAATACACACTGTGGTCCATAGGTGAGAGCCACAGGCTTTGCAAATTAAGTTCATGACCATACTCCAATATAATGTAATACATGCAAGTTTACAGAAGAACCAAACACCTTTCCAGAAACATTTGCTTTCTATTAACATTTGCTTTAAGGAGCAAGAATACATAGAACTAGAAGTAAACCACCTATATTTACCTAATTTAGGATTATGTACCTTCTTCATCTATCTTACAAGTCAAATCACTGAAACACAAAGACTTATTTATAAATAGGTCTACATAAATGAGTTGGCTGGACTAGGGATATAACTCAGCAGCTGCCTGGCAAGTACAAGGTCCCAGGTTTGATCCCTGACACCAAAATTTTTGAAAAAGTGAGTCAGCTTATTCTCAAACATATGTGTGTGAACATACACATACATGTACATGTGTGATTTTTAACTCTATACATGAGATAATGTGGAAGAACTTTCATTGAAATGCTAACATTAATTTTAGTCCATGGATCTCAAACACTTTTGGCTTGGGTCATGCATAGTTTATCCAAACCAGGTCCTCTATATTTAAAAAAGAAGAAGAAGGAAGAGGAAGAAAGAGAAACGAAAAGGAGCAGGAGGAGGAATAGGAAGCCAATCCTGGATTTATCCAATCCATAAATTATATCAAATCAAATGATACTGCATACTAAGCATGAAAGAATTAGAAACACTGCTTTGCCTCTCCTGGGGCCATCAAAATGCCCTACATTGAAGTCATGTTGTTTCTTCTATATGTTGAGTCAAAGCAAAAGAAATACCCTACACAAGTCCAATGGATCTGCATTCTGCAACAGATGAATGTGGGGTGGTGAAGGTCATACCAGATGTCACAGAGCAATAGCCATCCAAGCCCACTCAGTCCTTCTTCTCCCTGTGATTTTTCAAAAAGAAAATTGACTTGTATTCTACCTAAGAATTTGTAAGTCTGCTATCCAGAGGAATTCAGGATAGAAGCACAATCAGAGCAACAAAGTTCAACATGGTTAAATAAAGAAGAATGAGTTTCTCTGGCACCACCAGAAACTGAATCTAACTTCATTCCCCAGATCACACACATCCTGAGAAATTAAGTCCCTGAATCTGAACTCATCATTGTACCAAGCAACCAAACTTACATCTATCCTCTCTCCTTTACAACAAATGGATTTATACCTGCCATCTTCAGACAATGAGATGTCGGTAATAGTATTTAAATTTTGAGGTATTTGGGGTGGCTTTTTCTTCCAGTTTGACTTTTGTGGTCACTTAGCCCCATCAGGTTTGCTTTTTCTATGTGACAGCAAGATGCAATAAAGGATGCAAGAGAAGCCCATGTCTGCAAAATACAGCACAGCTCTTGCTGGGCTTTGAATGCTTCTCAGTCCATGCTCGCATTCATGCCAGGGAAAGTGAGCTCAGCTCTGCAAGGTCCTCAGAAAACAAAATACTGGTCCTAGACCCTCTAAGCCTTTTGGGTCCATTGTACAGCCCTGAGCTTCCATTGCAATGTGACAGCAGAAAGACCAAATGCTATATTTAGCATATGTATCAGGTTCAGAGATTCAGTGCTTCTTTCTTTTTCTACTTTCTTGTGGTACTGACCAAAACCAAGAATCTTCCAAAACTTATACATACAATCTAAGTTTTCAAGAAAAACAAAATAGACCCACATAGTAGCTTTTTCTTTTAGCCTCTTGTGTAATGAACAACCTGAAGCTAGACCTAGGCTTCATCTAGCCCATTCACATTAGTCAGCCGAGGACTGTGAAGTGCACTCTCTTTTTAGAAGACCAATGATCCTCCTTTAAGATGATTTTTAATAGTTCACCTTACAGTATTTCTGTGTTTTGACTCAACCTCAGCAATGTAAAGTTTCATGTTTCACGATAATCATTTTGCAACTTTTTGGATTATGTGTTGGTTAACAAGGCTGAAATCAACTGCTCTACAGTGAAAAGGAAGATGGGCATAAGAGCCTTGAAATTTCCTGTTGAAAAAAAAATATGTTATTATAGATTCCAATACGTAAAGAACAGTTATGCACTACGTAGCTCACTGTAGACTCAAAACCTGAGGCTTGTGGCACATGAGGTCTGAGTAGGCAGAAATGGCGAGTAGCTGAGATAGTAGTTGCCCTGGGATGGATCTGACAGTTGCTCTCTACAATAAGCTCTGGCATAGCTGTTACTCAGGACATCAGAATTGTAGAGCCTGCAGCAATAATGCCACAGGTTAAAAGACAAAATTGACTTCTAAGTTCCCTTATGGTTCTGGAAGTCTCTGTCATCACTCACCCTTAGCAAAGTCCATCTGCAGCCTTAGTAGAGCTTAGAACAGCTGAGAAACTTCCTAAACCCTCAGCCCCAGTCCCATCCAAGACTTACTTGACCAGAGTCTCTTGGTATAGAACTCAGCCACCAGTAATTTTTTAAAAGAAAATCTCAACTGCTTCCAAAATAAAGCCAAAATGGAGAATCATAAAGAAATATATCCACCAGGAATTGGGCTGTTTCTACTTCTAGATAGAATATAGACACTCCTCAAACTCGTGGTCTGATCTTATTGGCCAGACTGTCTTAGCAAAGATGCCCTTTGCTGCCATAACAACTGTTAGAAAACAGAGGAAGGGAATTCTCTGAGAGAAGCAGTGACACTTGAAAGAATGTGCTAAGCCATCATTGTGGTGAGTACACTAAGCACCACAGTAGTCTGACTTTCCTAGAGGAGGGCACAACCTAGGGGGGCAAATTGAAGTTTCAAAGCTTGAGTACGCTGACCTTGGATGGTACAGACTCTGCAAATTAGTTGGCGCCGCCTCACCACAAAGCCTGTGATATTGGTAATGCCACCTAAAGGATTTTTATCAAATCTCACAAATTAAAGCACTTCATTAGACCTAAATGACTAAGACATCTTACAAAATAGATTGTTCAATCTTTTTCTCTGCTTCAAAAACCTCTTTATGAAAATGTCAATATAAATATCTACTAAATACTTGTTAATTACATTTGCCTATCAAACAGAAGAAATCAGTGCATTTTGAAACAAGAGTTAAAGAAATTAAACACCTGAGACAAGTTCATCATTACTCACTGACTGGCAGTATTATGTCATTTCACATCTCTTTTTCTTCTCTTAGTCCCCATATGACTTCCCAGATCCAAGACAGAGCTTTTCAAGCTGTTTTTAGCACCAATATTCTTAGAACTCATAGAAACTCAGGATGATGAGGGGATGAAAAGAATGAATTCAGGCTCCTCCCCTGCGCCTCTGCAGTGCCAAGCAGCAACTGTTCTGACATCCGGGGTGATAGCTCTGCTAGGCCTTACCCTGCTGTGACAAGGTGGTGCTCAGAGATGGAAAGGAATCCCTTCTCAGCTGCTCTTTTCCACAGAGTCCAAACCTGGAGGGGCTAGCTCAACGAAAGTGCCTGGCATTAGAGAGATGTGCAGGAGAAAAGGCCCCGAGGCCATGAGCTCTCTGCATTTTATGTAGAATATCAGTGTAAGAGAAAAAGGCAGGAGGAAGGCCAGCAAGATAGCTCAGTGGACTAAGTGTCTGCTTAGGCAAGTGCAGGGACCAGAGTTCAATCCCTGGCACCATATGCTGCACCAGTCCCCCTCCTGGGCATGCTGAGTTGGCCATCCAGACCAGGTGTGATGGTGCATGCCTGTAATCCCAGTGCTGGCAAGGCTGAAAACAGGAGGATCACTATGAGTCCAAGCTGCATAGTGAGACCCTGCACAAAATACATGGAAGGAAGGAGGGAAGGAGGGAAGGAGGGAAGGAGGGAAGGAAGGAAGGAAGGAAGGAGGGAAGGAGGGAAGGAGGGAAGGAAGGAAGGAAGGAAGGAAGGAAGGAAGGAAGGAAGGAAGGAAGGAAATAAATCAATCAGGAGAAAAGCAGTTTGGGCAAGGAGCTATCTTAAAGCCAGGCAATTTTTCTTGGGAAAAGGGGAATGACAATAGCCAGACACAACGTGCTGCAGTAATCGAAACATCTTGTAGTTTAACCATTCACCCTCACTAACCTATGTGCTTTTGCCCGTAAGTGAATCGTTCACTCTTCTTAGCACCTGTGCACTTTTGTCCTGCAGTCCATTTACTCCTTACAGATCCTGTGTGCCTTTGCCCATAGTTTAACCATTCTCTCCAGAGCCAAATCCTCCACCTTTTGGTAAACTTAAAAAGACACTGGAATAGAAACAAAAATATGCCTTTTCAAAAGAGGCACAATTTATGCTAAAAATATCTCAGGAAATACAAGTCCTTGAGTGAATGTTTTGCTCTGCCTCACTTGCAGGCATGAAAATGCAAATTCTGGTGTTCCCTGAATCGCGGCAGCCTTTGACAACATTGCATTCCATCCCATCACCACTGTCTTCCACACAAAGACAGAGCCTCCTCCTATAGCTTCCAGGTCCTTTCTGAAAAGGGAGAAGAGGCTCAGTCCAGTGCCTACCCTCAGCCTTCTCTGGCTTGACCTCCCAGCAAAAGTGGAGGAGCTGGCTGAGCGGACAAGGGGCAGCCTGCTCTGTGCATGTATATAACCAGGGCATTTGCTGGCGGTAGAGAACAACGATGAAACTTGAGGTTCAGAGTGGAGACTTCTCTCAGATGCTGACAATGCAGAGGTAGAAGCCTGAAACCTTCATTTCATGTTGTCACAGCTCATTTACAGAAATCCATTACTTTCCATACTACAACCTCAAGCTTAGCTCATCGTGGCCCTTGGCCATATGTGTACCAGGAGAGGTTTCTTCCTTGGGATTATGTCAAATAGGATGTCCCCAAACTCTAAGTCACTGGACAGGGAGTTTATTATAGCAGAAACTCATGCGTAGAGGGAAACCTTAGCCTTCCTATTGGACCAAACTCGGTGGGTTGAAGCATGTGAACGCCTTGTGTCCCAAATCCTAGTCCTGCTCCTGCTTGCCTTAGGTCCAGATCATCTCATTAGAGAAGTGATTTACAGCTCAGGAGTGCATTGCTGGGTCCCTATTATTTATTTGCTTCTCAAATGCAAAAGCACCGACCCAGCGATGGCACTGTAAACCTCCTTTAATACAAGAATAAAGCTTGGTATTTCCATAAGGCCACAAAGAAAGACACTGGGTCTGGCTCAGCTATTCCCATGAGCTCTCTCCAGAAGTCAGAGGTAAGGAAAGCTGTATTTCCCACTGTGGACATAGTGTACACCTTTATTACTGAAAGAGGATGTTTTTATTTGCACTGCATTATATCCATAAATTCCATCCACTCAGCAAGTCAAATTATTGCTGGCCTCCAAAATACATTAAGTTTGGGTTTAAATCAGTCACTTTCAGAGATATACTGCAACCCACTTCCTAGCCATATTTGTAATATATTCACCCGGCAAATGTTCTTTAAAATGCATGGTTTGTGGAGTTGTCTTACTTCAGTCAGCCCCGTGAAGATATAAGGAATAGAAGCTCTCATTTGCAGTTTCTTTGTGCGTGCGATTGTTCATGATCCCTTGCCGCAGAGCTAATGCCTGCCAAAATGCTTTCATGCTATGAAGAGAGAGCTCTCTGAACCTGAATCAAATTAGAATTAGTGATATAATAGTGAACAGCAATGGGAAAATATGGAGCCCTGAGCAGTTTCTGTTAGAATTTGGTGACAGCAGACAGGCTTTTCCAGATAATGGCAGGAAGCCGGAAGCCAAGGAATTATTTGAGATGCTGAAGGATATACGGCAAGATCGAGGCATACTTAATGAAGATACTCAACTTTTCTTGCCTTTGCCTAGATGTCCTGCTTTAAAAAGTCACACTGTTGTGTTTTTCAAGAATTATCACTCATTGTTGATTTTATATACTGTTAAATTTAGTTACTAATTCTAGGAGACCTGGTGGAGTTTGTGGGGTGTTCTATGTAGTGTATTGCGTCACCCACAAATTACGACAATGTAACTGCTTGCTTTCCTAACATTTTATTTCTTTCTCTTAAGTTTAATTTCTCTCAATGTTTCCAGAAGTATATTGGAATGGTGATAGTGTGCATTTTTGTCCTGTTTCTGGTTTTAGAGTGAAAGCTTTCCATTTTTGACCATTTAATATGAATTTGGCTCTTTGTCATAAATGTTTTTTTATCAGATTGAAATAAAGATGTTTTATTCTAAAAAAAAAAAAGAATTGTCATTCAGATTTCAGCACAATGCAGAGATTCAGAGGGTGCTGAAACTAGGCTGATCATCCTTTTAAGGGACTGAGAAAGGGAGAAACAGAAGCGGAGAATCAAATTCCCAACGCTCTTTTGGGGAAGAAGCCCTGTTTCCTGTGAACTCTCCTTGGTACAGTTGCGCTCTCTGGAACTGGCAGGGATGTGGGCCCAGGCGGAGATGTGCCTAGTAGCCCCCAATCAGATGCTCAGCTTTTTTCTGAGGTGGCAACTGAAACTTGGGCCTGTTTCTACACAAAGCAGGACATTAAGATAGTCCTCTACCTGTCACTATTGTACTATTGTTCATGCTTGCCTTCAAAAGACTGTATTTTTATAGCTAACAGCTTCAAACAACTTCCTAAGAAAGAAGGCACTGCAGGAGTCTGCACCCTGAAGGCGCCATCTTTTAAACAACAGGACAATAACTGTTCCTTTGTATCCCAGCAACTGAGCACCCATTCTCCTTCCCAACACTACATGTGAAGCCCTTTCCCACCTGTGTGCACAGGCTTGCTATAAAAAAAACCTTGTGAATATTAAGGTATGAATACTTCACAAAAGCGAGGGCCAGTTAATACCTACTATACTCTACCTGCTCTAATAATCATATTTCTGCATAGATTTGGGAATCTATGACATGTATAATCTCAGGCTATAATAATATTAATAGTAACTAACATTTTCACCACTCAGAGGCCAAGAGTGCTGTGCACATCTATGATCCCCCCTTTATCTTCCTACCAACCATATAAAAGATGCTATTTCCATTTTCTACTGAGAAAACCAAGGATCTGGATATTGCTCTCTCCAGGGCATTACCCGTGTCGATCACCACAGTGCCTCTGCAGTGAGGACCAGAGTTTTGCTGGAGGTGACTTATATCCATCTGTAAGAGCTAACTGTCCAATGTTCAAGAAATTTGTAAGCTGGTTGCTGGCACCTTCAAATTGGTCATAGTTCGAGCATTTACACCATGGATATTGGCAAGTGCTAAAACTCAGGGATTTGGCTTTAGTTTGACAAGACAGAGACAAACTGACTGACTGACTGACTGACTGACTGACTGACTGACTGAATGACTGAATGACTGAATGACTGAATGACTGACTGAGATAGTGACTGACTGACTGAGAGAGAGAGAGACACACACACACACACACACACACACACACACACACACAGAGAGAAAAAGAAACACAAAGACCAACAGAAAGACAGACAGACAGAGACAGAGAGACAGAGATTTAAAATACTTACCGACATACTACTGCCAAGAAAGAACATTTCCCAATATTGTAGAATTATTGTGTTGCTTCTTCCCCTCCATATTGTTCATTAAAACAGGACAAATATCTGGTAAATGGTACTAGGCCAAGGTATAGACTGGCCTAGCGCAGCATCAGCTCCTGTGTCCCATCTGTCCTTTCTCTTCAACCACTTATGTCATACATACAACCCATGGTGAGTGAGTACTAATAGAAACATTTGATAGTTTTCTGATGAAAAATCTGTAAGCTGAATCGAGTTCTTGTGCCTCAAAAGTCAAGCTCTCAGGCCAAGGAAACAACGAGAACTTACCCAGCACCTTTACTTTCCATCAGGTAAACAGAAAGCAAATCCAAAAGAAAGAGAACTTCTGAACACAGAGGGCATCATCCCTTTATATCCACAACGCAGTCTCCACTGGGAAGAGTAATGCTCAATATTTTTATTATTATACAATTAGCATTTATTGAGTGCTAATAGTGAGCTTACATATAACACAGAGACCATTACAGTACCTGGCTTCTTGGCAGATTGTAGGAACAGCATGTCTTTGATATCTTGGATGGCACCTCGCTTGCTATAATTTCCCAAAGAAGTCAGTTGATACTAATTTCCTGAACATCTGTGCATCAAATTCATTAAATGGCTAATGAATCCAGGCATATAAGGTTCATAAAGATATTTATATCTGACATTAACAAAATGGCACTCATGCTTTGATCCTCTACGTGCCACCTTTAAGACAATCAAGGGTTCTTTTTATCACTTCTTGGAACCTGGTAGGGGAAGATAAATGGCTGGAATCAACATCTTCATATATCTTCCATGGGACTAGGGCTCTAAGTGGTCAATGAATGTGGGACATGCAGTACAGAGCAGGAGACAGGAGTACAGTCGGAGCCAGAAGATACCCATATCCCAGAAAAGCCATTGGTATTAAAATTGCAGCAAACATCTATGTAGGTTTGCATGTGGATGTAAAGTTTCAACTCCTTGGAGAAAATGCTAAGAGCATGGTTGCTGGATTACATGGTCAGGGTATGTTTACTTTTGTAAGAAACCACCTAACGTGCTGGTAAAGTACTCATATCATTTTAGTTCTCACCAATGATGATCGAGTTTTCCACGATTTAATTTTTAAGACAGGGAAAATACCATTTATGATACTTGAGTGGTGGATATGTATCCTTATACATGTGTCCAAGCCCACACCAAGACTAAAGTCTAAAATGAACTTAGATACTGAGCGATAGAGATGTGTCAGTGCAGCTTTATTGACAGTAACAAGTGTTCACCTCCGAGGGCACAGGGGGAGTGATATGGTTAGGCTTTGCCTGTGTGTGCACGCGAATCCCTGTGCTGCCACCATTACCACTGGCCAGGAGGTCCTCAGATGTTGAACTATCCTAGAGACAACTGAAACACACTGTTCACTATGACCTCTGAGCTAAGAGTTAAGCCCTGGGCTTTGCCTCCATATCCCTGGCTCAGAACCTTGAATCTGTTATCAGATCTGACTCTTGTCTTAGGTATGAAAGATTGGTGAGTTAGAAATTTGCATCTTTCAACTCTGAAGTATTCTCAGCTTTTTCTACTGAGAAGGAAAGCGGGCGGCCGACAATTGTTTGTTAATAAAACGTTAGTTCAAAGTTTGAAAATGATTGCTCATGTTTGCTAGTTCAGAATCTTCTGACTTCATATCCTCTGTCGTCACTCCTTTTTCCTTCTTGCTAGGGGTCAAGTTTGCAAAATAGAAGTAGGTTGGGTCTGAAAAAGGAAATCAGAAACTCAGAGAATCTAGAGCACGGAAATATCTGTCCCAGAGTCTCAGAGGTAGAGGTGTAGTACTTGGCAAGGATTGCCTGAGGTTACAGAGGAAAATTAGACAACATGTTACCCAAAGCAGGCCCCAATAACTCTTAACAGAGAGAGAGGACCTAGAAAAGGGCGTTGTTTACTGCCAGTGCCATCCATGACAAGAGATCGGAGAAGTCCTCCAAGTTGCATCTGCTTAAGCAAAGCTGTCTGTGTCACTAAAGGTATGTCCACTCTAATTTCACTTTTATGCAAAGCAAAATAAGTCTCAAAATACACCACTTGACTTCCTGGCTCTTCCTGGTTAAACTTACTCCCCTACCCACCAGCCACAAACATGGTCACTGTTACCTCTCATGCTGAGGTACCAAGAATCAGATGGGTTCAAATACCAGAGGCAATCTAAGTCACGTCCACAACACACCAAATATTTATCCTTACACCAATTAATAGCCTTATATATCAGTGCACAAGGTACAAAGGCATATAAAAATCCAGCTGGTTGGCATAGTTTAGATGCTTGATGCTATTTTGACAACTGAGTATCTATGAAGATCAGGCTTTTTGCTATTGTGCAATCATAGTTTATAATATTTCCATTGATGGTACTTGAAATAATACATTATCGAAGAAATAACATGGTCTAAAATGTTTATAACTTAGTGTTCCTATCGTTTGGGAGAAGGAAAGGCAAAGAGTATTCAAGAAAATACTTTGATGTGTTCACTCTTATTGCTCAAGTAAAAGCAAGAAATGTACAGGTGTGTGTTCTTACTCAGTGTAACAGAACAACCCAATAAAAAGGTAAAGTATAGTGAAGTATATGGCCTTTATGATATTCCTTGAAATTGCTTCACTTTTATAGAGGATTATATCCATGCTGGTAACAGCTATAAAAATATGGAAATGTAAAAGAAGAGAGACTAAATATATGATTTATCTACAGGCTTCAATACATTAAACTCTAGGGGGGCCTGCAGATCAGCTCAGTTGTTTAAAGCACCTGCTTGGGCAAACTCAACCGGGCGCAGGGGACCGAGGTTTGATCTCCAGCTCCACAAGCTGCACCAGACCCACCTTTAAGGCAGCCAGAGCTAACAAAAAAATGGAAAAAAAATCCTTCAATATATTAAACTCTTAACATCTTTGAAATATGACAATGACTTAGACCCTCAACATCAGGATAAAGAAGGGAATTGCAGTGGTGGCCTGGGCCTTCAAACCTAAATTAGGAAATTTTGCTGCTTTAAAGGTATTTCTTTTTTATTTTCTCAATTTGCTCAGTTAGGGCAATTGGTCAGTCTGACCAATCAGGCTAAGACATTTGAAGTTTGCTGCTGGATTGCCCATCCTGACCTCACACACAAAAAGTGGAAACCATCCCGGGGCTTCCTCTCTCAGCCTCTCATCAAGTGGGAGCTTAAGCCATGCTGCCAGGATAGAACTTGAAGCAGCAATGGATCACACCTAAGGGATAGGAAGGACATTCAAGTCTAAATCCTCTGTTTGAACTGGCAAGATAGCTCAGGGGACTAAGCACCTGCTTAGGCAAGCTTAGGGATGGGGGTTCAATCCCCAGCACTACAAGCCATGCAGGCCTCCCCTCCAGGCATGCTGAGCCAGCTACCACGATCAGGCATGGTGGTGCACACCTGTAATCCCACCACTAGGGAGGCTGAAAACAGGAGGATCACTGTGAGTCTGAGCTGCACAGTGAGACCCTGCACCAAACACACAAAAAATAATAAATAAATGAATAAATAAATCCCCTGCCCATGAAGCATGCTGGACCTGTGCAGCAGAGTCAAGCTCGTTTGCGAGCTATCGGTGTGTGATGTGGCCACTTCTCCATCTCTCACCTATGAAACCTCCTAGATGATGCAAAAGCCGACCTGCTATGCTCTGTAAAAGGTAGCAGGGAAATGTCAGCCCACTGCAGTAGGTAGCATGTCTGCAAGGAGTTAGCGCCTGCAGGTCAGGACCTCGAGACACCCTGATGAATAAAGTTAGGATTGCCAGGAAGGCAGCAAAGAAGAAAGCAAGACCTCTGTATCATATAGACACAACAGGATGGATCTTAGATAAGGCCTAAACACAAAACTCCAAGCCTGGAAAAAGGAAGAAGAAATAGAGAACAAAAAAAGGGGGGGGGGGCTAGGGCACCAAGGATTAGTGGAAGAGTGGGAGGTGCACAGGCAAGAGGCGGAGCATAATTTCCAGGTTGCTCTTCTGTCTCTGTCCTACATAGCACCTCCAGGCTCTGCACTTACATGCCACAGAAGTTGGTGGATAAAAGCAACCTGGTATTAATTTTTCAAATAAAAGTCCTCAAGGAATTCCAGTTTCAAATGGCATCTGACTAGTGGTCCTGATATAGTCTTTTCTACCAAAATTCATACACACACACACACACACACACACACACACACGCTCACACACACACAAAGGCAAACATTTGCACTTCCACCCAAAATTTAGATTGACAGGCAACCTTGCCACTAACTGTAAGGTCAATGGGCCTGGAGTTTTAACAGCAATTATTTGCCCACCTGTGCTTGCCACCAGGCTTGGAGAAAGCCCACCTGTCCCAAGTGAAAAATGCTCATTATTCTGTCCCCACTGCCTGCCACCTGGCTCATTAAATCAGAAAGCCATTCTTCTACAATGTAAGTGCTGCTTTCTGAACTGGAGTATTGTTTTCCATCCACATTTCATCCATCAGCAGCAGCTTTTTTTCATAAAAAGATTCAGAGTGGATGCCTAGAAAAGCACTGGTCAGCCACAAGACATGGAGAGGGGACAGGCAGGCTTTGGAGGTGCCTAATTATAACTGGGAAGGTGTTCCCCAGGAGAAAGCACAGTGAAAGGGAGATAGCAAAACAAATACCACATAACCCAGTTTGCATGCTAGAAGGAATGGAGTGAAGGCAGGACTGAAGCTGATGCTGGATCACCAGGTCTAGAGTGGAAGCAAGCTGAGCGCCTGCAGTTGAGGTAGTCGCTCTGGACCCCAGATGGACCTCCATCTGCAGCTCTGTGAAGGGCGTCCAGCAGACAGAAAGGAAAACCTGTTGTAAATGTAAACACTGGGTCTAACTGCATCTCTTTTGTTAGAGGGAGCAAAAGAATAATTAACAAGTGCATTTTGCTAAGTGAAATGAAAGTAGACACACTCCTACCAACTGAGACCTAAACAACATAAGAATGGAGCTATTATGCTTTCAGAGGCTTGGCAATAAACACTGAAAACACTTATACATTCCAATTACATTAAACAATTCTTGGAAAATATGTTAGGAACAGAAAGCAAGTATCAAAGCCTTTTCATTAAATAGAAAACATTACATAAAAATCATACCAATAGTACTGGTCTTAAATCTAAGTTTATGTTAACAAAGATGGGAAAGATGGATGAAAGACGATAAAAGAATATTAATCTCTTTTCTAAAACCATATTTCAATTCTTGATTTTGAAAATTTGAGGAATATTAAAGAATAGTTTTGGATGGAGCAACACACCCACCCAACCCATGCCTGTGCATTCTTATGTTTTGGACACAATTACTCACAAATTCCAAGTCTAATTTGTATTTTGTTTTCTCCCAGCACTGACCAGAAGAGGAGCTAGTCAGCCCACCAACCTGCTCATGGACCATGTCAGTCCCCCGAGGAGAAGGTAAGCTCCAAAGAGTCAGCGGCTTCAAAGAGAAATAGCAGGCCTGGCCACCAATCTCAAGCAAGCTCCCAGCACATGTAAACTATAGAATCAGCCTTGGATTTGACTCCAAAAACAATTCTTTCATGGAAGGATAGAGTTAGAGAAGAAACCCAGTAGACTGTCCATATTACAAAGGAGTGTTTAATTGGGTTCTATTGTACACAAGGATTGTTTAAGACTGGATCCACAGAACCACCACAGAACAGATCCACTTTGGAGTTTCCAGTGTTACCCTCCCACAGTGAGAGATAACTAGTTATAGGAGACAGCCACAGAGAAGATATGGGTAGACACAGACCACCTAAGAAGTTTAAGCTCAAATTGTGAAGAACACAGGCCCTGCCCTTCATGGTGAGAAAACTGGCCAAATTAGGATGGCTTTCCAAAGTATCTAGATCTGAAAATGCTTGCACCAAGTCTAACGACCTCCTCAAACTCCCACTGCCTACCTCCAGCACAGATTAGTGCTCTTATTACCCTGCCTGACTACCAGCAGAAGCAGAGATACACCTTGACATGGGTAGTTGCTGCAGCCTGAGGTATACAGACAGAGAGGCCTCTGGAGCAGGAGTACGCCTCAGAACACTGACAAGCTCTAAAGAGATATCCTGGATTGCATGGTTGCAGATTCTTGGAAGAAAACAGTCATAAAGAAAGAGAAATTCTTTTGGACTTCATTTTTTTCTTTCTTTTTCCATCATTGGCTTTTGGAGGACTTGGCAGGATTTTCTCTGTTTTCCTTTGCTTTTCTCTTTTTTCCTTTTCTTTTTCTTTTCTCTTCCTTTTTTAAATTATTTTTTATCTTATCCTTTATTTTTCACTCTGTCAATGTTTCACTTGTCTCAGGGTTTATATTGTAAGTATTGATCTCTTTTCTATGGGTAGATGTAGTGCAGTACTAGTTCTTAGGGTATTTCAATATGTAATACATCTTTGAAGCTTTTACTGTTGCCAATTATATTGCTATTGTCAATATGACATAGTCATTGCTATTGATTAATTTTCTCTGTATGTCCATACCCGTATTGCCTTTGTTCCATTAAAAATAGTGTAGCCCATTCCTGGAGAATTGGGTGGTGGGCCAAATACAGTTCATCTTTCCCTCCCAAAAAGACAAATGGTTTGAAGAGATATACCCATATATGCAAGCAGAATGGTTTGGACAACTGTACTATGGATTTCTGCTGGTTGATGGAAAGGAGAAGACAATGCTTAATTTGTTTTGTCTTCTTTTTTCAATTGTTCTTTTTCTCTTCTTTTATTCTTTTTCTCTTCTTTATTTCTTATATATTTGTTTCTTTCTTCTTCCAATTTTGCATGTATATATCTTGTAATAGGAATAATTAGTTGGAAGACAACACTATGCATTACAACAAATACGCTGCATTCACATTACTTTGTTAAGTGAAATTCTGTATCATATGTAATTTTTCTGTTTTAACACTATTTTGTACTCTCTTTAAAAAAAAACCAAAATAGACAAATTGGTTGATCTCAGGATAGAGGCAAAGACTTATAGTAGCTCTTCACAAAGTACATCACAGAAAAGCAGACATTAACTTTCAAATTCCCTATCCTAGCAACAAAGTCTTCCACTAAAAGCAACCTGCACTATGGAACATTGGAAGAGAAAAAATTAATAGGGCCAGAGCAGAATTATTCAAAATGATAACAGAATGGATAAAAAAACAGATTGATAAGATGCTGGATGAGCTATAAAAATATATAACTAAATTAATAATGGGCATTATAAAACGAACAAGAATTTACAGAGACACTAATAATAATGTAGCTGAGCAAAACAAAACGATAGGAAGCATAATTGAACACATTATCAAAGAATTACAGTCCATGAAAAAGTACCAAACAAAAATTGAGGAGACTGAAAATTCTGCTGAAAGGAGCAACCAATGTGAGATGAAAGTGACAGAACTAAAAGGCTGCTACTGTAGACAAATTATTCAAAGCTGAAAAATCAGAGAAGATGAGACATAGATCTAATGTCTGCTAGGTGACACAAACAAGGTTAATTTAAGATAATTGGAAGTAGTTAAAAATCAAAAGACAAAGGGTCAGCCAAATAGCTCAGTGGATTAAAGCACCTGCTTAGGCAGACGCAGTAGCTGGGGCTCGATCCCCGGCATGCTAAGCTGGCCCAGCCCCTTGGGTGTGCTGAGACCTTGATTGAGACTGGGCATGGTGGCCCACACCTGTAATCCCAGCTCTTGGGAGGCTGAACACAGGTGGATCACTGAGTCCAGTCTATGTAGTGAGACCCTATACACCCTGCACTAAAATAAAAATTTTAAAAAGACAAAACAAATACCATAAAAAACTTATTTACAAAAATAATAACAGAGGGGATGGGGAGAAGGCTCAGTAGAATAAGAGCTTGCCTGGCAAGCACAAGGGCCTGACTTCAATCCCTGGTTCTGCCAAAAAAAAAAAAAGAAAAAAGAAAAAGAAAAGAAATAATAACAGAAGTCTTTCCAAATATAAGGAAAGAATTTAACATACAGGTAACTGAGGCGTGTAAAACCCCAAATATCCATGATCAGAAAAGAACTTTGCCACAACAAATCTTAGTCACAATTCCATAAGTACAACACAAGGATTGAATCTTAAAAAGCTGTTAGAGAAAACAAATGAATCACTCATAAAAGTAAGTCCATTAGAATTACATCAGATTTCTCAACACAAATATTAAAGGTCAGAAGAGCTTTAAGCATTTGAAACCTTAAAACAACTTCCAATCAAGACAAATAAGTCTTGCAAAACTATCTTTCAAAATTGATGGAGAAATATTTCTGTGAGAAATGGAGAAATATTTCTGTGGCATTTCTGAGAGAAAGATCACCTCACCAAACTTAAGACCACCAAACCAGCACTCCAAAAAAGTTATTAAAAGCTATCATGGAAGGAGATGATGAAGTTAAAAATAAAAAAGAAAGCCAGAAGTCTAGTAGAATATATGAGGTGTCACAGGAAGTTAGGAAGCAGGGGGAGGGGGAAGGATCAGCAATGGGAAATGACATACTCACAGGAACAAGTTACTAGCTTTCAATAATAGTTCTCAGTGTGACTGGCCCCATTTCCCAATCAAAAGACACAGAATGGATCAAGAAACAAAATCAAAATGGTGTGCTATATACATGAAACACATTTGTTTTTATTTTTAATTTTTTTATGAAGTACTTGTTCTTTATTGACTTTTAGTGAACAAACAAAAAATGAGAGCATACTTCAAAAAGTCATACTTCTCTAGATGGCATTCATAAATTTTAAAAATTACAGCTAACATTTGGGTTCTCTGAGCAGTGCTGCATAATATTAAAAAGCCTACCCCCTGAAGCTGAATTTTTTATTAAAAAAATTTATTATTTATTTACTTATTTCTTTTTTTCCCATAATTTTATTGGATAAACAAATAGCAATGAGACAGTTTCAAATCAAATTGGTAGGACAGTTTCAATAATTAACACATTGCATACATTCCTCCCAGTGGTTAATTGCTATACAAGATGCAGACATGATATCCTATCTACAAACACCATTAGAACAAATCATTCTATTCATTAAGAGAATGTAACTATATATCTATCCTAACTACTTTGAATACACATATACAAAATGGACATTCATCTGTATACCCTTTTTTTGTTAAGTTCTGTTATTTGAATATTATAGGTGTGCTAACTCAGCAAAATAATCTAAAAGAGTTCAGTAGTCCATAATTAGCATTGGGTCTTCCGCTTGACTGGCAGTGTCAGAAATTGTTGACCTGAGTCCCCTACAGCTCAACATAACAGCATGGCTTTACTTCTTATATTTCGTTTTTATACTTTTCTGCTGGGTGGTTAAGACCAAGGTAAAGCAGGACCTATGCAACAAGAGTTGTAGCTTTTGGGTCTGATAAGTTCAATGAAATCCCCTCAGGATTTATCCTGAGATTCTGTATCTCAGATTGTTTGTCAGTGTCAGCCATGTGGATGAGTCACGACCATTGCTTGGCCAATGTGCTCTCTGTGAAAGCCTGAGAGAATGTTTTCTCTCCATGTGACTCTCCTTAGGCACACTCTACATCATTGATCACTTTCCTCTTTGGCCCATAATCTCCTTGATCAGAAAATTTGGGACACTGCTGAGTTGCATGACGTTACAGTACAAATTCTCATATGTCCTGAGTCTTAATTGACCTTGGAAGGCTAGGGCCAAAATGTTGGCTTTCCTTGCAGCCCTCCTTTTCATCTAATTTTGGTCTGCAAACTTAGGTTATTAATCATCCAGAAGACAAGCTTATTGCTATTACCATAAAACTTAGACTGTTAAGCTTAACCTCACTATCTGTCTGCATATCAAACATCTTAGGCATAATATGGAACAGGTATTTTTCATCAAATATTGATATGTTGAACTTTAAGTCCCTACAGAATATGATAAAAAAAATTAAAAATTAGAATATATTTTTAAAATAGGCATAAAGAAGTATATACTTCTTATGTTTACACATAAGTCCAAAAATCTCACCATATACAATCTTGAAGCAGGACAGTCCCACAATATTCCTTTTCCTGTCTTTTGCTTTCATTCACCACCCCTTTCTTTTTGAACAACCATCTACCTGAGAGACTTCATAGCAGCAACTGGCATGTCATGACAAGCAGCCCGTATTCAGAAGACCAGAATGACAGGCACTCCAAGCATGAAACTACTATTACCGATTACCATCTGCAGTGCAGTTGCTTAGTTCACAGGTATCAGCATATATAGTTAGTCAGGGTGAGGATCTTTCCAATTAACTGCTAGATTAAAAAAATCTTCTGGAAATTCTCGGGATCATTGCTTTGCCCATCTTCTACATATAACTGTATGTCTTGACACTGTCATGTTTCCTAACTCTTCTCCTTTCCCTCTCTTGATTAGTTAGTCCTTGAGATCCTGCTTCCTTTTTACTTGTATTATACCTTTCTATTTGTATTTCCATGAAACACATTTGACCCAGAAATAAATTCATAGACTAAAATTCAAAAAGTAGGAAAAAATATCCCATGAAATGAGAATTTGAAAATAATTGCAACAATTCTTATTTCAGACAAAGTGGATTTTAAGCCAAGATTGATCCAAAGAGGCAAAGAAAGTCACTAAATGTTTTAAAGAGAACAATTCAAAAGCAATCATTAGGCCAAAGATGCTATTTTTAATAGATGAAAGGAATAATCCATAGTCAAAGACAAACAGACACAAACATTTCTGTGCACCAAAAAAAACAATATTTAGAAGCAATGTTCATATATTAGGCTATTAAAACATTTAAAAAATGTATCTCTAAAATCAGGAATTCTAAATGTTAGGGCTGGCCAAATAGCTCAGTGGCTTAAAGTGCCTGCAAGCAGGCACAGGGGCCAGGGGTTCGATTCCTGGGCCTGCAGTGTCAGCCCCATCCCAAGGGCACTCTGAGACCACAGTTGAAACTGGACATGGTGGCATGTGCCTATAATCCCAGTTCCTGGGAGGCTATAAACAGGCAGATCACTATGAGTTCGATCTAGTAGTGAGACCCTTAACACCCTGTAGACCCTTCCCTAAAATACAAAACAAAATCTAAATGCTATATACTTTCAACCATAATACAATTAAAGCAAAGATCAATACCACCTCTTTAAACTAATAAATAAAGCAAATAACTTAGAGATTTAAATTATCTAACCTAAGTTACAAAAAATCTTCAATTATAAATTATATTATTTATTATTTAAATAACATAATCAAGAAATTACATTACTAAGAATACTAATAAATCATGAGAGGCCACCAAAATTCTAATCAGAGGTGAATTTATACCTTTGGTGAGTTATTAAGTATAGTATGAAAATAAATAAATGATAATTTGATAAATTGATGAACTTGATGATTGATAAATAGATTAAAATTAAATGACAGTGGTAGTTAAAGCAGGTAGTGAACCAGTTACTTACCAAGTGTTTTAGGTAATTATCTTATTGAGTACTTATGCTATTTCTGAAAGATGAGTCTTATTAGTTATAGTTACAAAGAAATTAAGATTTTGAGACATTAAAGATTTTCCAAAGTCACATAGATAGAAAATGACAAAGTCAGGATTAAACCCAGGTTAGGCTTAGTTCAGAATGTTTGTTTTATATCAGTTCCATAACAAGAATAAAATTCAGAAAAGAAAATAAGTAATAAATACAAAATTAGATGAAGATATAATGAACCCAAAATCAAAAACAAAGGGAAAAGAAAATTTAAAATTTTTAAATAAAAAAGGTTTAAATAAAAAGAAATAGAATACAATAGATACATTAAAATTTAAAACAACTTGTTTTTTCTTTGTGGCCAGCTCAGCCCACCCTGGTGGAGGGGCTGGCACAGGATGTGGTGCTGAGAATCAAACTGCAGTCCCTGCACATTGCCTAAGCTTGCCTAAGCAGGCACTTTAGACCACTGAGCTATCTCTCCAGCAGAACAACTTGTTCTTGATGTTAATACATTTGTAAATATAGATGAATTGGATTATTTCATAACGATATTAATTACCAATTGTGTCAAGTAAATATATCATCCAAGTTGATAAACAACTGCAAAAAAATAGAAGGCTGAGAGTGATTTAATACAAGATGTTTTAGTTTCCAAACCACAACAACAAAATTTTTTTTTCAAAAAAAGGCATGCACAATCCCAAAATTTTTACACAGATTCAATGCAATCCCAATTAAAATATCAATAGGATACCTCACAGAACTAGAGAAAACATTCTTAAAATTTATCTGGAACCAGAAGAGACCTAGAACAGCAAAACCAATCCTGGGAAACAAAAGAAAGGCAGGATGCATCATAATCCCTGACTTGAAATTATATTACAAAACTACTATGATAAAAATCAACATGATACTGGCAAAAAAATAAGCAGATATGAGGGTCAATGGAACAGATTAGAAGATGTAGACACAACTACAAACATAGTCAACCACCTACTCTTTGACAAAGGGACCAAATATGTTCATTGGAAGAAAGATAGCCTCTATAATAAATGGTGCAGAAAAAACTGGCTCTCTACACTGTGAAGACTAAAACTAGACCCATGTCTATCACTATGCACTAAACTACAGTCAAAATGCATCAAAGATTTAAATGTTAAAACAGAAACACTAAATTTACTGGAGGAAAAAGTAGGTAGAAATCTTACAAACATAGGCATAGAGTTCTTGAACAAAAACCAAACTGTACAGGAAATACTTCAAAGAATCAACAACTGGGATCTCATGCTTTTGAAAAGTTTTTGCACATAAAATGAAATAACCAACAGAGTAAAAAGAAAACCCACCAAAGAATTTAGTCAACTGTCCCTCAGACAAAGGTCTATCTAGAATATATAAAGAATTAAAAACCATCAGGTCCCCAAAATTCAAAGATCCAATCCAAAAATGGGCATCTGAGATGAATATACACTTCACAAATGAAGAAATACAAATGGAAAATGAATATAGAAAAAAACTGTACAACATCATTGGCCATTCAAAAATGCAAATTAAAACAACACTGAGATTCCATCTCACCCCAGAAAGAATGGCTATCATCAAATCAACCAATAACAAATGCTGGAGGGGCTATGGGGGGGGGAAGAACCCTTCCCTACTGTTGGTGGGAGTGTAGAGTGGCACTACTATGGAAATCAGTGTGGAGATTCCTCAAAAACTAGGATTGCGAGTCCCATTTGACCCAGCTCATCCCCTCCTAGGTATTTTTCCAAAAAAACTTGAAAAACATCATTCCACAGAGGTATATGTGCACCCACATTTGTAGCAGCACAATTTGTCATAGCTAAATCCTGAAAACAACCCAAATGTCCATCAAATGAAGAATTGATAAAAAAAGATGTAGGGCCAGGGAGATGGCTCAGTAGAATAAGTGCTTCCCTGGCAAGCACAAGTTCAATCCCTGGTTCCACCAAAAAAAAGAGAGTGAGAGAGAAAAGAAAACCCTAAAAAAGATGTGATATTTTTATACAATGAAGTATTACTCAGCTATAAAAAATGATAAACTCAAAGCTTTTATAGTTAAGTGAATGCAACTAGAGACTATTGACATAAGTGAAATAAATCAGACTCACATGTGCAAACAGCTCATTGTCTCACTACTATAAGACCCTAAAAGTGCTGGGTGGGGGCATAGCTAAGTGGCATACATGCCTGCCTGACAAATGCAAGATTCCAAGTTTGATGCCCGGTATCACATGCCATACTGGCCCTGGTACCAGTCATGGTGGAGTATGCCTGTAATCCCAGCATGAGGGAGGTTGAGACAAGAGGATCACTAACAGTCCCAACTGCATAGTAAGACCCTGTATCAAAAAAAGAAAGAAAGAAAGAGAATCAGAAAGAATACATAAAATCTGAAATAAATACTGTAAAAGGAAAGAATCTGTTCAATGGGAAGGAAAAACTAGGATAAGATAAAGGATGAAAGAAAGAAAAAAAGTGAAAAATTATATTTTGCATATATGTACAGGATAGCTTGGATAATCATACTGTTGATTTCTGAAGGTCTATTGAAAGAAGTTAATACTTAAATGTCTTTTTGTGCTCCTTTTTAATTTCTTATAACTCTTTTTAACCAATTTTCCATGCTTATATCTGGTAAGCTAAACAAATAATTTGAAGACAATATTACGCAATATAACCAACATTGTTGAATTCCTATTGTGAAATTCTGTATCATTTCTAATTTGTTTTACTGTCTAAAAAAGAAAATCAAAAAATATCTCCTGCTCTTCTGTAGGAAGACCCATTATAGGGACAATGGCTATACATCTAAAACTGTTACACAGATTTAATGGAGTTCCATTCAAAATTTCAATAGTATATCTCATAGAATTAGGGAAGACCCTAAAATTCATTCAGAATGAGAAGACACCTAGAATAGCAAAAGGAAAGGCAAGGCAAGGGGAATCACAATCCCTGCCTTGAAATTATACTAAATTATACTATAAAGCTACTGTGATACAAATTGCATGATAAAGGCAAAACCCAGACCTGAAAATCAATGGAACAATTAGAAGGTGCAGAAACAGCTCCATACACGCTCAGCCGCCTTATTTTTGACAAAGGTTTCAAATGCATTCATTGAAGAAAGACAGCCTCTTTAATAAATGGTTCTGGAAAAGCTGGCTCTGTGCATACCAAAGATTAAAATTGGATCCATTTCTTTTATCACGCACTAAATTAAATTCAAAATGGATCAAAGCTCTAAATATTAAAACATAAACATTAAATCTGCTGCAAATAGAATAGGAAAAACTCTTGAAGATATTAGTGGAAGCAATGACTTTATGAATAAAACCCTGACACACAAGAACTATTTCAAAGAATCAACAACTGGAATCTCACCTTGATAAAAAGGCTTTTATGCAGCTAGAAAAATTAGCAACAGAGTATAGAGAAAACTCACAATGTAGGAAAAAATGTTTGCCAGCTATTTCTCAAAGGATTACTATTGAGAACATATTCAGAGCTCCCAAATTTAAAGATACAACTGAAAACAGGCATCTGAGATGAATGCACACTAACCAGAAGAAATACAAAAAGTAAATAAACATATGAAAAAATGTTCAACATCACTGGTCATTCAAGAGATGCAAATTAAAACAGCACTAGATCCCACCTCACCCTGAAAAGAATGGCTGTTACGAAGAAATTAACAACAACCACTGCTGGAGGGGCTGTGGAGGAAAAAGAACCCTGGTCCACTTTTGGGGCAGTGTAGACTGGTACAACCGCTGTGGAAATCAGCGTGGAGATTCCTCAAAAAAACTAGGATTACAAGTCCCATTTGACCCAGCTATTCCCCTTCTGGGTATCTTCCCAGAAGAACTGAAAATATCATACGAAGTGGTATATGTACACCCATGCTTATAGCAGTAAAATTTGTAAGAGCTGGATCTTAGAAACAACCAAAATGCCTGTCAGCCAAGGAATGGATAAAAAAAAGCTGTGGTCTTAAGTATATAATGGAGTACTACTCAGCCAGACAGAAGGATAAATTGGAGACTTTTGAAGAATAAGTGGATGCAACTCAAGACTGCTCATGAGTCAAATAAACCAGACACCCATGTGTAAACATTGTATTATCTCCCTAGTGTGAGAAGTTGAAAGAGTAAATAGGATATACAACAGACACGTAAAATGTGAAGAAACTTTAAAAGAAAAGGAAACAGGGATGGGGAAAAGAGAAAAGAAGAAGAGGAAAGGCAGGCACACACAGACACACACACACACACACACACACACACACACACACATGATACCTACACTACTAATTTCCCTTAGTTCATTGAAAAGAAAGGTTTCTTCTAATATTGTTTGGACAATTAACTGCCGTTATCTTGTTCTCTGAGTAACTAAAAATATATCAATGCGCAATGAATTAACCATTCTTAACCTCCTATTATCTTGTTTTGAAATTTTTGTTTTATTTTTTCTCTTTAAAATAAAAATAAAATCAAGATGAAATGAAAAGCACACAGTTTTTAAAAAAATAAATATATTTTCCAAAATACAAGAAATCATGAGTGACATTGCTTTACATTTTTTAAATAATTTCTGGTGTGATCAAAGCCAGCTCCATTCTTGTATTAGCCCTGTGTCCAGTCTACTGTGGTAATCATGAACCATACAGCCCCTGGAAACCTTCACAGTGCACTGTGAGGAAATGAGAGTAGAAAGGGCAATAATACATCACTCTAAGTAACATTTCAGCTTCACCGAGATCATCACAGGACCTTGGGGATTCTAGAACCACACACTGAGAACCACTGGCATTGCAGGAGTTGGTGTTCAGACTGTTAAGAATATCTCTACTTCAGAACAAAACAAAATGAAAACTCCCTGGAATTAGGATGACATTGTTTCTTTTTTCTTTTTTTTTTTTTTTCTTTTTGGCAGAATCGGGGATTGAACTCAGGCCTTTGTGCCAGGGAAGCGCTTATTCCACTGAGCCATCTCCCCGGCCCAGGATGACATTGTTGATGGTGATGCAATAAACAAGAACGCACAAGTGGCCATCCATAATCAAGGCAAGCATGCTGTCCTACATTTTTAAAAAATTGTACATAAGTTTGAAAGCCATGTGTTTTTCAAAAGAATTCCATACCCATGATTTTAATATTTCTCACTGGCTTGGGGATGCAGGCACTAAGGCACACATTAGGCTCCTTCTGAGCACCTTAGTTCCAGCACCTGCTCGCTCAGAGCACAGAACACCTCTAGGCCTGTGGTGCCATCAATAGCACCAAGGTTTTAAGGAGTGGTTCCTCATCTTCCCGGGGGCAATGGTATGAAGGCAGGATTTGCCTCGTATTTCTGTTTTTAGCAGGAGGAAAGATTTTTTCCCAAAAGTCCCTGACAGACTGTCCTTAATGTTTCACGTATAGAATTTGGTCTCATCTACCTGCTCCTCAATCTACTTGTTGGCAAAGAAGGATAGGGTCATCCTGGCCAACTGTGAAGAACCCTGGGCATCCCAACCTCAAGGCCGACCAAGTCCAGACTCCTGGGTGGCAGCTCCTGCTGCTGCTCACTGTCACTGAACAAGTTGTTCCTACCCATTGGAACACAATTAGGGACACGTTAGCTCAGAGGGGAGCTTCTGTGCAGAGGTCAGCAGCATGTGCCTCACCTCATCTAGCCTGAGTGTTTCACCTCATCAGCCAATGGCCAGCCTGAGCAGACAGCTGAAGAGGTTATTAAAATTGTTATAAAAAATTTTAAAGCAAAATAGGATGTTGCATTATATTATACACAAATGCACATTTGTACATGTATATCTAATAGGTATTTTAAAAGGATGTACAAAAAATATTACTGTCTCCTTTGGATTTATGAATTGGTTTTGTTTTCCTTGTAGCTTCTTACATTTTCTGATTTTACCACTGGATGCATATCACTTTAATAAGCAGAAAAAATTATCATTGTACTTAATTATTTTATGGAAGAAAATAATATATTTATATCTTCTAGTTGTATAACAGTTTTATATATATATTATTTTCTTTCCTTTACCTGTGAAACTCAGATAAAAATAAAACTTAAGAAGAATGTAAGGGCTAAGGAGATAGCTCAGTAGAATAAGTGCTTGCCTGGCAAGTGCAAGGGCCTGAGTTCAATGCCCGGTTCTGCAAAAAAATAAAATAAAATAAAAAAGAATGTAATAGGACATATAAAATAACAGGCCTACTACCTCATGGTAGTGGTAGTTCATTAAATATATGCTGTTGTTATAAATTACAGTTACCCTGTAACACAGGTAAAACAGGACTCACCATCTTCATTTTGTAGCTTGATTACCAAACCCTAAACTCAATGCAATGACTTTCCCAGGGTCACATCTTAGCTAAGACCAGCATTCCTTTCCACAACTACTCATCTTCCATGGTACAGACAATTGAAATACAAAATTCTATTTCTAACTTCATGTCTAACATTAGAATTTTTGTTGATAGCTTTTTCTAAAAATATAATATACTATGTTTCAATCTTTACCTTTTTTAAAGTGTACAACTGAATGGTTTCCAGCATATTTACAAGATTAAGTGACTATTACTATTAATTCCAAAACATGCTCATCACCCCAAAAAGAAACATCCTATCCATTAGCAGTCACTTCTTAACCCCTCTCCCCAAGGCAATCACTAATCTGCATTTTGTTTCTATGAATTTGCCTATTGTGGACATTTCCTATGAAACAAATTATACAATATGTAGCCATCAGGGTCTGATGTCTTTCACTTAGCATAATGTTTTCAGGGCTCATTTCTATTGTAGTATGTACTGATACATTTTTATGACTTGTATCTAGAAGCCCCTTGTAATGCCTCCTGTGGTCACAGGTGGGGAGTTTCAAAGGTGGCTGGATTAGGGTGTATGAATGTGGATTACATATGTAATACTGAGAGTAAGGGGTGGTTAATGGAATCTCCACCCTGGTATGGGTGGTACCAATCAATAGGCTTGTAGCCTACTGAAATATAAATGGACAGCAAGAAGGGAGGCTTGCTGTTTCCTGCTTTCCTCCCACCACGCCAAAAACGGTCTCTCCTCTATGATGCTCCTCCGTTGTACCACCCTGCCTTGGAGCCAGCTAACAATAGACTGAAACCTTTATAAACTATGAGCTAAACCTTCCCTCTTTAACTCATGGATGTCAGGTATTTTGTTTCCGCAACAAGAAAAATAAATAAGTAAGACATACATCACATAGATGAATAATATTCTACTATATGGATTTGTCATATTCTCTTTATCTATTCATCAGTTGTATACTAGATGTCAGGGCAAAGCATTTGGGCAATTACTTGTACAATAATATATGAATCTGTACAATTCAGTTAGCAAGTAAAATGACTATATAAAAACGAGTAACAACAACAAATCTATAAAATCCAGTTTGTCTAGTCCATCCAAGACTTTTTGACTTTTTATTTCACTCCCATGAAACTCTAATTGTTATTTACTTTAAATAATGAAACTATATCTGTTCAAAAAATTAGAAATATAGTAAATATGTCTACCTTTTTGTGGAATCAACTCTTGTTTATATACTGCTTAGTAGAAACCAAAAATATTCTAATTTTTCTAGAATATTTTGCCCTTTGACTCATCTGAAAGTCTTCCACCTCAGACTTTCCCTCTATTTTGTAGATACACTACAAAATATGTGCATCTCTGATATTTAGAGAAGGTGACATAGAAAGCCTGCTTTTTTCTTCCCTGGAGCTCTGGAATCTAAGTCTGTAACCTCCATCACACATTTATTTAAATAGATAACCACTGAGGAATGTCTAACTCAGGTCATCTAAGGCTCTAATTTATGTTATATTTGTAGCCATCTCCTCAATTTGACAGTAACTCCAGAAAATTTAAATGGAACTAAACTTCCTGGGCCTCTAGTACCTGGAAAAAGAAGGGAAAATGGGCAGAGAGTTAGATGCATCATTTTACAGCAACCCCAAAGATAGGACTTATCTTACAGTTGGCGAAGGATGTTCCCTACAAAGTTTCAAACAAAACTCCTTATAAAAGTTCCCTGAGTATGCCAGGCATTTTATCAAGACAGAAACTGAGATTTGACCCAAGTTTAGGGTCAAGTGAGAGGCTTGGGGCTCCTGACTCCCAGTGCTTGTTCACTGTGTTGTCAAAATGCCCCACCTCTCATGGAGCTGTCCCAGTGGAGAGTAAGTAACTGGAGGCAACGACTGCTAACTGGTAGGTCCACATGTTGATCACAGGCTCTCTTCATGGAGCCCCCTGTGCTGAAGAGAAGTCAATAGCAAAGGGACAGTCTGAAGAAAACCGAAAAGATGTTTCAACGCATCAAGGCCAATATCCAGACATTGCACCTAAAGAACACTCAGAACCATAAACCCCTCACAATTGGAAGCCTCTAAGAAGTGAGGGCTTCTGAACTACATGAAGAAAGCAATTCAGACAAGTGGCTCAGTCCCTCTTCCAATCTGCCCAGTGGAGCACTGCTTGTGACGCTTAAGGTCTTCACTCTGCACTTCTGTGAGTGTATAGTATGTAAGTTTCAGTTAGGGACCTCAGATCCGATAGGTCACAGCACCTTAGGCAAGCCATCTACAGAGTAAACAAACTTCCTACTTGGCATTTAACTTACCACAGCAGTCATAAGACCTTCAAAATCTATGCACACTTCAGGGTCTATATTTAGCCCCTATTTTACCAACTTTATATGCAGCCACAGTACACAGTCCAGGTGTTTTGCATATAAAATTTCATTGCATCACACCTGTGAGGCAGACATTATGATCTCCACTTTACAAATGTGCAAGCTGGGTTCAAAGACACGGGGAATTTTCATAAGCTACTTAGGCATGGAGCTGCTGTTCAAACTCACATCTCTGCTGTTCTTATTCTCCCTACTACAATGTACTGCTTCTATCCTAACTTGTCAAGTTTTGTGTGCAGTTGATGTACATAGCACATTTTAATAAATTTTATTATTAAAATAATAGGCTCTGAGCATTCAATACAATTATATTTATAAAATACAATATATTTATTATAGTCAACTAATGAGATGATGAAGTTGTCCTGATAAGTGTGGTTACAACACACGTATTCTCTTCTGTTTGTGTTGCAAAGTTGTAGTGTTTTGATTAGATTGCACAGACTTTAAAAATACCACGATTCACACATACAAACCTATGCAAAATGGTAACAGTCTTTTAAGGGTGATTGGTGATTTTTTTTTTTAGGGAAGGGTCTACAGGGTGTTCAAGGTCTCACTACTAGATCTGACGCATAGCGATCCACCTGTTTACAGCCTCCCAAGAGCTGGGATTACAGGTGTGCACCACCATGCCCAGTCTCAATTGCTATTTCAGCACACTCCAGGGACAGGGCTGGCACAGCAGGCCTGGGGATTGAACCCCCGGCCTCTGCACCTGCTTGCAGGTGCTTTAATCCGCTGAGCTATTTGGCCAGCCCTTGATTGGTGATTCTGATCTCTGTCCAGAAGCACTGTGGTTACATTGGAGATCTTGTCTGCAGAGGAGGGAGAGAAAAATTCAGATGAATTCCTCACTTCAATTGAGATTAGGGGAACATGTAAAATATGGGAAATAGTAATAATTACTAGAAAAGCAATACTCAAATAAGACTGGAGCAGTGCAAGGCACATCTCTGCTTAACAGCAACGTGATGTCACATTTCTGCAGCATCCTCAAAAGGAGGCAAAAGTACCTGGCATTGGATAGGTCCTCGTTAAAGCTGCACAAAAGAAAAAAATTCCAGCTGGGGAGATAGCTCAGTGAAATAAGTGCTTCCCTGGTAAGCATAAGGGCCTGAGTTCAATCCCCAGTTCCGAAAAAACAAAACAAAACTGAGCTAAGGGGCAGGCCATATTAAGGGGCCGGGGAGATGGCTCAGTGGAATAAGCGCTTCCTTGGCAAGCGCAAGGGCCTGAGTTCAAGCCCCGGTTCTGAAAAAAAAAAAAAAAAAAGAAAGAAAAAGATTCCACTGAGCTAATAGATAGTAGACAGCCACAATTCTGTTAGCGACAGTGGAAGTCAGCCGGCACAGTAATTGTCTTCTCATCTCCCTCACACCAGCCTTCAAGGCTTGCATAGGTAAATGCAAAATCAATTTTGCATGGAATTTATGTGAATGCCTCATTAGTAATAAGGCATTCAGGTTAATTTGGGTTTCAGTATATTTTGTATTTCTTTTGTGATCCTGTATTATGTTACAGCATTGTAATCACTTTTATATGAATATTTTTGGGTTTTGAAAGAAAACATCTGAGTTTCCATCATTTTTTATGGGAAATTTTGCTTTGATATTCAAGTGCTTTGGATTACAAGCATATTTCCAGAATGAATTATGCTCACAAACCAAGGCGTCACTCTATTACACTCACAAACCAAGACTTCACTCTATTTTCATTTGTTGGTTTGGATTTTTGTTGTTGTTTCCATTTCTTTCTCTTTCTCTGTCTCTCTGTCTCTCTGTCTTTCTCTCTCTCTCTCTCTCTCTCTCTCTCTCTCCCTCTCCCTCTCCCTCTCCCTCTCCCTCTCTCTCTCCTTCCTTTCTCTTTTTCCCTCTGTCTTTCCCTGTGCTTAGCAACTTCATGTTGCACTATTGCCAGGAGTGGATTTATGAGCCATCAGTCAACACCCAGTGTCAGATAATTAGCCATTAACGCACTTCACCAGCACTGTGATGAAAATGCTGCCACAACTCGCACGAGAACCCCTTGAAGAGGAAGCTCAGAGAGACTGTGGCCACATGTTGGTTTAAACCTATATTCATTACACCTCCTGACTGCATGTCATAGACGAGAAACCAAACAGATGTGTAAAAATAGCTGTTTAACAGGGGGAAAATACTGTAAAATTGTTTATGGCAGGACAGCGGGTTCTTATAGGCAAAGTAAATTACAAATAGATTTCTCAATTACTTTTTAAAGCCTGGTATTTGATTCTTATATAACAGTCAAAAATCAATTTTGCATGGAATTTATGTGAATGCCTCATTATTAATAAAACAGCGGTTGGCGGCCACTACTTCCTCCCCATAACTGCAGCACGCAGTGGGGAAGCACTCGTGTGCCAGACTGTGCAATCCTTTATCTTTTTATCCTCTGGTTCAGCATTATAAAAAAGAAAAAGAAGAGATGAATTAAAAGCAAATTCTAGGCAGAGGCTTCCAGAGGGAACCCAGAAGGGTATCCGAGCTGTGCTCTGTGAAGTCTGGACTCCCGTTTCTGCTCGTATCATACCCTGAGGCCTTTTGAAAATAAACTTTTAATGAAGAAAATTGTTCTCATTGTTGAAAAAGCCATGAGCTTTTTCATCTCTCATTCTGCCCCTTCCGGATCTCTTCTCAGCTCTGTAGCCTACCGCCATCCATACACACTGATACAAAGCATTGTCCAATGCCATTTTTTCTCAACAGTAATTTTTAATTTAGAAAACTCTTTGTTCCTGAACCGCCTGTTTTGAGCATGTACCCGCTCCATTGAAAAGCAAATAAATAAAATTGTATGTTTGACCACTGACATAGGGAAAGGCTCCTCTTTGAGGTTAAATGCAACTAAGAAGTAATGGTGTGCTCTTCTTCGATGGGGCCCATACCTCAAAAATGCCAACAAGGGAAAAGGCTGGAGGTACAAAGGGTGTTTGTGGAATGTTCCAGAAACTTGTCTCTCTTTGGATTGAATTTCTGCTTGATTCACAATTATACTTGGCAATGGTGGGCAAGTTGTGGATAAAACTCTTATTGACCCTCAGCTTTCATGCCAGCAGCTAATTAAAAATACAGAGTTAACACAGAAAGCTGTGATAGGATTCGGTTCAGAAATTCTATTTCAAACACACATGAACCTCTCAGATACACAGTACCAAAAGTTCATTTAAGAATGGAAGTCCACCCTGGAGAAGAAGGTCTTACCTATAGGTTTCTCTTTAAAGACTAGGCTTGATGCATGATGCAGCAATGTGTTTTAAATATTATAAATTTATTATGGGGCTTAAAATTTATTTTATCACCAGGCAAGATGGTGCATGCCTGTAAGCCCAGCATTCTGGAGGCAGATACAGGATCCCAACTTGGAGATCCTCCTGGGAAACTTAGCAAGACTGACTCAAAATAAAGATCCAAAGGGCAGGGGACATCGCTCAACATGAAGGCCTTGAGTTCAACCCTCAGTACCACAAAAAGCAAAACAAAACAAACAAAAAACCTACTTTATCTTTTATCCTACTGCTAATTATTTACATGGTTAATATAATTTAGCCTGTTTTGTCAAGAATCATACAGTTGATATAAATGAAGTGAGTTGAATCAATATTGTTCATTGTTTTGGTTGGTTGGTTGATTTGGGTACCGGAAATCAAACTCAGGACCTCGCACTTGCCAGGCAAGAGCTGCATCACTGAGCTAAATCTCCAGCCTTGCTCACTGTTTTGAAGGAAGGTTTTTCTCCTCTTTAAGTTAAATTCACTTTGAGGTGTTAAATTCACTTTGAGGTTTGCTATTCCAGTGCTGCTAATAAACTTGAAGAGAAAGTTGTCCATTGCTGACTGAGATTGATTACACAAATGGTCCCAATCCTTCACACCTCTCTGTCTCATGCCCCTTCATGACTTTGCAGTTCCTCTGGCAACAGAAGCAAATCACATTCTCCATTTGGGCTTGGAAATGTTACTTAGCCTGGAAATAGAGTGAGGGGACTGACAGATGTTCCACAAAGGGTTTTTCATCTTTCTGCTTATCCATTCCTCCTTCTGCCACTGCCATAACGAAGACATACCTTGCTTAGCTGTGTACCCAAGACAAGGATGACAGACCTATGGAAGGAAGTCAAGTCACCCACAGAATCCCAAATTAGATGAGCCACACCCAGGCTCAGAGGGAGCCCAGCCAAGATCAACTACACCTCCCAGATGTAGGAGAAAAAAAATGTCTACCATTTGTAAGTCCCTGAGATGTTATAACTGATACTGATACTGATGGTAATTTTGACATTGCCAAACTTTAAAAGCTTTATGACCATCGGGTTTTCTTCGTTTTTACCAGCACGAGTGCCAGTTGATTTTGAGGTATTTTTTGTTTTGCATGGAGGTTGGGTTTTTGTTATGTATCTGATGGAGGATCACTATGAGCTTCTTGAACTCAGTGATCCTCCTGTTTTCAGCCTTCCCAGAGCTGGGGTTACAGGCATGCACCACCATGCCGTCTCAATGGCAGGCTCAGTGCGCCTAGGGGCAGGACTGGCATGGCTGGTGGTGCTGCAGGTTAAACCCTGATCCCTGCACTTTCCTAAGCAGGTGCTTAGTCCACTGAGCTATCTTGCCGGCCCTGATTTTGAGTTGTTATAATGCTATTCTTATTATTATTATTAGTTAATAAATAAACCTTCTCATGTTCTCTCAACATTGTAGCTCTCAAGTCCTGGTGTGTCCAGAACCACCCATAGACCTTCTTAAGACACAGATGGCTGAGCACCAGCTCCAGGATTTCTGATTCATTGGCCTGGCATCAGACTGGGCCTGAGAATGTGCATTTCACACATATTCCTGGGAAGTGCTGATGCTGCTGGTTCTTGCTAGACCACACGGTGAGAACTACTGCCTTAGACTACAAGGCTGCTGATGCACACACCCATCTGTGTTTTCCCAAAGCACGCTTTTCATCACCTTCTCCAGCTGACCAATAAATGAGTGGGGCCTGAGCCAAGATTACACAGTCTTCCAGATGAGCTCCCTCTGGAAGAAGCAATCTCTGTAGCAAAGAGCAAGTGAGACTGCCAAACTACACAGCAGGGACTCAGCACCACCCTGGGCCATGAACTGAGTCATCGCAATGGTTTGAGAAGCTTCCTGGCCCACATCCAAGATAGCCATTGTTGGGAAGGATGATAGCATGGTCATGGTTCTTCTCATGGTCCACCTCTAAGTACTTCTTCTTAAATTCCTTAATGCAGAACACAAGGGTTTCAGTGTTGGGAAAATCAATCTCAAACCCATCAATTTAAATGTGTGCAATCAATTTTACTCTCAAGTCCCCAGGCAGATCCTCTTCATTTCCTTCCCTGGCTGCAGGCGCGGGGATCCCCTACTGGGAGAACACAGCAGACTTTGCCTGAGTTCTTTTTCACAATGGCCTGAAGTTGTACACTTGCACATGGCTCCTCACACAGGCAAGAGCTGGTAAGAATCCGGGTCCTTTAGCAATGCATATTGTAGTGCTGCCTCAAAAAGTGATGCATCAAAAAGTAGTTCTTTGAAACTTGATTCTTTAAAAAACACAATGGGAAGACAGTACACAATTATAAAGAGCTGGTCAGCCCCTTCCACCTTTCATGTCATCCTTTCTTTCTTTTTTCATTATTTAAGAAAGCATGGTTTTCATCTGGTAACTGCTGCATTATTCTAACTCAGTGGCTGTGCCTTGAAGAAGGGTAGGGTTGCCCTTCAGGTATATGAACACTTGCTTGGGGGCCTGGGGAATAGCTGGCACTTTTCTGCTCATGACCTACAGTAGCAGGGAATATTTCCAAACTGTTTATATGGAGCAGTTTGCCTCTACATTAAAAGTCTTTTTATTTTGCAAAATGTCTCATGAGAATCTGGATGCTCAGAGAATGGATGTGATCAAGCATACTGTATGAATGTATGAAAATGTCATGGTGAACAGTATTTTACACAACTATTATGAAGTAGTGATTATAATAAAAATTTCTTTACTTGTGCAAAAAAAGAATTCGCAATCAACCCGTTTTTCTATAATTAAAGTTATTATTTAGGGGCTGGGGAGATAGCTCAGTAGAATAAGTGCTTGCCTGGCAAGCACTGGCCTGAGTTCAATCCCTGGTCCCACACAAAAAATAAATAAAGTTACTGTTTGAAAAAAAACTAGTTTTCTTCACTCAACAGGTATTTTTCAAAGATATACTATGTACAGGCATTGAATCTGGCAATTGAGAGTCACAGGGAAAATATCTTGTTTTCAAAATGATTGTACTGTAACTCTTTTGATTGCATTGACCCCACAAGGAGCAAATACTCCTTCCTTCATTCAATACACATATGTTGCATGTTTATGGTGTCCTAGACACTAGACTTACTGTATAAAAAAGCATAAACCATTAAAAAGGTCATGTTGATGCCTGTTAAAGGTCTATTTCTACAAGAGCTAAATAGGGTTTTGTGAATGCAAGAAATATGACTTGAAGCAACCATGATAATAAAAATATGGGGCAGGTGATCTGTTCTATGAAGTCAAAGGAAACTTTTGGAAGATGTAGCAAGTTGAGATATGAAAGTATAAACGAAAAGACTGAGAAAGAAGGACAAAAAGAGAAAAAAGGGAAAAGATTTGCAAAGGCCCAAAGACAGGAAAGGATAGATACTGAATTAAGTGTAAAAGTTGGAAACACTTCAGTGTGACACAAAACCATAAAGAAGGGATTTATAGGGCTGGGGAGATAACTCAATAGAATAAGTGCTTGCCCGGCAAGCGCAGGGTCCTGAGTTCAATCTCCAGTACCAAAAAAAAAAAAAAAAAAAAAAAAAAGAAAGAAGAAAGGATTCATAAGAGCTGCTAGTGAAGAGGCAGGAGAGTGCCAAGTTTAGGAGTTTGAACTTACCCTAGCAGTGCTTTAGAGTCAAGGGAAGGTTTCACCTAGAGGAGTGACAGGAAGTTTGAGTTTAAGTGAAATGCTTCAGGGCACAAACTTGACAGTTGATTCTTTGTTGTGTGGATTCTCCTTGCAAATTTTCCTGTTTACTAACATTGATCCATAACTTCAACTGCAATATCTGTGACACTTTCGAGGCTTAGAGACTATATGTGCATGCACAAAATGGCAAGAAATGTGAATTACTCAGGATGCACATTCACAGGAGAGGAAGAGCAAAGTCATACTCTGCCTTTCTGTTTCAGACCTCACAAAGAGTTCTTTGCATGTCCTGCTTGGTACCACACCTTTTCACAGTTTGAAAGAGTCCCTCATTGAAAGGATTAATTTCACTCTTTAAACCCAGTGCCCACCTGCTCTGTACAGTTCCCAAGAGCAGGAAGGCTGCACTATGCCTCAAAGAGAAAGCTTATGTGCTAGGGAGCTTCATTCAGACATGAGCTATTGGTTGTGACTTCATTGATAATTTATCAACTATATTAACTAAGATATCTTTGAACAGAAGCACACATAAAATAAAGATATGTACTGATCAGTTGATTAGAATGTTGACAGTGTTTTGGAAGAACCTAATCGTATATTACTCCTACGAGCAATGGTTTGGAATCGGCTAATTTGGTGTTTGCAGAGACTTTTTAGAACAAAACTACTGTGAACTTTTTAGAACAAACTACTGATTTGTGACACAAATCAGATTACACTGGTAAGAGGCTGTCCTGAAGATGGAAGCAGCAGTTAGAGGATTTCTTAGACATTTGACTGAGAAACTTGACTTTTACTAAGTATTGGCAGTAGAGGTTAAGTGAAGTAATTGGAAACAAAAGAAATTATGAGGACCACATGGTTGGTTGCTTGGTGTAGGAGTCACTGAAGAGAAAATGAGGATGATTCTTGGTTTCTAGTTTGGGGAATTGATTAGATGACAACAGTGCTACGGGAACTAGGGAATAGGGTAGGAGGACTGATGTTCAGTTTGAGCTATGTTAATTTTAAATTCCTATAAGAAAATCATCCAAATGGAATTGTCAAGTTAAAAGCAGATGTACACGTCTTGAGTTCAAAGTAGAAGTCTATGTGGAGGATGTGAATTTGAGAGACTAAGAAATAAAGATCTGCAGAATAGGAAAAACACCAGAAGAGAAGCTCCTGTCCCAAAAGCCAAAGAAAGGGAAAGTTTAACAATGTTATACACACTGGCAGGTCTAGCACATAAGGATTTAAAAGCATTTAGAAACATGGAAGAAACTGACAACAACCTTAGTCAATGCAGTTTCTGTTCTGATAGAAACAGAAGTCACAAGTAAGTGGACTGGCCACAGTGTGAGTCTGCAATACTAATCTCATTCAAGGTCTTGTGGAAAACTTACAGAGAATCTCAGGTATTTTAGTTTGAAAATTAATCTAATTATAGTTAATAAGAATTTAAAGCAAAAATTAATACATTTCCATTAGGGAAAGAGCAAAAATTGGAAGGCAACAGAGAAGATAAAGTAGGGGTAAAAGCAAACAAACAACAATATCAAAAGGAACAATGATGTAAGAACAAAAGAAAATACTATGGCAGGGGCAGGCAAGATAGCTCAGTGGACTAGGTGCCTGCATAAGCAAGCACAGGGACTGGGGTTCAATCCCCAGTCCCACAAGCTGTGCCAGCCCTGGCCCCAGGGCATGCTGAGCCAGGCAACCAAGTCTGGGCATGGTGGCGCACACCTGTAATCCCACCACTGGAGAGGCTGAAAATAGGAGGATCACTAGTTCAAGTTGCGTAGTGAGACCCTGTACCAAATACATAAATGGGAAAAAAAATACTGTCATAATTAAAGAAGACTAACTAGATCATCTGACTCAAATTCCTCCTCTTATAAAATTTATAACCTGAATGTCAGAAACAATTTGATATGCTTAAGGAAACGTGGAAAATTACTGACTAAACAAAATAGCATTCATGCAGATTTTTTGTTTGCTTGGGTTTTTAAAATTTTTTTATTTTTAAAGATACAAAATAGAGACATGGAAAAAAACAGCATTAGAAACAATATAAGATTTCATTAAACAAAGTAATAGGAATTCAACAATCTTTGCTGTATTATACAACATTATTTCAAAGTAGTTATTTACATCACCAGATATCAACATGTAAGATTTGTTTTTAAAAAACAATAACAAAGAAGATATAAGAAATTCATTGTGCAGAGGTAGCAGTAAAAATCCTACAATTTAGTTGTTACTAAGTTTTTTTGAAGGAATACTAAAAGTTTTCAATCTAGTCTTTTTATTATATCACCAAATTTGTGCAAATGTATATTTTTCTCCATTAACGTCTCATGACATTTAAAAGAAAAAAGAAATTCAAAAGAGGAAAAAATAGAGTAAAAAAAGATTTAAGCATTAACTGCTCCTTTCAAAAGACCAGCAAAAATCGACAATACAATTATCCAGACTATTCTACATATACATCTGAATATATCTTCTTCGCTTCATGCAGATTTGTTTAAAGAATTCTACTAGAAGACAAATGTCCAACACATTGTTAAAACATACAGTCAGAAGCACTGTGATGGATTGGGGTAGAGTAATTGCTGCCATACACAAACCCTGGGTTTGAGCCCCAACACCGCAAAATAAAATTAGTAATAATATTTTTTTTAATAAAAGAGCATTAACTTTCCTTTTCTTTCTTTTTTATTTTCTTCTTCCAATTTTGCCTGCGTATATCTGGCAATCTGAACAACTAATTTGAAGACAACACCATGCAATACAACAAATACTGTCAAATTCATATTATCTTGTTTGGTGAAATTCTGTATCATTTGTAATTTTTCTGTTTTAATACTATTTTGTATTCTAGGGTTTTTTTCTTTTTTTAATGTATTCTTTTGTTTTTGGTTTTTTGGGGGTTTTTTTTGTTTGTTTTTTGTACAGGGTCTCACTGGGCAGCTCAAACTCGTAGTGATCCTCTTGGTTTCAGCCGTCCCGGCTCTGGGTTTATAGGCATGCGCCACCATGTCCAGCCTCAGTGGCAGCACAGCCTGTGGTGCTGGAAAAACTGGCTCTCTACATGCTGAAAACTAAAACTTGACCCAGGTCTATCACCATGCACTAAGCTAAAGTCAAAATGGATTATTAAAGATCTAAACATTAAAACAAAGACACTAAATCTCCTAGAAGAGAAAGTAGGAGGAACTCTTGAAGACATAGGAGTAGGCGAAGAGTTCATGAACAAAAATCAAATCGCACAGGAAACAGTTGAAAGAATTAACAACTGGGACCTGCTCTTACTGAGAAGTTTTTTCACATCAAAAGAAATTACCAACAAAGTGAAAAGACAACCCACAAATTTGGAAAAAATCATGACAAATAAGTACTCAGACAAAGGTCTGCTCTCTAGAATTTATACAACCTTGAAGCAGGACAGTCCCACAACATTCCTTTTCCTGTCTCCTGCCTTCATTCACCGCCCCCTTCTTTTCGAACAATCATCTACCCGACAGACAGCATGGCAGCAACTGGCATGTCATGACAAGCAGCCCTTATTCAGAAGACCAGAATGATAGACACTTCACAGCAATTTCTCTTGCCTTCTGAATTATGCTCTTTGTTATTTTCTATATGCTACATCTGGAGGTATTAGAATATTTCAAGTTTGTATAACCAGAAAATATTTTACTTTTAGTTTTCAAAGGTATGTTTGCTAAGTATAAAATTCAAAGAGGACAGATCTGTTTCTTTCCTTTCTTTCAGTCCTTTAATTAGTCTAGTTTCTTATACACTTGGTCTTTTTTTCTTCTTTATAATGTAGAATAAGATGCTATTTAAGTTTGCTCTTCCATAGCTAATATTTTTATGTATATGCTTTAGTGATTTTTTTTCTTTACAATAAGTTTTGGACAATTTCACTTTTGTATATCTGGATATGATTTTATTCAAATTTCTTGTGCAAAAGGTTCATTTTTCTTGGAAATGTGGTGTTATAAGTACAATTAAACTCAGAAAATTTAAATATTTAAATATTTATTGCCTACCTCTTTCTACTTTGTGAATTCTAATTATATGAATATAAGTTTCTTGATTTTGACACAGAGTGAACTATTATATGACTGATCTGTAAATTCCTCTTCATATTTATTTTGGACAATTTTTTATTGTTATTTTCATCTAAGTTTGTAAATAATTTATTTACAATGTGAAATCTATTATTAATTTCCAAAAAGAAATAATAGAAAAGAAAGATTAAAACAAAGAAAAAATAAAAAATTTAAATAAAGTACAACAAAATAAAAGATTCTAACAAAAAAATAAACAAAAAGGGCTGAGCTGACAAGATAGCTCAGTGGACTAAGCACCTGCTTAGGCAAGCTCAAAGACTGGGTTCCATCCCATCCCCAGCACCATAAGTCACTCCAGCCCTGTCCCTGGACACTGGCCAATGAAACTGGGCCTGGTGGCATACACCTGTAATCCCAGCACTGGGGAAGCTAAAAATAGGAGGATCACTAGAAGCCCAAGCTGCATAGTGAGACCCTGTATCAAATACATAAAAAAGAACAAAAAATAAATAATTATTTTATTATTTAAAATAATAAATAATTTATTTATTTATTAAATAAATTATGTCCAAGCTTTTGGGAGATAGCTTGGTGGAGATAGCTCAGTGGTATAAGCACCTGCCCAGGAAGTGCATGGTCCCAAGTTCTATCTCCAGTACTGCATGGTATGCCATCCCTGAAAGGAGCATGGTGGCACACGCCTGTAATCCTAGCACTGGGGAGGCTGACAGGAGGATCACTATGAGTCCAAACTGCATAGCAAGACCCTGTATCTCTAAAATAAGCAAAATAAATAAATAACACTATGAGATTTTTAAAAATTACAAGTCTATAGTTATACTTTTGCATGAGGGATGAAGGAAGAAAAAAGAAGCAGGGGAAAGGGAGAAAGCGAGAGAGGCAGGGAGGGGAGACAAAGACAGAGAGATAGAGATAACAGAGGTGATGGGATCTCCCTAAGGGAGGAGGAGGAAGGAGAAGAGGGAAGGACTGCAGTGGAAGGTGTCTGTGAAAGCACCCTTCTCTCCCTGTGAAAGCATGCAGCTGCCTCGGTACCTCCTGAGCGGTACCTACCAGAGCTGAGCGGTAACGTCTGAACATCCTTCATACAGTAGGTGAATGTAATTAGAATCTGAGGAGATTTGAGGCCACGGGTTCTGTCTTTCATGTATTATGCTAACCCTTTCTAATCTGGAGTTGATCTCCTGTGCTTGACAGCAGATGTCCTACCTGTGAGTTCGCTTTCTGGTAAGCCAGGCTAATGTCCTATTAGCAAATTACCTTACTACCTCGATAAATTATTTGTGTAGTTTGCTGTTTCCTTTCCGATATAAAGACTTGTGTTTTTTGGTTTGTTTTTTATGGCCAATTCTCATCTGACATTTTGTCTCCTCCCTGAGATAATCCTGCCATTTCAGGTAAATCCTACTGAAGGGATAAGCTTTCCGTGCTGACTGCTAAGCAAAAGTGAAGCAGATGAGCTATGAGCTTCCTGTGAGCATGAATGAAGGAGAAATTAAGACTGCGTGCTTTTCCTCCCAATTTTAATTTTTCCATAAACACTGAACTCTGCATTGAACAAAACAACTAGGAGAGGCACAAATCTGTGTGGATGCCCAAAACACTGGATTTGTACTCAACTCATTTGTACTCAACTTGGTTCAGTTTTAGATCTGCATTTATCTTACCAAGATAACCATGCAGGGACCACTGGTTCCTACCTAAATCTCTGTGATGCTTAGTCATAATGATACCTTACAGTTTGTAGTGGTTCAGCAATCCTTTCAGGCAACTTCACTTTCTCTGCCAACCCTCCTTGTCTGTAAGCTATAGCCAAGGAACAGAAAGTTCTCGTTCTTTCTGGTCAGTATCCCCAGGCTCTCCATCCTCACAAGAAGCCCAGACACCCCATAGTGCAACATGGAAACTTCCCATTGTATCTTTTCAAAGAGAAATTTCCATGCCTGTGGCCTACTAATTCTGTATTTTTCTCTATTTGAGAAATGTTCAAGTTTCCCATCCCTCTTTCTGATCAATAGCTGGCCTCTACCTACAATCAATTTCTTTTTCAGCTAGCTCTAAATCACAGCATAAGATAGAAACTGCTCTCTGTTCAAATGCTTGGTGTTACAAAAATGGTCACGACCATACTGAAACAAAATACATTGACTATTTTTTTATTCATGCAAGAAATTTGACTATATTATTTTCTGTGAGTTGTTATTCCTTGATTTTTAAATATCCTATATATCTGTATGAAATCATCAGTAAATATTTATAAGAACCTTGGAATTGTAGGCAGTGAGTTCCATTTCTCAAAAACACAATGAACTTGTATCACCATCTCCCAGACAAATTTCCCTAATTTGAGTTTAAAATTAAAGGCATATTGATTTCTGGAGAGATGTAACCTTCTGTGTTTAAGTCAATAATTACAAGAGTGTTTTTCCAAAAGGCCCACAATGCAGATGTTTTCTAAACATTCTAGAGCCTTCAACGTGAGGTGTGGTCCTGGACCATCTGGGGAACTTCTCAGAAATATGGAAATGATGCAGGCTACACCATAGATGGGCAATTCATACTCTGTATTTTTCTTAAGATTCCTAACCCACATACATATGCATTAATGTTTAAGAGGAAAAAATGTAACTAAGGCATGTTTAGGTTCTTGGAGTTTTTATACCAGGCAAAAACATCGAGTGTGAGCTTAAGAAATAGCTCCATGGAATAAGCATCTGCCTAGCAAGTGCAAGGTCCTGAGTTCAATTCCTGCTACAGCACAGATACGGATGAAAACATGTGCACTCACTCACTGCTATTTCCAACAAAGTGTCTCTTCCTCAACACACTCCACACTTCCAACAATCAGCGTTCTTCAATTCCCCAGAACACACTACCCACTAAATGCAGTGGAAATCTCAACTTCTTCTTTCAGTGCTTTGGTTACAGGGCTGTCCAAGAAGTACATGTTTAGACTTATGTTAGCATTCCTCTCTCCTTCCTTCTGAACTCATTTCTCTACTGTCAAGAATGTCCGAGCACAGAATAAAACAGGAAAAAAAAAAAGGAAAAGACATCCTTTCAACATCCTTTGTGTGAAGATGAGTACTGTCTATCAATCTGTGATGACAAAATAGTCTATAGCTGCTCAGTCTGATAGTCACTAGCCAAGGATGTGACTTTTTTAAAAAAATTTTTGAAACAGGGTCTTGCTGTGTTTAGGCTGGCCTTGAACTCATGATAATCCTGCCTCAACCTCCCAAGTGACAGGATTACAACTGTGTACCGCCATGCCCAGCCCACATGTGACTTTTGAGCAGATGACACTGCTAAAAGATAAACTGAGATAAGTTAAAACAATAAAGATGATCCCCAGTATTGCAAAAAAGAAGAATAAAGAAAAAAAGAAGAAAGGGAGGGAAAGGAGGGAGAAGAGAAGAAGGAAAGGAAAGGAAAGGAAAGGAAAGGAAAGGAAAGGAAAGGAAAGGAAAGGAAAGGAAAGGAAAGGAAGGAAAAAATGAATAAAACATCAATTTATAAAAGCAAATAGCAATTCATGAACTAGTCATTGTCAGACCACTAGCAATCCAAGCCTGATTAAAGGTACTAGAGGAGAGGATTTTTATAAAGTGAACACAGAAGCAAACCAAAGAAAATATTTGCTTAGTTACAGCAGAGTAATAGTCTTATTTGGATGGTTCAGTAGAAAGTTGTTGCTTAGAGGTTAGTCGCTAATCTCTGGCTGGTTAAGCTCACTTACATTTTTCTAAATTACAGCCATTTACACAGAGTTGGGTTTCAATTTGTTTATGTGGGATCCCAGTGAAGCAGGAGATTAGAGCATGACAAACTGACTGAGAAAGAGGGTGGGACCTATGAATTACAAAACTCCAGGATACTTATAAAACAGTTTACCAAGCCCAGCATGTGGAATCAATTGGAGAACACTCCTTCCATGCTCCTGAGAACTCCTGCAGGATTTTGACAGGCTGGTCCAGGCCTAACTTCAACTTGCAGACTGGGAGACACAAAATGACAGCTATCGCTAAGCCTGGGCCACTGTGTTCTTTCAGGATGGTCTTCTCTAACTCTGTAGACTGTACCTCCTTTCCTCCTTTTCAGTAGCCCAAATTCACACTGCAGGGCATATTTCTTTTCCTGCCTTTATTAAATTTAAAACCTTGCTACCTTTTGCACTTGTCTTCACTGAGTCTTTGTTCAAAACAGAATGAACCTAGAAACCACCTGACTATAGGAGAACCTCAAAACCCTAGGACCCAGTAACACCTGGGCACAGAAGCTGGCTCTGTCACATGGCCCCCAGATTAATAATTTTGACAAAATATAACCAACATGGCTGAAGAAGTGAATGATTTTTTTTTTTTGCTTTGTTTTGGGTTTTTTTTGGGAGGTATGGGAAATTGAACTCAGAACCTTGCACTAACAGGCAAACACTTGTGATGCTGAGCTATATCCACAGCCCCAGAAATAAATTTTTTTTAGACATGGTCTGACTATATAGTCCAGGTTGGCCTTGACCTCACAGCAATCCTCCTGCCTCAGCTTCCTGTATGCTGGGATTATAGGCATGTGCCACCATACCCAGCAAGAAAGTAAATTTTTAAAGGTTCAGTAGGCATTTAAATTTAGACATTAATTAGTTAAAGGTAAACAAAATTGAAAATTCAGCTCCTCACTCTCACTACTCACACTTCAAGCACTTGATAACCACATGCAGCCAAGTACTAGATGATTCAATAGGGGAGGTCTTGATCACTTCCGTGGGGGTTCTCATTGTCCTGCAATTGGGGTGCTGCTTCCATGATCCCTCTATCATCACTAATCATCCAATCATAACAACTCTGGTGACACAAGTATATGAGTCTGTGTGCAAGAAGACAGAAATCCTTATGCTATGACTGCTATTCATAGAGCTGCTTTCTTTATCATACACATCTCTATAGTAATTAAAACTAAAAGATGCTTTAAAATAATCACAAGGTACCCTAAAAATTCTGCCTAGGAAATGGATAAAATGTCTTGAAAGCTTCCTTCATTCAGAGGGAAAGACCAGCAGCATCCACAAGCCTCACCATCAAACATCTGAACATGGTAGAAGGAGAAATCAAATATTCCGATTGGTTAATAAGAAGTCGGAGCAAGGACTAATGAACCATAATTCTCTGTTCGGAATTTATGAGGATTCATCATCACTTAATTAACAATATAAATATTAAAAAAACATTTTATAATAAAATTTTATAATTGTAATAAGATACCCCAGGCATGAATTATGGGGTACTAAATCCCACCCAGTTTTGTTGAAATTGGACATGAGCGAATACATTAAAATGTACACTATGTCATGTCTTAACACTTAAAAAATAAAGTGGCAGAAATGTGTTTCAAAATTCAAAGAGCTATTCCCTTAAAATACAAGCAAAGAAATTCAATGAAAGTGTGATTTATTGAGTTTGAGTTTTTATTCATTTTTCCACTGGTAATTACATTATCCACACAAGAGACAGTTATTGAAGAGGTTCAAAAAATTAAACTTTTATTTTATTCTAGATTTGCAAGTATTCACTCCTTTGCAGAGAGCCTACATTTTCCCCTCCTAAACCACGTCACAATTTAGGAATGGAATAATAATAAAATATTAACAGTCAGCAGAACACAAGGTACTGCATCTTCTATCACCTCATTTATTCATAATCCTAATTTACAATTGTGGATATCTACAGTGTGCCCAGCACAGTATAGTAATATCTGTGTATCAACTACTTCAGTGAATATTTGTAACTCATGAGGTTGATATTGTCACTAACCCACTTTGTAGATGAGAACATTGAGACTTCGTTTCAGTGAGCTGCCCAAAGTCAACGAGCTAATAAGTGAGTGAGATGTGCTGGTGCACAAATGTAATCCAAGAACTCTTGGAGGCTAAGATCAGAAGGATCACCAACTTGAACCCAGTCTGGGTAACTTAGCAACATAGTGAGACTCTGTCTCAAAAAAAAAAAAAAATGGTGATGTAGTTCAGTGTGAAGACTCTGGATTCAGTGTCTAAGACCCTAGTATTACCTCACCCACTAAGAAAGTGCTAATATCTGGTAGACAGCATTCAAATCCAAGCAGTTTACTTCCACAACCTAACCATGATGTGGCCAGAGAAATTAAGGCCAATGACACCACACAGGATGAAAGAAGACCAACAAGAACCAAGGAGTTACCAGCAGGGCTTACACAGCAGCTGGGTGAAGTCTCTGCATCTAACAGGCCTCTTGGGATCAAGCAGATGCTGAGAGTAGAGTCTGAAGATACAAACAGAAGTTTCTTTTGCATTTCAGACTGGGGAGTAGAGAAGCCAAGTCATAAGCCTCATAAACTGCTTCAATGCAGTCACCAAAGAGGTAACAGAACCTCAGAGGTCTAAACAGGTTGTCAGCCAGTGAGAATCAGGTGAGTAGGAGCACAGAATGACAGGAAACCAGCCAATGGCCCTGATCAAACAGGGCCTCATTCATGCACAGTGGAAGCCACTGAGGGTTGGACTGGGTACAGTGCCCGAGGGTCTAAGACTGGAGATAGGACAGGACCAGCCTATAGCGATCTATGTTGCTGAACAGAAAACTCCTCAAGGACTCCCTGTATCCCCACCCAGCCAAGCTCCTTTCCCACATACCAGGTCCACTTTCAAGCTTGGGATTTTTCCCCCTCCTTCTTGAGTGAGGTGAAGGCTAGAAATGAAAGCAAGATAAACCATTCCCTGAATGCTTGCTTACTCTTGTAGAAATTCTGCTATTGTTATCCATATTTGGGACTCGTAAGGCACTGAATCTAAATAGCAATTTATGTTCTTCATTGATGTTACCAGACCTATCTGCCTTAGGATTGAGGCTGTCCAAGACACTCTTTAACCAAAAAAAGGTACATCTTTGTAGATTCTCCTTATTACCTGTGGATATTTCCTCTTAATGGTAATCTTTGTAATCACTGAATGTGTCTCATTTGCAGATATAAAGTAGCTCATTGTTGATTCCAAGTTACTTAGGTTTTGTTACAGTAACTGTTTCAGCGGTGTCCACAGGTCCCCTCAAAGCCTTGTGTGTCATAGTGAGGCTCTTTCAGAGATGGCTGTATCTAAAGTGTATAATTAATTCATGGTATGATGCTGGGGTTAAGGGTGTGGCACTGCCCTAATCCAGGTAGTATAGATAGAATACAAAAGGAGCAAAGAGAAAGCTGCTCAGGCCCTTAGCTTGCTTGCTTTTCCTGTCTTCGGCCTGCCATGAACAGTTTCTCCTCTGCAATGCCTGTCTGCCCCACCATCCTGCCTTGGGGCCAGCAGATTATAGACTGAAACCTCTGCAAACTGTAAGCTAAATAAGTCTTTCCTCCCTTAATCTGTGGGTGGTGGATATTTTATCTCAGCAATGACAGAAGTAACAGAGACAGTAACAAAACTTAGATTTACTAATAGAAATAATTTTATATCTGAAATACCAAGCAATTATTGATAGTCTGCTCAATCCATATTCTGAACCCATATATATGCATATGAAAATCAATCAAGGTCCATACACTTGGACCACAAGCAATTACCTATTGGTGTGATTACTTCCTGGTAGAACTGAGTTCTTCCTCAGTTTCTCAAAAAAAAAAATCCTAGATTTTAAAATTATTTAATGAGGAGCCAGGGAGATGGCTCAGTAGAATTAGCCCTTGCCTGACAAATGCAAGAGCCTGAGTTCAATCCCAAATTCTGGAAAAAAAAAGAAAGAAAGAAAGAAAGAAAGAAAGAAAGAAAGAAAGAAAGAAAGAAAGAAAGAAAGAAAGGAAAAAAAATTATTTAATGAGAGATTTAAATATTTAAATATGTTACAGCCAATCACTGATAAGTAAAGGAAGGATAATCTGGAGAAGATTTTTTTTGTACTCATTATTAACTTTACTGAAAATCAGTGATAATTATATAGCAAATTAAAAATTGTAGACAAATATTGAAATATGAAAGATATAAGATGTAGACAGTGAATTTTAGAAAAATATTTCTGACATGAATATATAACATGAGAATAATAATATATTGCACATTTTTAAAAAATTAAAAACTTAAATGAATATAACAATAAAAATTGTCTAAAATAAACATGAAGAAGAGTCTACAGATCAGTCATACAATAGTTCTCTCTGTGCCAAAATCAAGAAACTTATATTCACATAATTAGAATTCTCAAAGTACAAGGGGGTAGGCAATAAATATCTGAAGATTTAAGACACGTGAATTTAGTTAAAATTATAGCACCACATTTCCAAGAAAAATGAACCTTTTGCCCAAGAAATATGAATAAAATCATGCCAGGATACACAAAACTGAAATTGTGCAAAATTAATTGTAAAGAAAAAATCATTAAAGCATATACATAGAAAAAAATATTAGCTACGGAAGAACAAAATTAAATAGCATCTTATTCCACATTAGAAAATAAAAAGAGCAAGTGGGTAAGAACTAGATTTATTTATTCAAAGGACTGAAGAAAAAAAAGATCTATCCTCATTGAATTTTATGCTTAGCAAACATAGCTTTGAAAACTAAAAGTAAAATATTTTCCTGTTATACAAACTCAAAATATTCCAATATCTCGAGACGTGGCATATAGGAAATAACAAAGAGCATAATTCAGAAGGCAAAAGAAGTTGCTGTATGCTCCTGGATGGAAAATAAAGAGCTCTCAAAATGATAGTTATACAGGACTATGTAAAATATATTAAATGAACCCATTTAAAAGGTCATTAAGGATTTCTATGAAACAGTATCAATATTATGTTGGATTATACACATATTTTTTTCATGTGTGTGTGTATAAAAGACAAGGAAGAAGTAACATAAAGTCAATGGAAAATGGAAGTACACTTTCTAAAGTTTCTAATACTAGGAGAAAATATCATACCATGTCTTATAAGTAGATTGTAAGTCAAAGAAACAGTATAAATCATAAAACAAAAATTAAAATTAAACAATATTCAGAAAATTAAATACCAATTAATTCAAAAATAAATTAAATATTTCAAAATAATATTCAAAAATTAAAATTAAATTGTGAGTCCAACTAAGAGGCCAAGAGGTAGCGTATCATATATACAAATATGTGATCAACTCAGAGTACTCACACAGTATTTGATTAGGTTAATATATACAAAAATATCAACTAAGAAAAAGTTTTCATGACAGTAAAGAATTACTAATAAACCACAGAAAAAGTACTGCAATGGCAAACATATGACCAGCACTTCTAAGAGTTTGGGGATAGGATATTGCACCAAGTTCTAGTGTGTTGTGGACATGGATAACAACCATGACACTTACTGGTGGCCAATGTCACTTGTGGGACTGAGCTACTGCTATTTCCTTGATATCTACCCTGTAGACCTGGACAGAACCATGACCCATAAGGCAGGAGAAGTTCATTTGTAGAGTATGCTGATGGAAGTATTTTGCCTCTGTATACAAAAGAATAATTGAAAGATTGCTGTCATATGCCTCTTATTCTCCTGTGTTTAATTGTTTGCTCTATTTCATGGGTTCTTTCCATTCTCATTCATGGAGTTGTAGTCATTTTGATCCCTCTCTAGAATATCTTTTAGTAGTCTGTGTAGGGTTGGCTTTGTTCTCATAAATTCTTTAGTTGTTGTCATGGAAGTATTTCACTTCTCCATTAAACTTGAAAGAGAGTTTTGCAGAGTATATCAGTCTGGGTTAGAATTTGTTTTCTTACAAGACGTGTACTATTTTGCTCTGTGCTTTTCTTGACTTGATGGTTTTTGAAGAGAAATCTGCTATTACCCAGATGGGTTTTCCTTTAAATGTGATCTGTTTCTTTTCTCTAGAAGCTTTTAGTATACTGTTCCTGTGCTGAATTTCTGGGATCTTGATTAATATATGTCTGGGTGTGGTTTTAATTGGGTTGATGCTATTTGGCATTCTATATGCTTCCGTTTTCTGAATGTCAGATTGTTTCCCCATATTTGGGAAGTTTTCTGCTATTACTTCCCCCTATGTTCTTTTATATCATTTTTATTGACTCCTTCTTTCTCATTGATACCTATTAGTCTTACATTGTTCATCTTTGCATCATCTTGCTGATGTTGGTTTATTTTTTCCTACATTCTAGTTATTTTTAAAATATCTTTTCTTTTTTTAATAATATCATTTAGTGGTGTCATTTATGGTAGAAAAACAGTTCCTACACCAGATGTACATAACTCAATTGTTAAATAGAACATTTCTGAAGTGAATACACACCCCCTGACCCAGTATTTTTTTTATCAATTTTTTAGGATGGCCGGCCAATTTGTCTTCTCCCCCCACCCTAAGACATGTAAGCAACTGCTAAAGAAAAGTAGTAAATAGTCACTTGGGCTATAGCATTTTCAACTCCACTCTGAAGAGAAGACTCCAATTACACTCGAGATTTAATTTCTCTCAATTTTGCCTAACAAAAGTTCCTAAGTCCAGTATTTACAATATTATAGCACTAACAGAACAATGTCTACAATTCATCTTTTTCTGCTGTATACTCTTCACCAGTCAGGGGAGGGCCTGCACTTCCATAGAGTTTGCTGATAGTAGGCTGAACAATTTCTTCTAATTCCTTCTTCTTTGCTTTGAAGTCTTCAATGTCAGCATCTTGGTGGCTTTCCAGCCACTCAATCTTGTCCTCTACAGTTTTTTCCATGGTCTCCTTATCTTCTGAGGAAAGTTTGCCTCCTAGCTTTTCTTTACCTCCAATCTGTTTCTTTGAAGAGTAGGCATAGCTTTCCAGCTCATTCCTAGTGTCGATGCATCCCTCAGCTTTTTGTCTTCCTCAGCAAACTTCTTAGCATTATTAACCATCCTTTCAATTTCTTCAGGTGTCAGGTGATTTTTGTCATTGGTGATTATGATCTTATTTTTATTTTCTGTACCCTTGTATTCAGCTGTCACCCAAAGAATGCCATTCACATCTATCTCAAAGGTGATTTCAATCTGGGGGAGCCCAGGAGGAGCAGGAGGAATTCCAGTCATGTCAAATGTACCCAGGAGGTGATTATCTTTCATCAGGGATCACTCCCCTTTATAGACTTTGATTGTTAACAGTTGGTTGATTATGAGAAGCTATGGAAAAGATCTGAGACTTCTTGGTAGGGACCACAGTGTTTCTTGGAGTCAGTTTGGTCATGACACCTCCCACATTTTCAATGCCAAGTATAAGGAGACATACATCCAGCAGTATCAGGTCTCCTGTATCTTGATCACCTTAGTGTACACCAGCCTGGACAGCAGCACCATACACTACAGCCTCACCTGGGTTTACGCCACGGGGTGGCTCCTTGCCATTGAAGAACTCTTTAACTAGTTGCTGTATCTTTGGAATTCAAGTAGAGCCACCAAGAACAATTTCATAGATATCAGACTTCTTCAAGTCAGAATCTTCCAACACTTTCTGGATGGGCTTCATGGTAAAACAGAACAGATCCATGTTTAGTTCTTCAAATTTGGGATGAGTAAAGGTCTCAGAAAAGTCTTCTCCTTCATAGAAAGATTCAATTTCAATTCTTGCTTGATGCTGAGAAGAGAGGGCCCGCTTGACCTTTTCTACCTCACGATGGAGTTTCTGTACAGCTCTGTTGGCCTTCCTCACAGCTTTGCCAGTCTTCTTTTTGTACAGCTTGATGAAGGGTTCCACAATATGATGGTCAAAGTCCCCTCCACCCAGATGAGTATTTCCATTAGTGACCACAACTGCGAAGACACCATTGTTGATGGTGAGAAAAGACACATCAAAAGCTCCACCACCAAGGTCAAACATCAGGATGGTTTTCCCCCTCTCTCTTATCCAGGTCATAAACAATAGCAGCTGTTGTCATCTCATTGGTGATCCTCATAACATTCAGCAATTGTACCAGGATCTTTGGTTGCTTGCCTTTGAGCATCATTAAAATAGGCAGGTACAGTAAAACTGCATGAGTAACCTTCTTTCCCAAATAAGCCTCAGTAGTTTCCTTCATTTTAGTGAGAACCATGAGAGAAATTTCTTCCAGAGCAAACGTCTTGGTTTACCCACCTCCAATATCAACTTTAATGTATGGTTTAGTTTTCTTTTCAACCACCTTGAAAGGCAAGAACTTGATGTCCTGCTGCACAGAGGGGCTATTCCAAGTGCGACCGATGAGCCACTTGGTTTTGAAGACCATATTCTTGGGATTGGAGGTGAGCTGGTTCTTGGCCACATCCCCAGTCAGCCGCTTCCCTTCTGGAGTGAAGGCCATGTAAGATGGCATGATGCAGTTGCCCTGATCGTTAGCAATGATCTCCATGCAACCATTCTTGAACATCCCAATGCAGAAGTAGGTGGTCCCCAGGTCGATGCCAACCACTGTGCCCACATCCTCCTTCATGCCCTCCTTCTTGGCTTGTGCCACACTGAGCAGCAGGAGCACCATGGCTACCAGACACAGCTTCATCTCTGCGGTGCCGTCAGCCAATCTGTCAGCAGGAGTCGCAGACAACACAGCAATAGGCTGCAAAACCCAGGTGCAGCAAGGTCACTGATCTTTCACACAGGTGCACACCAGACCAAAAATTGCTGTGTTGTCTCCACTGGTGATCAAAAGATCTTATCTTTTCATTAGCTGCAATGGTGTCTTCAGGGTCTGAAAGTCTATTTTCACTTTCATTCAAATGGTTTTGCCAGCTTGTGACTGAGGTTGTAATTTCCTGTATAGCACTTTGAATCGGCTTCATGCATTCTATTTCCTATATTGTTCATTCAAGGATTCCATCATTTTTCTATTCTCCTCTATATTTTATCAGTATCTTCTTTACAAGTACTTAATACTTCTTTCATTATGGTTATCATTTCTTTTTTTACTTCAGAAATTATTTCTGATCTGATTTCCTCTGTACCTTTCTGCAGTTGTTTCTTTATTTCCAACACTATTATTTCAGGGATTTCAGGTGTGTGATTTCCAATTTCTTCTATGCTGTTGTCTCCTGAATTTGTTCTGAATGGGCTCAGGGCCTGAGAATGAATTTTGCTCCTTCTCTTTGCCATTTTGTATAGCACCATCTTCTGACATTAGGTGTAGAGCTCTGGTATAGTTATCACCTTAGCACCAGGTCTGGATTTACCAAGTTCAAAACTGGTCCAGGTGGGTGTGGCTTGGGTCTGGCTGTTGTGCTCCACTTCTTCCTGCTGCAGCCCTTGGAGGTGAACCCTCTGTACCACTCTGGCAAGATGTTCTGCTCCTGGATCAGTTGGGTGGGTCTTGCCTCTAGCCTCTCTCCAGTGAGTTCTGCTGCAAGATTCCACACTGATCCTGTCTGATGGAGGAAGTTCCATACACACACACACACACACACACACACACACACACACACAGCCTGCCTGCTGGCTGGCTGGAATGAGGATCCAGAGGGCCCTGGGGGTCCCACTCACACACCGGGCCTGTGTGTTGGCTGGAATGGAGAAGTTTTTTTAATTTACTTATTGTTAGACAGAGCTGGTTTGATTCCCAGTACCACATGCTGTGCCACATGTGGCCCTGCCCTTGGTGCATTGAGCCAGTGACCAAGTTCCAGCCATAATACTGTTTCTGCAGGTGGTAGAGCCCCCCTGATGGGTTTGTAGATTCTTGTGTACAATGCACAAAGAATTGGACAAAGCACATGATGATGAAGAAAAAACAATGTTTTATTTAAGTGACAGCATGCTCAGGGCGAGGGAGCTCAGACTGGTGAAAAAGAGAACACCTCAAGTGCTGAAGGTATTGGGTTTAAGAATTTAAAATGTTGCACCAAGCCTAGGGTGCCTCCCATTTGATCTTCCAGCATGACTGGCAATGTGACTGACGGGGTGCTGAATGGCCTCAGCTGCGTCTATTGCGCAGGTCCTTTCCCAGTTCACTGCTATTATTGGATGTATGAGCAGTAGTCCATACACAGGAGACTTCAGTGAGCTCCAAGTGAAGAAAAGTTATATAGTATAGATCAGTGATAGTGAACCTATGGCACACAGGCCACAATGGGCTGCATCACTAAAAACTCTACACAGTTTGCTGTCACTGGTCTAGATCATGGTCACAGGATTTCATGACTGCTTTCTTTTAGATACATAAGTTTTCAGGCTGAGTTTAAGGATTTGGTTATGCTGAGTAACACTGGAGAATATTTGGATATTTGGTGGGGAGGATGGGACCTCCTGGGAGAAAAAAATCATTTCAATGGTGAAACGCAGAATTCAATGACAGTATCAGAAAAGAGCAGGGTGGCCACTCAAGTTCTCAAGGGACCCAGGAGCAATTCCAGGGCCACACTGGGAGAACAGCAGCAGCACCCAGCCCTGGTCCTCTCAGCACTGGCAGCAGCCTTGCCACAGGATGGATTTTGGTATCATCAGCATCTTAGTTACTTCTCCATTGCTGGCACATGACACCCAACACCCAGAACTTAAGAGAGGATGGATTTATTTTGGTTCACAGTTTCAGTCCCCAGTTGGCTGGATCCATGTTAGAAATAAGATGGTGAAAGGGCATGGCAGAGGAAAAGTGCTCATCTGTGGCAGCTAGGAAGTAGAGAATGAAAGAAGAGCCTAGGAGGAAGATAAGCTTTTCCAGGTTATGCCCTCGGTGACCCATTTCTGACCAGGTGCCACCTCCTAACAGCAAGTCAGCTATGAACTTATTAGTGGACTAATCCACTAAAGATTAGAGTACCCTCAAGATGCAGTCATCTTTCAAACACATGAGATATTGGGGGAACACTTTAGGTTTAATCTCTAGCCATCACCAACCATAGTTGTCCCTACAGCCATCCATTGAGGAGACAGAGGTGGCCAGGTTGTAGAACATGTCAGACCTCCCCTGAGAACTTCATAATTAGAAGTGAAATATACTTTGTGATTATGACTGTAACCTGATTTTCCTCTCCAGGCAGATGTGTGACTCTTTGACTACTGACTATGGGATGCCCTTGATGTGCTAAGCATTTTAAGCTGAAGGAAAGTGAAAATACTAAACAAGCAAGGTCGTCACACTGACCTAGTCCTTCCTCTTTCCCATAAAGCAGATCATCAAAGAATTCTCTAAACTTCTTTCCCTGAGAACAGATCATAAGCTTTCCATTTCAGAAGGGCCCTGCCTTATACTCAAAGATCAAGAAGACGTTTTCAAGAAGACCATGTTTTATTACCATAAGCTCTACTGTTGTCCTCCAATCACTCTTCTGTATAACCTCCCCCAAAAGACAATTTTTCCTTGGTCTTTGGGTCTTCATTGTACAAACTTCTTATGTTATATTTTGGTCAGTTTCAGTAATGTAATTCAGTGCTGAGTGCTCTCCCAGCACATGTGAAAAGCCCCAAGTTCAATCCCCAGTACATCAAAAAGAGCAAACTTTGGTTAAACAAATGTTTTAAGCTTTTTCTCTCATTATCATGTTTTGTTGCTGTTATTGTTGTAGTATTAGTAGAGGTTTCATCTACAACCCTTATAACTGGTAAGGAATGGATGTTACCTTTTCTCTCCTACTTGAACATCTAGTCTACCTGTCACCTGGACCAAATTCTACATGCCCTTCATCTCATTTATATGAATGGTTTCCATGGTTGGACTCTTAGTACCACCCAAGGTATGTAGCAACTTAATCCTCAATGTGATACTATCAAGAGGTAAGACCTTTGGGGAAGAAGTCATAAGAAATCCACCCTCTTATATGATATTATTGCCCTATAAAAGAGGTCAAAAGGAGCTACTTGGTCCTTCTCACCCATCCCAAGCAAGCATGCAACAAATGGGGCCCCTGATGAAGAACATAAGCCCCCTCCAAACAGCAAATCTTCTGGTGCCTTGATTTTGGACTTCCCAGTTTCCAGAACTGTGAGAAATAAGTTTTTAACATTTGTACATGAACTCATCTAAGAAATTTTCATTGCAATAGCCAAAAAGTATTGTAACAGTCACCTTCAGCTTCTCCTTTCTGTGACCATAGCCCAAGAAGACTGAGCTCTGTGGGCAGAATTATCCTGGGCAGTATTTTAAGCCAGCTCTGGGGAATTGTGTAAGTGGTTATCTCTCCTTACTAAATTTGATCACAATCCTCTTATCTGAAAATGATTACTGGGCTTCAGGAAGGACAGAGTAGTAGGATTACTTCAAGATGTTGGTTATTTAGAAGGGAAATCATCAGTGATAATCATTCCTTACACGTAGTGAGCCAAGTGTCATAAACTACAGCCACAGACAATATTGCAGACCTTCTAAAATTCAGATCTTGTGAAACAGAGTGACATACCAAGAAAGGCTGAAAAGTAGCCTACGAGTTTGATATACCAAGTGATGACTTCTTTTGGCCTTTAAGGATTTCTTCTTGAAACTAGACCAAGTTGTTATTCCTTCACAGAAGCAGAGAAAAAAAATATCTCAAAGCTATAGTCTAATTTAAAACATGAACAATTTGGAGAGTATGTGGTCAAGAAAAAGGCCAGGTTTTTTTTTTCCTAACCCTAGTGAAATAATAGGGCAAGAAGCGAGCTGGGGAAGAAGGATCATGAGGATCTAGTGAGTGTCTCAGGGAAGGAGTGCTCATCCCTGCCCATCACTCCAAGGCTGCTTCCAGGGTGAGAGATGAATCCAGAGAGATTAAATTGGGAAGATAAAACCAGGGAGGCCCAGCACCTCTTTCCATGTGGGCCAAGAGCTGGAAGGCCTAGAGTTTTACCACAGACTAGCAGAGGCTGCAGCAGGAGGAAAAATGCCTGCAGGAGGCATCTATGATAGGAAGCCCAAGGCAGCCCTGCTGAGAGTATGGGCGTGTCTCACACAGAAGAGTGAGGTCACAGTATGATCTTGAGTGACAGTGGACCTGCCAAGACTGCCTTGCTGGGCAGCACACAGAGGATCAGGAGGTAGATAAATGCCTTCATAGCAGTCCTGCCCTGGCCTCCCTGCTGCCTTGACTACCTGTAAGCACCAGAAACTGAGATGCAAGAGGTAAAGAAATGGAAAAAGCTTGAATTAATTTGGAAGCATCTTGAATTGAGTCAACCCTGAACTGACAGAGAAGACATTTTTTCTGTGTTTGTTTTGGCTTTTGGTTTTGGAAACAGGGTCTAACTGTGAACCTCAGGCTATCCTTAAACTTATAGCAATCTTCCTGCCTCATTCTCTTGAGTGCGGAGATTAAAAGTGTGTCCCACCATGCCCACCTTATATTTTCACCAAGAGGAATGAATTTTTGAGATATAAATTGTTCATAATATATAAATAAAACTTCATCTCTTTGGCACTCTATTTTGTTTAATGTTTCTTAAATAAAACCAGGTAGGTGAAAATAGTCAATTTTCAAAGCAAACAAATCAGATACTGGTTCTTTCTTTGTTTAAAAGAAAAAAGAATTTCAAAAATGTACTGTTTGTTGAATTCCTTGCACAGAGTAGATAATCATGTGTGAATGTTGCTGACTGTCCCCTAAGCATCGCCTCCCTTTTTAGACTCTAGTAGGTATTCATGCACAATGCTACAATGTATTTGAAATGCACCTATATGCAAAAAAGGAGAGTGCTGGGGTAATTAATAACATATGAATGAGGAAAGAATTAAGGAAGATATATGGTCAGAGGGAAATTTTCTTTCCAATTATTGATGAAAGACTTATGTGAGAAGATGGTCCTTCCACTGGGGATTTGCTAGGTCATTGATAAAACTCAAAGATCACTTTAATGAGTCAGTTTGAGAATTCCTCTGTGAGGAAAAGTTTTTACAAGAATTCCCAACAGGTTAAAAAGTACAGGAACCTTACTGTCTACCTCAGGAGAGTCTGCAGGAAAAAGCAGTGAGATAGTTAAAAGAATAATACAGTGCAGAGAACCACCCATAACTTGAAAACAACTTTCTTGGACACAGCTGATCTGCACTGAAATCGAGGTCGCTCTAACACCTTGGCGTGCTCCAGTGTGTCTGCACATTTCAAGGTGTCTGCACATTTGTCCTGCACCTTTGTTTCATTAGTATCAGAACAAAGTAGTTAGGAGGACTCTAGAAAGAGGAAGGCTTCTGTGCAGCCTGGCTCTGGGGCTGATTTTAGCCAGCTGTAGGAAATATTTTGCCTACACAAGATTATTTCCAAGCCTGCCCTACTGACAGGTAAAAATAGCCTATTTTTAAAATGTAAGCTGTATTGTAAATAGAAAGTTGCTAATTTGGGTAGGATTCTTTATACAGTTAATTTCTAGAACTTTCCAGGCTCTGGCCTTTGCTTCCACTGTACTCCTTTGTGAAGACAATGACAGCTTTGAAGCATTCAGTTTTTCTTTTTTACTTAGACTCAGAGAGGAACTCAGAGTGGCTTGGGATTTATTTCTTGGAGTGTAAATGTAGCTGTCTAAACAAAACATTATTATTGTAAAGTCTATCAATAAAAATTGAGTGATTAAATACAGAAGTGTCAGACTTGTTCCATGTCCCATGGTCCCTATTGAATGAGAGTAGATGTTTTGATGTCCTTTAAATGGAATTTTTTGGGCTGGCCAAATAGCTCAGCATATTAAAGTGCCTGCAAGCAGGTGCAGTGGCTGGGGGCTCGATCCCTGGGCCTGCCTTGCCAGCCTTGCCCCTGGGGTGTGCTGAGACTGCAACTGAGACCAGGCGTGGTGGAGCACACCTGTAATCCCAGCTCTTGGGAGGCTGTAAACTGGCAGATCACTATGAGTCCAATCT
>NW_004524641.1:3336707-3348051 GCF_000260255.1 Octodon degus | reverse complement strand
CTCACCAGCCCTATAATGTCTGTCTTAATTAATTTTCTCATTGCTGAGACAAAATACTCAATACCCAAAGTTAAGAGAGGAAAGGTTTATGTAGCTCACAGTTTGTAGATGTTTCAGTCCATACTCAGCTGGTTCAAGGCAGAGTGGTATATGACAGAGGGGCAACAGTTCATGGTGGTAGAAGACAGAAAAAAACAATGACATGGGAAAAAAGAAGGGACATGCTTCTTTCTGACCCTTATGTTGTATGCAGGCTACCCACCATAGGGTGCATATAGTGCTCATATGCTTAATTCCAGCATTGGACCATGAATCAGTCACACTCTCTAGATTAGATTCAGCCATCTCTGAAAAGTTCATCCCCATGGGTGCCTGAGGCTTTGGGGGAACATCTGGACACAAACCATGACAGTATCCCTAGTCTCATCTTTGCCAATTGTAATGGGTGATGCATTATGTCAATGTGACAAGTTTAGAGGTTTAACTAAGTGACTCAGCAGGGGGCCAGGGTCCTCACTTTGTATTCATCCTGAGCCTGTGCAAAAGGAGGGCACAGAGATGGTGTAAGGGCTACACCCAACCAAGCATGGGTAGTCTGTTTCCAATATAAGGGAGAAAAAGACACACACACACACACACACACACACACACACACACACTTTTGCTCTGGTTCCTTTTGCTGCCTCCTGCTGTCTTGAATTGTTGCCCCTTTACCATGCCACCCTACTCTGGAGACAGCTAATTACAGATTGAAACCCTCACAAACTGTTAAACCTTTCTTTCTTTAATTTTGGGCATTGGGGATTTTGTCTCATCAAGGAGAGAAAAGAAAATCACGCACCAAACTTTCCAAAATTGACAGTGATGTCTGCGGAATATACACAATTATGCTGCGTACAATCCTGGATCTTCTTTTCGCACATATCTAATCACTCTACGATGGCACTGACAAAACATCTCACAAAATCTTAATAAGAAGACTCAATAGATATCAGAACATACCAAGAATAAGTTCATGCTCTATCCCAAAACTTAAAGATTATAATTAAAGTAGTGATTTAGACACCAAGCCTTTTCATTGGGCTTGTATAGTAAGTCCAGCTGTCTTGCCCTTTCTCCTCTGATTTCTTCACCTGTCATTTTTCTCCCACTCTTTGCAGAACCTACAAGAAATTCCCCATCATTGATATATCTTTGATAATATTCCTGAGGCCTACCTAGTCCGATTGTTTAAATCAGCCTAGCCTTATCTCAAGCTCCATCACTCAAGTGTTTGCTTTATTCATGAAAACTGATATGAAAATTTTCATTGTATGACAAACAAAAAGTATACGTTAAGTTCTATGACCTAGGTCGAAGTGTCTTCTAACTCAGAAAAGTCACTGTGGAGGTTAATCTTGATTGTGAACTTAATTAGCCTGAGAGATTAGTAAAGCATGCTTCTGGGTGTGTCTGGGAGCCATATGGGAATGACCTTAGGCACCATGTCTAGTTCTCTGCCCCTTCCTCTCCAGTATTGTCCCCCTCTGCTCACTTCTGAGTCACCAGGAAGTGGACCGCTCAGCTTCCCCACACTCTTCCACCATGACTCCTGCTTTGGAGCCAGCTGACCATGGCTGAAACCTACCAAACTGTAAGCTTAACTAAAACTGCCCTCCTTTACTGCACAGATCTCAGGTATTTTGTTCCACCAATAAGAAAGGGGACTAGGTGTATGTTCTTTCTAGTTTCTTTCATTTAAAATTCCTCCCTATGTGTACTTGTTGTTAATGATCTAGATGTACTGCTGCACCCTGACCTAGGAGCTTGGAATATATAGGAGAATAAAGAAAGGTTGTTGCCTTCATGAGACTTACATTCTAATAGTGAAAACAGACAATAAACAAGCAACAATAAAGTAATAATAAATAAGAATTGGCAGAGTTTTCATAAAGCTAAATGCAGATCTTTTTCACCCTCCCAATAATTCCCTGAGTCAATTAACTTCAAGTTCTGCTAAAAAAAAAAAAAAAAAAAAAAAAAAAAAACATTCAGAGCAGATTCTTTTTTCTGCAGCTGAACCTCAACTAATGTGATTAGCCAGGCTTTTCTGGGAAGTCTCGACCCCAATTTCTTTTTTAAACTATAATAATGGAGTATATCAGCCAACATCTTTAGTCGCAAGCAACCACCTCACTTAATGGGAAAAACAATCCCTGAGAAGCTCTCAGGCAGTTCCTGGAATTACTTGGAAAGCTGGAGACCCAGACTTGGAAAACAGGAACAGAGGGAAGGGAGGCAGCCAGAGTTTCTGTAAAGTACACTTACTATTCACTGGATACTACTTCGGCTACTAGATCCCAGCTTCCCTTTTGTTATTTCCCTTCTTCAGCAAGATAGACACTCACACAGTACACAAAGCGTGCTTACCACTTATAGACAGGCAACACAGAAGAACACAAGTGATGGCTTCATGACGGGCAAGTCCTCCAAGGCCCAGGAAACCTGTAACCCATTTGAGCGATAGCTTAGGGGTTCTGCAGAGTACCCACAGCTGGGTTTGCACCTTGAGGTAAAGAGATGTCCTGGATAAGGCACTGGGTCTAGGGGGCCCAGAGACACAGCCTGTGATATTCCAGCCTGACCCTCCTTTTCTCCCATTGATACAACCCCAGCACACTATACAGTTATTTTTTTTTCTTTTTTTTGTGTCTTTTTTGAGACAGCATCTCACTATGCAGTTGAGGCTGGCCTTGAGCTCACTTTGCAGCCCAGGCTCATCCCAAATTTACAGCAATCCTCTTGCCTCAGCCTCCCAATTGCTGGGATTACAGGCATGCACCACCTTGCCAAGCTGTACAGTTATTCTTGAGAATTATGATCAAGAGTGAAAACTGGGTCATTCTACTTTTTTTAAATTTTATTTTATTGAGAAACAAATATCAATGAAACCGTTTCAAAGCTGATTAATAGGACATTTTCAATAATTAATATACTGTACATTGTTATCTTCTTAGTGGTTATCCATACTACAAGAAGCAGACATGATATCCTATCCAAACACTATTACTAAAAATCTTTCTTCTCATTGAATTAAGCAAAAGTAGCTGTATATCTATCCTAACTATTCTGTATATACAATACAAAATGGTCCTTCTTTTGTATCCCCTTTTTTTCTTTAGTCCTGTCAGAGAATGGGTATTCTATTGGCAGCTAAATATTATAGGTGCTTGAATTCAGCAAAACAGTCCAACACAGTCCAGGAGTCCACAATAATAGTGGGTTTTCTGCAGAAGTTGTTAACTAGAGCCTTTTACAGCTCATCACATTGATATGGCTTTACTTTATATACCTCAATTTTATACTTTTCTGCTGGATGGTTAAGACCAAGATAAAGCAAGACCTATAGAACAAGAAATGTAACTTTTGTATCTGATAAGGTCAGTCATTCTAAAGTCTCCTGAAGAACTATTCTGCAACTGAATTCCAAGGTCAACACGAAGTAGGATCTTCCCCACAGCTTACTCCAACACAGTGCCACTTTCTCCACAGGAGACTAAGCATAGCCACAGCAGATCAGAGAATTCTCCGTGGCCACTGGTACTACTTTATATCAATAATTCCCTAGGCAAAGTCTCTAGTGGATGTCTCTGAGTAGCCAGTGCTACGTGCTACTCCCAGCTGAGAGAGCTGAATGACTTATCTGGTATTTTTCAGCTTCTGAAAATTAGAAAGGCTGCAATAAAGGGTCAGAAGTGGATAAATTTTCCCCTTTTAGGAAGTGTTCCAAAGCTGAGAAGCTTCTTAAAATAATAAACCTCTTCAACAAGGAAATTTCTCTAAGCTTCCTCCTAGGCTGTGATATGTCTTTTACAAGGTGGTATCTGTCTGCACCTATGACAATGTCTACAGATATATTTTTTTCCACTACAAAATGGTCCTTCATTCATATCCCTTTTTGTTTCCTTTTGTCAGAGATGTGTATTCCACTGCCATTCATATATTGTAAGTCCATGATTTCAGCAGAGTAATCCAATATAGCCCAGCAGTCCATAATAGTAGTAGGTTATCCGCAAGACTGGCAGTGTCAGTTGTTGACTTGAGCCTTTTACAGCTCAGCATATTAATATGGCTTTACTTTTTATACCTCGATTTCATACTTTTCTGCTGGATGGTAAGACCAAGATAAAACAAGACCTATATAACAAAAAATGTAACTTTTGTATCTGACAAGTTCAGTCAAATCCCCTCAGGACTTACCCTGAAACCCTGTACAGCAGTTTGTAGATCTGTAAATACAAAATAGCATAAATATACAGCTAATTTCTCTTAGTTCACTGCGAAGGTTTTGAACTAATGGAGTTTAAACAAGATACCATGTCTGCATCTTGTACTAGGAATAACTACTACAAAGACAACAATATGCAATGTATAAAATTATTGTAACTGCACTACTAACCTGTTTTGAAACTATCTCATTGCTACTTCTTTCTCAATAAAATTACTAAAATACAAAAAAGCACCTGTCTTCACCTATGATAATGCCTGCACTCCCCACCCATAAGACATGGCTCAGCATGTGGCCAAATGACCAACCTATGAAATCCTCCAATGCCCAGCCACTAGGCAGATAAAGCTACAACCCTTCTGGTCCTCAGGCAGGTATCTGGCCACCTTGATTGAGAACTCCTGTTCTTCCTTCATCACAAAGACATTTAAACTAAACGCAAAGCAGGTAAGGGAGATAACTTTGAAGGGAAAAGGGGGACTTGTAACTCAGTTTTTCTCCATTCACTGTCCTGTGCTGAATACGGTGGCCAGCTAGCCCAAACTGCTCCAGCAGGATAAGCCTCAGAGCTCCCCTTCTGGGCAAATCAACCATCCCTCCACCATTATAGGTGCGCTAGATGAGCAGCTCTGTCCCTGTTTCCCCGAGTAGGCTGCCTATAGCACCTGCACCTCACTGCTCACCTCTTAGTGTCAATGACTATTCTGCCCACCTGTCTGTCAACTCTGCCAGGTTGCAAGCGCTTTGAGAAATGAGATTTTTGTGCCATAAAAATGCCATATACTTATATGGCTGAAAATCAATTACTTTTTGGCAATTTTTTCTACCCCAACTCCTGCCTGGGATTCATGTTTTTTTGGGTTTTTTGGCTTTTTTTGGTTTTGGTTTTCTGTTTTTTGGTTTTTGGTTTTGTTTTTTTTTTTGTTTTTTTTTTTCCAGAACCGGGGATTGAACTCAGGCTCTTGCACTTGCCAGGGAAGCATTTATTCCACTGAGGGAAAAAATCCCTTTATCTCCCCAGCCCCAGATTCATGTATTTGGGGTTCCTAACGTAACACCTGGTTTCCCAAACACTACCCTGACCAGCTAGAATGGAAATGGCAGTTGCCACCTTGCATCAAAGCTTTTCCTGCCAACAACATAGGAGGCTCAAGCAGCATTCACTGCCTTTTGCTCACAGGTCCTTCTGGTACTGCTGATGGCCTGAGGAAGCACTGGCTGCTCCTGACTGAGCCTACTCATGCATCTGTGCTAAGCTGGAGGCCCATGGGGAGCTGGATGCTCCATGCTCTAGAATGGCCTCATTCGCAAGTCCAGAAAGTGCTCAGCAGTCAGTTGGAGGCAAGAGAGGGGCCAAGCTATGTACCCCTTGCCACCTGGCAGGCTGGCCCCAGCTCCTTCATTTGATGGCTACAGTCATGGGGCGTGTGCAACAAGAGGACCAGCCCCAGTAGGCCAGCACTTCCACATCTGACAGTTGCACATTTGCTATGGTATCACCAGTCAAAGCAAGTCACAAGGTAAAGTTCAGTCAGCATATAAGGTCGCTGCCCAAGGATAAGGGTACAAGGAAACCATGGACAAAGCATAGGCCATTACTAGGCAATGTACTAAAATATCGTTGATCCCATGTGACTTCAACTTCAATCACTTTTAATATTTCCTCTTCTGATGCACACAATGTAAAGCTCATATTTAATTTGAAAGATGGAAGGTTCCTCAGTATTTTAGGTTTCTTATGTGTATCTGATGGTCACTTGTACACTAGAACAAGACCCATACATCACACACAGTGCTCAAGCATGTAGCTTTTGAGATCAATCATCCATACCCATGTTTACCAGGTCCTGGAATTCATAGGGATTCTGACTGTATGAGCCCTCCTCCCCATTCTGTGCAACACAGCCTAATGTACCAGGAGGTAAGTGATTCAACAGTTGTTGCCTTGAGTTCCTACTGTGTGGGAGCTGGAAATACAGAAATGGGAGAGCAATTTCCTGTACTCAAATAGCTCACAGCCTAACAGGAGAAAATGGATAATGATATAATGATGTGCCAATGGCGTCAGCAGCAGTCCAGAGCTCTAAGAGAACAATTAAAGGAGTTGAGACTGGAACAGAGTTCAGGCCAGGGGCCTGGCCATAACCTACTTAAGAACAGATGCAGCTCCAAACTAAGATAGAGGCAAGGGAATGGAGAGAAGAGGACAGACTTGACAAATGAAGGGGGAAAAAATCAACATGTCTTGATGATTGATTATACGTAGAAAGGGACAAGGGGGAATCACCAATGACTACAGGTGACTGCATAGATAACGGTGCGCAGAGCGCCCACGGTCTCCCCATACTGGGAGCCCAGTCGTAAGCAGCAATATGCAGATTCAAAATGGCTACTGGGCTGTTTTGATAACATTTTGAAGGACAGAAAAACCCAAGCCAATAAACATTCATGACTTTCCTTGGCCCCCCACATCTTAAAGGATCCTTTAAACTCATAAGTCTTCAATAACCTTGTAATTGCCTTTTCAATCTTTGTTCTACATCTTCTCAAACATGTAATCAAACCTAAACTCAGTAAAATTATTTTTCTATAGAGTAATATATTTTTATTGTGCACGTCCACTGCTAGAAGCCAACAATCTCTTTTTTATTGCTATTATCTTATAATCATAAAAGCTCTGTGGTTTGGGTATGATTGCTTCAAATGAAGAAACTTAGTCCAGGTAATTTCTCACGACAGAAGTCCATAAGGAAGGTTAAGTCTGAAATCAAGCATATCAGATAATGCATCCAAGTTCAGACATTTGATTTATGGCCTACCCTTCATAATGATTAAATATTCCACTGCCCCATGGAAACTACACACATATTCATAATATGATGTTCAAAGCAGGCTAAAAGTATACTAATTTTCCACCTTCATCCTGGGGAGAGAAACATCAGCTTCCACACAAGCCAGAAAAACAAGAAAGCCTTGGATACCAGAGCCAGGTAGAAGCAACTAATGACGATATGGGCATCAAATTTCTCTCCCCAAACAGAGTTCTAGTGAAGTTTTTCTTTGTGGTTAAGGAACTCGAGAATACCGTCCAAAATATGGCAAGGCTCACCCTCTATTAGATTAAAAAGCAACATCTGTAGGCCTTGTGTTGACACACAAATGCACCTAGTACAAAGCCTGGGCAAGATAAAATGGGTTGATGGTGCTGGAGCTAACAGATCGGAAAGCAGAGAGTTTGTGCTTCTCCAAAGAGAACTCCACCTCAGAAGTCGACAATCTGTAATGTTTATAAATCATTATCAAGCCCCTAATGCACCTCTAAATACCTGAATTCCTCTTTTAAAGTTTCTTTAAGAACAGTAAGTAGATCAATTACAGAGGACTACAAGTTCAGCATCTTTCCGTGTACCATTAGTCGTTTGGTTTAGCTGAAGATGGTCCCTACACTATCTTTAATCTGCTTCTTTCTCCCCCCACCTAGTAACACCTCTCATTAAAACCAACTCTTTTGAAATATGCAACACTGGCTAGCTTGTCCCACTTGCTAATGGTCCTGAATTGATTCTTAATTAGTTGCAGTTTTGGAAAGAATCCAATTAAAATAGTGGGGGGAGATAGCAGAATAGAGCCGCAAATATGCGTTATACTCTGAGATGCTGATGTCTGCATTAAACTTGCTCAGGCAAAAGGCAGCTATGCAAAATATGGCAGGATTCAAATCATCCTAAACATGTTCAGGTTTTAAACAGAAACCTTCGCATGGTAATTTATCCTCTAGCCATAAAACATGATCAAAGAAAGGCAGCCAAATGCTGTTAGAAAAATTACATTCCTTCATTCCACTTTCTCTCTCTTCTTCCTAAAAGGACAGGTTACTAATTCAGGAGAAAGCAGCAAGATCTTTCAATAAATTATATTTTTTATTTGCTGTGTATTTTCTAGCCCCTAACTTAAAATCCAAAATGAGAGTGGAAACTAAATGTGGGGAGAATTTTTTTTAAAAAACTGTAGCATGGAGGAGAGACACCTTTAGGAAGCTGAATAGGATATTTTCCTGTGTTCTTTCCAAAAGCAAAGACTTGCTACTAGCAAAATTCCCAGTGTTGTTTATGAGGGCAGGTGGAGGTCATTTGACAGGTATGGCTTTTATGGTTAAGATTTAATTATAGAAAACTGAGGGCTTAGCAAAGCAAGGTCTCAGGATGCCCAGGCAGAAGGACTTGTGCCACTGCTGGTAGGTGACAGTCACATGACCAGCTTTTGTATTCAGAGGTAATAATTCACTGCCTGAGACTGGGACGGAGCCCAGCTCCGTTATCCCCTGAGGAGCTTCCACCAAGCATGGATTCATGCAGTCTTTGATCTGCAGATTAACATGATCAGGAACGTAGGCTTTGTCTTTTCCAAACATCCTCAGTCACTAAATTTGTATCCAATGAAAGGTTGAGCCCATTTTTATTTGAGTAATGAATTGCAGTAATTAATGTACACATTGATTTTTTTCTCAAGTCTCCCTAAAGGCTATTTCCATTTTTAATTTATAGAAAATATATGCCATTCCCTTAATATGAGACTACCTGTATTTCAAAACAGGGATGAGGGGTCACAATCAAGCAAACAACAAAAAAGATAGAACAAGTGCTGTTAAAGATTGGGCGGTGGCTGAATTAAAGTCACTGTTTAAAGATTACTAAGATGCTCTTCCTGTGGAATTTCAACATCTAACTCTCCATCTGCATCTGCTCAAACATTTCCAAATGCTTTTGAAAGAAGCTGTCATTTGAAGTGTGCAGTATTTGCATGGATAAATATCTTCTTCCTTTTAAAGTAAGCTTTCTTTCCAACCACTAATTAAAAAAAAAAAAAGACATCTCTGGAGGGAGAGACAGAGACAGAGACAGAGACAGAGACAGAGACAGAGACAGAGACAGAGAGAAAGAGAGAGATCTGTCTTAGCTGCACCTTAATGAAGTATCCCTAGGGCCTGAAATGATAGGATTTTTCTTACTTGAGAAATAATTATTTTCTTACACCAGGGTTCTAAATAAATACCAGCAGAAGGAAAAAAAAGAGTGTGTGTTGTGTATGACGCAGCCTGATATTTATCTGGAAGTCACAGGTACTGAGTAGCAGAAAACCTCCAGCGCAGATATTCAGTGGTGGTCCAGCGGCCAGGAGAAAGGCGGCTTCGGAGGCGCATGCAAAGGAAGGAATACCTGATTAACCTTTCCCTGACTCCGAGCCACGTGGTGCACAGCAAGCCTTCCTAGAGTGATGGCTTTAGAAGAAGATGTTAAATTTAACCTCTGGCGCAATGATAAATTGACAATAAAAAATTCAATGGCTTGGTAATTACCAATCACTTTGGACATCGGCAACATTTTTCAGTTCTGTCACCGCGCATTGGCACAAAAGCTTCAGCTGAAATTCTCTCGATCTTCCTCTTCTTAACTTTGTTTTCATGATGCAGATTAAATCTGCCACCCTATTACTGATTCATTTTCCTAATTTTTCATGTCTGCACCATGCCCCAGCTGCACCAGGCTGATAATTGTGGAGCCCAGCCCTGATGATTAACATCAGAAGAATTAATTATGCCTGCCATTAAAATTCCGGGTTGCACATGGTGATCAAGAAAAATTAAGTTTCTCTAGGGCTCTAAATCATTTCACCTTTGCAGGAAAGGATAGCCTGGACAGCTAGACTGCAGCCTGTGTTCCCGCCGAGGTCGAAACTGCATGCCCTGTGTGTAATTCAACAAATGCTTTCCTGGCAGTGGTGGTGGTGGCTGCTGCCGCTGTTGTTGCTGTTGTCATTGTTGTTGTTGTCATCTTCTTCCATGATTTGGACCAAAAGATTTAATGCTTGGAAAATAAAAGAAACCTGAAACATTTTCTCAATCCTTTGCTTGGGGGTGGTAGAGAGGGATAACTTTTTTGGCAGCTCAGCTGCTGTTTCTGAAATATCTGTTACACTAATTTATAGATGAATGCACCCATCTAAAAAAGAACCATGCAGCCCTTGGAAAGGGTAGATGAAATGAAAGTGGAAGTGGGTCTAGCTTTACAATCACTGTAAGTGGAAAGAAAGGAAATGTTCGTTCAAGTAGACAAAGGCAATGGCATTTCTTGGAAATAAATTGATAACAGAACAAAAACAGATTCCTCAGATCTTTAGGCTAAATAATAATGAGTAAAAGAAGCCTGTTGACTGGCACATTTCCAAAATGATGGTTGCATGAGAAATTCAAAATGTATTCAATCTAGCCTAAGGTACGAAATTTACTGGAGCTATAAAGAGTAAGATGATATGCATTTATCATGTTCTTTTTCTACTCTACATTCCATTTGTAAATTACCATAATAATGTATATTATAGGTATGGCTTTAGAAGACTACAAAGGGAGTCATATTTTGATGAACAGATGTAAATATCTTATACCAAATGGTAAATCTCTTTCACCTCTATGCAAAGAGTATGCATAAGCTATGCATCAAATCCATTTCATTTATTATAGTTAAGAAGTGATATCATAAGACAACTACTTCAGTGCAGATATTCTTGTTAGTTTTTATTGGCAGTAAATTTGCCGAGTCAGGTTAATCATCACCCACCCGCCCAGGTGGGGAAACGGGGAAACAAGGCAGAGGGTGTTAGGACAGAGTGAAAACTAATTCTTTACTTTCACAGAAATCTTGCACTTAGTGACGTGATCGAATTGAAAGCTTCATGAATCTGTAGTTTGAACCACATACTCCTTGTTTCTTGAAGCGACTGCCTTCTGCCCTGGTGACCCAGTAACAGGAGCCCACAAATGACAGGCCCTGCGTGCCAGACTGCCTGAAAACTGACTCATCCTGCCAGCATTTCCTAAGATGATACAATAATGAGCAGAAAATCTATTGAAATACCAACATTTAAAAAGTCATATTGGGGGGCTGGTGAGATGGCTCAGTGGTCTAAAGCACCTACTTAGAACAAGCTTAGCAAAACACAGGGACCGCGGTTCAATCCCCCAGCACCACATACCAGCCAGCCCTGCCCCCTGGTGGGCTGAGCTGGACACACACACACACA
>NW_004524641.1:3334520-3336592 GCF_000260255.1 Octodon degus | reverse complement strand
TGCTGTGGTTTGATCCCCACAACTCAAGCCAGCCAAACCTGCCCTGAAGGTATTTGGAGCAAAAAAAAAAAAAAAAATCCTTAAAAAGTCATAAAATCTGTTTAAAGGATCTAAAGAACAGATGAAACCAAAGCAGCAGGCTAGTAAAATTTCTCAAACCTGCCTTTACATTGCACAGGACTCGCTTTTCAATATCTATTTTTTTTTTATAATATTTGAGTTCCTCAGGAGGTCTAAAAACAAGGAAAAGCTGTCCCCACAAACATTCCTGTCTAATCCAGACTAAAGGAACTTGGATTTAAAACACCCCAAAATCATAACATATACTCTGCCTTTTCCATGGCAAGCAAATGAAAGAAGCAAAGAGTGAGAGGCGAAAATATGGAGCAGCAGAGGGAAGAAGGAAGGAAGGAGAAAATGAAGGGAGGGAAGGAGGGGAAGAGCGAGGGAGAAATTGCTGTGCATGTAAGCAGGCTCTCACACAAGCACCAGGACTGTTGAAAGGAAAGTGAATAATACAACTTCCTGATCAGAAAATAACTCAAAACAATCAAAAAAGTAACAAGAATTAAACAGCAGTGAAACACTTGCTGCTAGCAGTATTACAGAAGAAAATGAAGGTAGCGGCTCCGATGTCTGGATTTTTTTCTTACAGGTATTGAAGCAACAGATGTAGAAGAAAAGAGACCTGTAAGTGTGAGAAACCGAAGAAGGTGAGGGGCTTCCTGAATAGTTAGAGTAGGGCAAAAAAGATGCTATGATTTCCTGCCCGTGTTCAATTTTCCCTTCCAAATAGACTAATTCAGTCAGTTCTAAATAGATAAATTCACATTATTCCTGTTTATTGGTGGCACAGCGTACATAAGAGAAATGTGGATGTCATAAATATTAACTTCTGTTTTATTTTATATATCATTTGTAATGCTCTTATTGTTATCATGACATTTATGCTGCCAAGACATAGTATGAATGTGTGTGTGCGTGCGTGCATGCGTCTGTGTGTGTTTCTATGAGTGAAAATGTTTTCTGCTATTTGTCTAGTTTGCAGAGAATGGGCAGACAATGACACCAATGGAAGGGACAATAAGGTACCAGCAACCATCTAGGAAGACCAAGCACATGTCTCATTTTCTAGCCCAGGTAAATAGAGTTTATTTAAAATATGATTCTGGTACGTGATTTAATGAAATACATAATCATAAGGTGTTGTTCTCTAATTAGGGAAACATAGTAAATAGTTTCCATAAATTAATATTCCGATTATTAGAATCAAATAAAATGCTTATTTTTTTCTGCCTTGTTAGTTCTCTAGTACTGTTGAAACTGATAGCAATGAATAAAAATGACAAGGAGCAGCAGTGCCCCCTGCAACACTGGTAGTATGTGTGGTTCCTGATGGAACTGGAACAAAATACATGACATTATTTTCTAAGAAAGAGCACTGCCAAAGGTGTCTACCCCAAACTTAATCAAGCCTCAGACTTAACTCCAACTACATGAAATACGGCCCATAGTGGAAGAAGTTCAATGATGTCACAAATTTTTTGAAAATGACAAATCCAGAGAGTAGAAAGCTATACACAAAAATAAGCTAACTCTCTTCAATAAGTTAATCTCATCCCAAATTAAGGTGCTGAGAACAACACTCCTGATTAAGCAACAATGCAGATGAATCCATTACAACAGAGTTTGGATTGAACAAAGTAGCTACAAGAGACCTTTTGAGGAAATAATGGAAATTTGAATATGAATTGCGTACTCAAAATATGAGAATTTTTGATAATTTTTGGTAAATGGGTTAATGCTTTTTGTGGTGATATAAGAAAATGCCCTGATTATTTGGAGTAGGATATTTAGAGTCAAATATTATCTATAACTTTATTTAAAATTGCTTGCAGAATAAAAGATAAATATATATGGTAACATGTTATGCACAGTGAGCATATAGCTGTTCATTATGTGGTCCTATTTGCTTTTATATGCATTCAAAAAATTCCGGGGCCACCAGATTCTGAATAGATCCAGAGCACAGGTCCGGTGTGTGAATGAGGCTGCCAGGGACCCACTGGATC
>NW_004524641.1:3310783-3329900 GCF_000260255.1 Octodon degus | reverse complement strand
TTTTAAAAAAAAATTAGATTTACAAAAAAAAAATTCCATGATAATAAAGTTACTTTGGGGATGGGAAGGAATATTTAGGGGTTGATTTCACAAAAGATCAGTGGAATTAAGTGATAATTGAATTGAAATAGAACTAAGTATCATGTCAGAGAGCTCTTCATGGTTGTGATAAAATGCCTGAGAAAATCAATTTATAGAGAGGAAAAATTTAATTTGGCTCACAGTTTTAGAGGTCTCAGTCATCTCACCTTGTTACGTTGGTCCCGCAGTAAGGCAGTAAACCATGGGGGGAGCTCGTGGAGGAGGAGACAGCTGGGAAGCAGAAAGAGAGAAACAAGAAGGGGCCAGGGTCCTCAGGTTCCCTTCAAAGGCACACATCCAGTGACCTACCTTCCTTCAGCTAGGTGCCATTACATAAAAGCCGCAGCCTCTCCCAGAGCACCCTCAGCTACAGACCACGTCTTTAACACATGCACTTTTGGGCAAAGCTTAGGATCGTAAGCACAGCAAGTGTGTTACAGTTAACATCAAATTCAAACTGCTGCAAGCCACTGAGGTATTGGAGGAGTCTCTCCAAAGGGTCACAGAATCACTGGCTCATCCCATTATCTTTCATTTGAAAAATCTTGAGTTTTCACCTAATCCAGCAGTGATGTCTTACGGAGGCAGGAAGAAAGATCAAAACAAATGAGTGTGTTGCTCAGCTTGAGGCATCACCAGAAGAACCAGTTGTTTTCGCTCTCAGCCCATGCCTACTCTACCCCACTCAAAATCCAAATGCCATGATTTGATTTTATTTTTTAAATATATTTAGTACAGGGACTACAGGGCCTCATTGTGCAGATCAGACTTGTATGACCCTCCTGTTTTCAGCCTCCTAAACTCTGGGATTACAGGTGCGCACCACCATGCCAAGTCTCAATTGCTGTCTCAGTGTGCCCCAGGGGCAGGACCGGCATGGCGCGCCAGGGTTCAAACCGCAGTCTCTGCATCATGATTTCACTTGTTAATGATAAGGATAAGGTATACTTCTACACATGTGCACTTTTTGGTGTGCTTTTCGCATAGTAGTTTTAGATGTTCCATTAGCCCTAGAAGATGGATCCTTTTTACATTTACAAAGGCTGAACAACCTGCCTCTCATCACAAAGAAAAAAATTTGAGGTACAATCTAGTGTGTCATTCTCCTTGCTGTGTTTTTTCACTACTCCACAGGCGAGCATGACCTGTACTTGTTAAATGACAAATGTCCAACATCTGATTCCCCAACAGCCTACTTAGCAGGCAATATCTCTCCGCTGCAAATTTTAGATGACCTTTACTTGCAGCATTAGATAAAAGTCAAATGCGTAACATTAAATAATAACCCACTGGAGGTAATCAGCTGAACCAGTGCTTCTCAACTCAGGCTGCACCTCCTAGACGCTAGAGTGGAGGTGGGTACCCTGGGCTTTCTGAAACTGCTCAGTAAAGGGGAGTGGAGGATTCTGATGTGCTACCCTGGTTGAAATCCTCTGAGATAAACTATCACCATCTACTGCATAACCTTCTGGTTATCTAACTTGACTGGAAGACAGAATTTGGAAAACTGAAAAATGCCGTGGTACAACATCGATGGAATGTGATGATAAGTGGAAGAACTCAAACACAAAGAAGCATGTATTAGAGGGGTCCATTTAGATGAAATGTCCAAGATGGGCAAATCTATTGAGCCAGAAATCAGATGAGTGATGCCTAGAGCTGAGGCTAGGAATGACTTCAGGTGATGGATAAGTGGTCTGAGGTTGCTTTTGGAGTAGAGGAGGAACTATCCTAAAGTGGACTACAGTGCTGGATGCACAACTCTGTGGTTCCACTAAGAACAATTATACTTTAAGTGAGTGAGTTGCATGGTAAATGAATTAAATCTCAGTAAAGCATTTTTTTAACAGTGAGGGAACTGCATGTTTAAACCTTATGTTTCAACCATCTCTTCCCACCTCACTTTTTGACAAATGCTGTATGTATACAACCATTCTTTTCATTCGGCAAATATTTACTGACCACTGACTACAGGACTGACTTTCTTTTGAAGATGAAGAGAACAGCAAACATAGCCCACAAGAATCCTGACCTCGATAACTTGCTTTGTAGGGAAGGGAGATAGACAATAAGCAAGAAAATAAACCAAAAGAGGAATTGAGATCACTGCACAAAATAAAGGAAATAAAACTAGGTGAAGTGGGGGCTGGGGAAATAGCTTGGCAGTCTAAGCACCTGCCTGGCAAGCGCAAGAACCTGGGTTCAATCCCTGGTACCACATGCCAAGCCGGCCACTGAAACCAGGCATAGGGGTGTGCTCCTATAATCCCAGTGCTGGGGAGGCTGAGAGAGGAGGATCACTATGAGTCTGAACTGCACAGTGAGATCTTGTGCCAAATAAAGATTTTTTAAAAACCAGGTGAAGTGATAGTATATTTAGGGCTGGATGCTATTTTGGTTCAGGGTGAATAGTACAGATGTCTTTGAGGAGGTGACATGTGAGGCAGGAAGGACAAGAAGTAGCAACTCATGCCTTTGAAGATCTGAGGACTAAACTAATGCCTTAAGGCAATAACAAGGCTGGAGGGCTGGGCACAGAGTAAATAGGCTGTCTCCAGTGACCAAAAATGATATGGGGGACGAAGTGGAGAAGTTGACAGAGGCCAGGTCAGATAAGTTGGTAGCATAAGCACCTGCCTGGCAAGCACAAAGTCCTGAGTTCGATCCCTGGTGGTGCAAAGAGAGAGAGAGAGAGAGAGAGAGAGAGAGAGAGAGAGAGAGAGAGAGAGAACGAGAACAGTTCAAATGATCAGATTATATATGTCTAAACCAGAATAAATCTGAGAGTGAAAGAGAATGATTTATTTAATATACAGGACATGGGGACAATAAGGACAAATTGGGAACTGTCTCAGGCAAACCAAGGTATCTTATAATCCTATAGAAAAAAACCAAGATTCTACCCTTAAGTATAATGGAACATTGTTGACAGACGTTAAACCAGAGTTGGAAATTATTCCATTTAAGGGACGCCCACAGCTGATTTTTGATCAGGGAGATTAAGTATGGAAACAGCACGGGGTGGGGGGCAGGTTTGGCATATTTTAGGAGATCTGGAGGTGTCCTGATCTCCCCACCACATGGGAGTGGGCAGCAAGAGCAGCCAGAATCCCCCTCCTCCAGCAGCTTAGGGTCAGTCAGTTCCAGAACATGAAAAAAATGTTTTGCTGAATCCCCTGGGTCCTATGACAGAAATCATTTGGGCTTGGAAATGTGTCAAAGCAGGTGTCACCAGTCACCCACTCTAACCACAGAAAGCTTCAGAAACACACTCGAGCCTCCCCTGGCCCCGAGCACGGGATTCTGTGCTTCTCAGGGGGCCCACAAGAAAAAATGAACCATAAAATGTGCTCCCAATTAACTGCAAGAAGCTGCAAAATGGTTTGACTGAGCTTTGGATCTCTTAAAACAACCATTCTCATCTCATATGGGCAACGGTGAGGCTGGATTTTTGGCCCTGGTCAGATACCAAGATGTTATGTTATTAAGTTGGTGGAGAACACATAACTACAAGTAACATTTTCACCCATAAAATCTGCTTTGAAACAGTATGAAAGAAATGTTGGAGAAATTCCAATTCCAAAATGTTTCTCTTTTTTTCAGGCCTCGAGATTAAACCCAGAGCCTTCACACTGTGCTACATCACCAGCTTTTTTTTTTTAATGTTTTTACTTTGAAACAGAGACTTGCTAAGTTTCCTAGACTGGGCTCAAACTTGTGACCTTTCTGCCTCAGTCTTCCAAAGTGCTTAGATTACAAGTACATGCCACTAATGGCTAGGCCAAGAAACATTTTTAAGGCTTCTGAAACTTCTCTCTCTCTCTCTCTTTTTTTTTTTTTTTTTTTTTTTTTTTTTTTTTTTTTGAGACAGGTTATTGCTACCTAGGACAGACTGGCCTTGAACTCATTACATAGCCCAAACTGGCCTCAACATCATGGTGATCCTCCTGCCTCAGCCTCCCAAGTGCTGACAGGAATGGCATGCATCCCATTCCTGTCTTCTAAAACTTTTTGGAAATAAGTTAATAGTTAATTTGTTCTAATATTTAACCATTTATTGAGAACCTAGTATACACTTCAAGCATTATAGGAGATACCTCATTTGATTTACCTGTCTACAATTCTTCATTACAAACTTATAAGAGATGTAATCCCTGTTTTATCTAAGAAAAAACAGTCTCTGGAGGTTGAATCATTTTCTGAAGTTATATCCTTAATAATCTCCTAGTTTAAATCTGAAAACCAGCCTACGTGTATTCCAAAGCACCTCAGCTTGTCCTCCTCTGCTGAGGTGAAGCCTATTTCACTTACCTAAATATGCAAATGTTCCCCGTGAATACCATCTTTTAAAAGATCAATAAGACACATGAAGATCCAAACAATGTAAAAACAAGTAAATTAGGAATTATTGTTAACATTTCAACAAGTTTTACTTCACTGCTTCTTTTAATAGCAACCTCCTAGGTGCCTTTATGATTTGCTTTACAAGTTTTCAATTGCCATACACTTATCTAGGAATGCATCTTCTGAGGGTAATGAAGAATAGATTTACAACCCATCCTATCGAATTTCCAGTTTTCTGTTTCCATATGCCCCTCCCCTTTGCACAAAACATTTACTGTATGTACCCAGGTGGTGACCATAAAAATCCCAGAGCTTTGGCAAATGTGCTCAAGCCTCGTAAGGCATTATTATTAATGTGGTCTGTGGCAGACGCATTTATTCAACAGGGCACACCCTGCCCTTACAGCAAAGCCTAATTCCTCAGTCTGGTTTCTAAGGTCCTTCACTTCCCCCGCATGTTTTCCAGTTCTAGCTGCCCACTGCAGCAGCCCGGAGGAGGCTTCAGATCAAGGGAGGGGCTACATTTCTGGAAATCAAGCAGGTGATGACAAAAGCATCCAATTACTACAACTTCAGCAAGCGCCCCAGTTTAAAGCCCATCCCCCACCCCACCCCTGGCGCACAGATGTAATTGAATTAGGCTGAGGGTGAAGCTATAGCTTATTTGTTAATCTGCTGCTTACTGTTTCTTTACTTGTGTCTTACTTGTTTCTTCACTGTCTCCTTGGGATGCCAATCCAGAACAAGAGTGGAAATCTGGCCTCCTGCTCAGCTTGCCTCAGCTGGGCTCCTACATTCTCTCCCTCGCTTCCGGCTCTTTCCGGAAATGCTTCCTCCACCTGGAGCACTTCCTTCTACGAGGCTCCGCCCACCTCCCAGGTATCCCTTCACACATTGCAGGAAAGTTTCCTTGGTGCCCACCGACTGGTGAAGACAGTTTCAAAGAACTCCTGACTCAACCTTCACCCCTCACCAAGGCTTAGCAAACTGCACTGACATCACCTAATCTGCTCCCGAGCCCTACCTCCCCACAGGCTTCTCAAAGGCCAGATTTTACACCTTGACCTTTGTGTTTCTGGTGCCTGGTTCAGCTCAGCCCCTGCCACCTAGCACAGGTTCTCTGTTTGTTCCTCTAAGTGATCGAGTGAGTGATGAGTGAGTTCCATTTCCCAGTTGGAAGGAGCCAGACTGTTGGTTGGAAATGCTTATAAAACCCGGCTGGTGTGCCCAGTGCCTCAGACATGCACAGACAGAACACGTTTTCTGGGGAAGGCACCACTCCTGGGTGGCGCACGAACATTCTTCATCCCTTGCTCGTTTCTTGTGACTTCTTCTATTCTCATTCTCATATGATGGTGCTGTTTTGGAATTAAAAGCAATTTTTATCGAGAAGTCCTCTGCTGAAACACACGCACGCCCCACCGAGTGGCCTTCCCGCTTCTGTGCAGACGCGTCTGCACGCTCCACCGCCCACCCGTGCCTGTGTCTTTGGACTGACTTTCGGAAGCAACTGTGAGAAAGCCACGTTTTAGAACACTTCTGTATAGTATTGGGGATAATGACAGAAACACATTTTGAAGTATTCGCCCCAAAATAAAAATAGATTACTTTTACTTTTTTTACTACTAGTTTTCCAATACTCAAAGTTAGTAACTAATGTGATGTTTTATTTAAATCTTGCTGTTTTTGTCATACATATCAATATAGAAATCTGTGTGTGTGTGTGTGTGTGTGTGTGTGTGTGTGTGTGTGTGTGTTGCAGGGATTGAGCCCAGAGGCTTCACACTAGGCTACAGACCAGCTCTTATTTTTATTTATCATTTTGAGACAGGGTCTCATTAATTTGTTACATTGCCCACACTTGCCTTGAACTTGCAATCCTCCTGCCTCAGCCTCCTAGATCTCTGGGATTACAGGTGTGGACATGTCATTAACTATATTCAGTGCTGGCTCACTTTGATGATTCATGGGATTATGTATTTTTCAGACATTTTATTTTCTATTGTCATATTTACATTTCTTGTTAATTTATAATTCTTTATATATTTCAGATACAATCCCCATGTATATTGTAAATACATTTTTCCAATTTGTCTTTATCTTTTACCTTTGTTCATGCAGAATATTTTTGCACTGTGTTTTTACAATGTAATCAAATTATCAGTCTTCCTTTTTTTGTTTCTGACTGTGATGACATGCAAATTTAGTATTAAGATTGACTGCTCAATTTATCAACAATAAGATGTCACTAGAAATCAGATTAGAACTTCTGACTATTTAGACTATTATATACCATAGTGCTTTTACAACTAGAAAAAAATTTAAGGATGAATAAAGTTAACTATACTTGTCAAAGTTTGCAAGAGAAAATACAGTCTTTTCACAATCCTATCTGTGCCCAGTAGCAGATGATATTTTGTATATTCCACACTCACTACCTGAAATAAAATAACCTAATTTGAAGAAATTATCCAAGAATTTGCAGAATATGGATACAAGTATCGTAGCTTCAAACTGTGAGGAGAGATCCAGGCAATGCTTGGCTGAAAGTGCTTCAATTATGACCACAGTCTGGATAAAATAAATGAAAATCATTCTCTCTTGCTGGCAGATAGGACATTCTAGAAGTTTCCCTTTCCTTTCCAAGAGCTATCACTTAGGAACCTCAAAGTTCATGAAAGATAGCATAATTTTAATGCCATACGGGCTGGCCAGTTAGCTCAGTGGATTAAAGTGCCTGCTTAGGCAGATGCAAAGACCAGGTTCAATCCCTGGCATGCTGTGCTGGCCCGGCTTCCTGGGGTGCACTGAGACAGCAATGGAGACTGAGCGTGGTGGTGCGTGCCCGTAATCCCAGCACATGGGAGGCTGAACACAAGAGAATCACTGCAAGTCTGATCTGTTTAATGAGACCCTGTAGACCCTGTACTCCATACATAAATAACAATAATGATAATCATAATAATAATGCCACAGCCTGCAAGATGACCTCCTCACACATTCACAACCTTCATTGACCATAACCTGCTCAGTGAGCCAATATTCGGTCCCTAGAGCCATTCCTGTACATATTATTCATGTAGACCACTGGTCAGAAAGGTAGATTTGGCTGTAAAATATCCACAATTCTCTGCCTGGGTAATGCCTGTTGAGCTCCCTCTAAATTAGGCAACAAAATATCTTCTCAATGAGACATAAAATAATGAACTTTTGAAAGCCATCAGCAATTTTAACTTTTTGTTTTAAATCAATAAGATTAACAGTAAGCAATAATGAAATAATTTGGACAGTATGAGTCAAAAGAACTATTCTCTCTAACAAAAACAGCTGTGTAAGATAAATCTTCTGTTTTAATCTCTGGAGAATATTAAAAAATTTATAGCTATCTTATTCTTTGTATTCTACTCTTAAGTACTGTAAAGATGTTAATAACCAAAAAAAGATGTTAATAACAGTCTCAGGTTAACAACTTTCACAACTGAATCCTCATTGGAGAAACAACAAATGCCTGGAGACCCCTTTCAGACTGGCCAGTGACTGTTAAATGAAATGGACTGCTGGACGGAAGCATGTGCAGCAGCCATAAACAACAAAAGTAGAGTCACTATCTACAAAGAATTTGTTCCTGAGGAGCATGAAGAGACGTACACAGGGAAATGATTCAACAATTTCACAATAGATAATACAAAGAGGCAGTATCCTATCAGAAAGGAGAGAGTATGTACAGGCAGGGGCAGAGGACAACTCAGTGGAGAAAATGGAAACTGAGCTGGACACTGAAGAGCAGGTTGAAGAAAAGAGGGAGAATTGTTGTCCAAGTAGGAAAGACAACAACAGCTCCGAAAAGAGCAGAGAGGTGAACTGAGCCTGAAACCTATGGGGATAGGGAGCCCCACATTTTAGGTTTGGGAACCCACTGAAATCTCTATTGCAGAAAGGAAAGATGAATGCTGCTGCAGGAGGGAAGGAAAAGAAAATGAGATGAAGATACCAAGGGAAGCTCCAGAATCAGGACAGGAAGCCTCAGCAGAGTGATCAAGCTATTCCCACCTCATGTCCCAGCTTCCCAGAGTCAAAACTGGAAAAGCTGACTCTTTTCTTGTTTAAAATATATAAATCACTTACAGCGTTGAGGAGAGGAGCTGAAACCAGGGTGCTACCCTCAATCCAGGCCCCTCCCTTAGCTAGCAAAAATAATTCTAGAGTGAATGAACAAACACATGATTGGATAAACTAATGGACAAACAATTATGATAGAAATTATTCTCAGTAGCTTAGTGTATGTCTATATGTGAATAACTGGAGGTACCAGAGGCAGGGGAGAGAAATCAGGGACAGAAAGGAAAATCAGCAGGAAATGACTGCAGAAAATCCATTATAGAATGGGAATGACTTCGATTTAGGAGGCAAAAATAAGAATAAAAGCACAGACATGAATTTGAAAAAATTATGGTGAACCATTAAGTGACTTTAGCTCATTGCTATTTCTATCAACAGCCAGGTCAAGTTTAAGTGGCCTGACCATCTACTATCCTCCTTCACTCACTTGGAAAGTATCTGCAGAGCGCCACACACTTCTGGCCCTAGGGGCCAAAGCGAATCTCACATTTACTTTTCTGAAATTCCTAACTGATCACTGAAAGCCCTGAACCCTGACAGCCTAATGACTCGTGTGTAATTGGCCATTATCACAATAGCCATCCTCCATTACCAAAATAACCTGATATCTATGAGGAAAAAGTTTCAAAAGAGTGAATTTTAAAGCTGAGCAGCATCAAGACAGTCCAAATTGTCTATCTACCAGAAACATTAACATGAATTGAACACTTCATCTCTGGTCGCACCTTTTTTTTTTTTTTTTTGGTACTGAGGATCAAACTCGGGACCTTGCCCTGGCACTTATGTCACTGAGCTATCTCCCTGGCCTCACTCCACATTATTTATCCAGGTGAGATAGTGTCCCAACTAGATATAGTGTCGCTTTAGAAAGCAGGAATTGAGCTATGATTTTTAAGGTAATGAAGAATTTGTATAACAACCATATGTGGGTCATAGGTCATAAACATTCTAAATCCAGAGTGAACATATAGTTTAAATTTGATATTCTTTTTACCACCTAACTCTGTCTGCAGGCTTTATCAGCCACGTGGCATCCCCAGTATCTCTATCAAGATTAGCCTTTCTGAAATGTAATTTCTTATGTGATCTCTGCAGATCACTTCTCAGTGAAACAAAGTTTGCTGCTTCCTTCCCTCCTCCAGCCTGCATTTTTTTCTGTGTGGGGGGCGCCTAACATGCATCACATACAGTGCCAGGTACTGAGGACATAGTCTGTGTTTGTTTGAAGTTCCATGGTCAAGCCGAGGGCCGCTTGACGAGAGCCGATCGTTCTAGGTCCTCCAAGGTCGGCCCCTAGTTCATCTCTGATGGCTCCCCATCCACCCAAACCAGATCATAGCAACAGAGCTGAGTATTGCACTTTGCCTTTTAAAATTATTTGTAATAACCCACATTTGTGATATATAACAAGCACGTTAATCATGGGAATTTGTGCGCATACATATCTCATGTTGATCCTTTAACTTTAGTTTTTATTAGTATATCTTTGAAGTACATATTGGTCACATTCCTCTCGGGGAGTTGGTGTGTGTACTCAACACATTTTAGTTCTTTTTATGACCCTGCCGCTCCCGGACCTTCTCGCCCTTCCATGTCTTGATCCTAGTCCCATTTGCAAAAGCTCTATGTCCCTGTTTCCTATAATCTGTCTTTTATTTTGCTCTTTAATCTATTTATACTTTGGGCTTCTCATACAACACAAACCATACAATATTTAAGCTCAGGTGTCTGGTTTATTTCATTTACCATCGTGGTCTCAAGGTGCACCCATTTTCCTACAAATGACTCAAGTTTATCCTTCTTTATAACAAAGTAGTACTCCATTGTATATAAACCACATTTTCTTTATCTATTCATCTACTGATGAGCACACAAGCTGCTTACAAGATGTAGCTAACGGGAATTGTACCGCTATAAACGTGGGTATGAATGTAGCATCTTGATCTTTCTATTTTCTCTTTCCCCTACCCTCCCTCATTGCCTCCTGGCCCTTGATCCCTTATAATGCCACTTACCAATCTGGAATAGTCTAACCTTTGATTTGAATCCTGACTATGTTTTTCTAGATTTTGGGTTTTGAATGACTTCCTCATTCTGTAGAGGCCTCAGTGTCCTCATGAAAGAAATGAAAAAGGCACATATCAGGGATGTCTGGAAAAGTAAATAAAATAACATGTATAAAAGCCATATTAATATGCTGAGCTGTAAAAGGCTCAAGTTAACATCTTCTGACATTGCCAGTCCAATGCATAACCCACTACTATTATGGTCTACTGGACTATATTAGGTTATTTTACTGAATTCATGCACCTACAATATTTGAATGGCAGTGAAATACCCATCTCTGACAAAACTAAACAAAAAAGGGGGATATAAATGAAGGACCATTTTGCAGTGAAAAATATATATATATATATATATAATATCTGTATATACAAAATAATTAGGATACATGTACAGCTACTTTCTCTTAGTTCCATGAGAAGAAAGATTTGTACTAATGGTGTTTAGACAAGATGTCACATCTGCATCTTGTACTATGAGTAACTACTATGAAGACAACAATATGCAACATATTAATTATTGTAACTGTCCTACTAACCTGTTTTGAATCTGTCTGATATTTCTTTATCAATAAATTAATTTTTAAAAATAAAATGGGGAAGAGAGTTTAAAAAAAAAAAAAAAGCATCCAACAGAGACGCCCTGACAAATTTCTCTGATCATCCTAGCTAGAACTGAGCTCTCCTTTCAGGTTTCCAGAGCATGATGTTATCTTCACTCCTTCCTTAGAAACAGAGAATCCCTTCTTTACTTATCCCCGATACCCAAAACGATGTCTGATCACAATTGGTCATACTGAGAGAGAAGGTAGCCTTGACACTTCAGAGTTGGCATTGCTATTTGAGTTATTCTTTTTTTTTTTTTTTTGGCAGAAGTGGGGATTGAACTCAGGCCCTTGAGCTTCCCAGGGAAATGCTTATTCCACTGAGCCGTCTCTCTGGGCCCCTATTTGAGTTATTCTGCTGAATTGGAGACTTACCTAGTTTCGGAGTGTTCTGCTGAGCCTTAGACAAGAATGCAAATGTGAAGTTTCACAGAACACTTGCTTCTATTATTACAGGTATTAGCCCATACAAGTCCAAATATAGAGGCTAAATATTCATATCTACATAACGTCCTCTTAATTTTACTTTGCTTTCCATTCTCAGTGACTATGAAACAGCTGTAAGGGTAAAGCCAAGAGTATTCTTGCAGTGCAACCACAAGTCATTAGAATGGAAAACTAAACATAAAGTTAAAAGGTTAATGAAGAGTCAGCAGAGTTTTATAAGCCTTTGCTTCAGCTAGAATTCTAAAACAGTGATTTGCAACCTCATAAGGATGAGAATTATAAGCCCAAGCCTTCAAAGAAATACTCAGGGATGAGGGGATTATTGCTCTAGACTATTCCCGCTGCCAAATTTGCTCTTCATCCCCCTAAATGCAACTTTAGGAAACTCTGTGGAAACTTCCTAGGAAGTTTCAGACCACTCAACCAGCTAGTAGCTCCTTACAGGAGCTATTTATGGCCCTCTAAATCAAAGACCATCCACTCTTCAATAAAATTGTCTCCTGAATTCTGGCAGTGGTCATAACTAACTTCACCTAGCCAAGGTAACATGAAAGCTAAGCTCCAAGAGACCTAATCCATTATTTCAAAGACAGCAGCAGCCTGAGCCCTAGAATATTTTCCCCAGTGCCAGGAATCAGGAGATAGTCTATACCATGAACATCTGCCTCTGGATCAGGTTTAGGAGGCATCTTGTGCCTTTTCTTTTCTTTTTTTTTTTTTTAATTTATATATTTGGTACAGGACCTCACTACACAACTTGGACTCATAGTAGTCTTCCTGCCTCAGCCTCCCCAGCTCTGGGATTACAGGCATGCACCACCATACCAGTTTAGGTGGCTTGAGGCTGGCACAGCATGCGGTACCAGGGATCAAATCCCGGTCCTTTGCTTCACCAGGCAGATGCTTAGATCACCGAGTTATATCCCCAGCCCTTGTGCCTTTTCTGATGAATGAATATAATCACTTTCCAAGACCATGAAAACAACCAGAGAGAACCTACTAAAACACATATTTAACTACCATATATGCTTATTTTGAATTGTAATTGCTTCACATGGAAGAAAAACAAGGCTTTGCGCGTGGGGAACTCCAAAATGACAGGTACTAAGGGATACAAACAGGTTGGCAATATTCACAAGACACATTTGGATGCAGTTGTACAGGTTTTCTCCTAGGAAATTCCCCCCAAAACAAGGAAGGAATCCCTCCTTGCCGCACTCCAGTAAATTCTCCCCATAGCACATTGCAACCTCCCCAGAGACATTTGGAGGCCGCCATTCATTTAATTGCTTGAAAATCCCAAACCAAACAAGAGAGGCTGGAGCTTGGCCTGCAGTTTGTTGGCTGTCTGCAGATTTACAATTTAGCACCATGTGGATCTTCAGAGCCAACGTGTTAGAAATCTAAGGGGCTCATTCTAACCCCCAAAATACAATGAGCAAGAGCAGGAAAAGCTTCAAAGTCCCCAGAAGGCATCAAACCCAATTACACTACAACACGTGTGCAGCCCTTAAGCTGCTCATTAACATTTGGAAAATTCTCCTGGTAAATGTCTCCATATCCAATTTAGGCTTCTTTCCCCTTCTCCCTACCACCCTTGTTTCATAGACAGGCAACAGTAATGAGCTATATAAATGTAAGTCTTTAAAGGAAGAATGTCATCACTTACAAATACAAGAGAGCAGAATATGTTGTGTGTGTCTACAAACTGCAGTTGCTGTCTGCTAGAGTTTGTAGCAACTTTTAAATCTGTCATCACAGCATGAATTTCATACTAAGCTCCTTCCCGGCACTGGAGCCAGGAAGCGAGAGGGGAACAGGCTGTGTCATTTATGGGCAGCCTGGTATCGGGTCAAGTGTGACATCACACTCTGCTCGGGCAGTAATGAGGTGAGAACGCAGGCTTGCAACAACGTCCCACTTTGTTTACTGGGAAAATTTAAGTGGGGCTGTATTTCAGGTTATGATAAAACTGAAACAAAGGATATGGATTACAGATTTTTAACAGCTCCAAGCAAAAGGAAGATGAGGGGGGCAAATGGGGAGCCACTTAGAAATTTATTAAAGTACAAGTGAAAGGATCAAAGTAGGCTCTCAAGAGGTTAGTTCCTTGCATTTATACTGAACACATTTCTTCAACTAAAATATTAGTACATTAGCCAACTGTCTTGATAGTCATGTCTTTCCTATAATTACTATGTAAGTAGTCAGGGAAAACTAGACCCAAAATAAGCATGTCTATATATGTCTATTTTTTTAAATGCAGATCTTATTTTTAATTCTCTGCCAGCCTTCATAGTGATTTTTTTTATTTAGATAGTATGAACATTCCTACATACCACATTTTTTGTCTACATGATATTGGTTGCTGAGATCAACATTCGAATTTTTGACTGGAGTACAACGTATCCATTTGACCAATAGGATGGGTGAAAAACTTTCAAGATCCAAGTTTATTTACAATTAGGAAATTTTATTTACACTTACAGCTACTACCCATACTTTCATGTATTTCTTATATCTAACATGGGCTCCATCCTCAAGAAATGCGTAGTCCATGGGGAGCCATTGTATAAATAGCCAACTATATGCCAAGGCACAGCGAAATCAATGCAGGTGCCAGAAAAGAAAAGCCATTAAATTCACTTGGGATTATTTTATCTTCTGCTGAAAGAACCCTTATTCCATAGCTGCTTCTTGGAATATCAGTATAAGCAAAAGGTGGAGGACATCTCTGTTGGAGATGACACCCCATTAAGATGTCACCCCTCAAGTGAGAAAGACACAGCACTTCACACCACTAGGGTCCTCTAGAATCCTCTGGAGGAGTTTAGTTAGTTTTTCTTTTTTTCAAACTGCTGTAAATAGTTGTGTTTTATTTAAATGAGAAATATATTCAAAGAGAAAACATCCCATTGTGGAACTTAAACTACAATTATTCCTTTGTTCTTAATTTCTCAGTTCTAATATAGAATTAGCAGGAAATTTTACCGATTCTTCCCCTTACCTTTTCTGAAATACTGGTTTTTTCCCATAAGCCCAAAATTAATCAGATTCATGCTTTTTTATCTAATTATGGACTTATCCAAAACCCTGCCCATCTCCATGGTGACCATGTAGCTCTTCATCAGCTACAAATTAACCCCTTCTTAGCTATTGTCCACCTTATATAGATGCTACCCGACTGCTTAGCTAGGAGCACAGACTACTTGTTTCAATTCTCCATCAAGTGGGACAATCAGCCGTTTAGTTCTTGCAGTAATACAGATAATAAAGTGACTAAGGGCGTGATCTCTAAAATTTAAAAAATTCTAATTTCAACTGCACCATAACCATCTCTATTTCCATTGACAAGATATTATACCCCTATGAGTCTTAGTTTACTCACCCAGAAAATGGGAAGAATAATAACATAAAATAAGGCTGTTATGAAGGTTAAATGACATGTGAAGCACTGAACGTAATAGTGGCCCATGGGAAATGCTCAAAAAGTTTGCTGTTTACAAAATAATAACTACATAATAAGAAATGTAATAACAAATATATGATATGACAGTCATATATCAAAATCCTTCTTGGTAAGAACTCCTGAGCTACCCTTATCCAAAACCAGTCCTTTCTCTTATTAGTTCTAGTTTAAGACCCAAGTATTTTCAACCTTTCTACCGGTAGGGAGAAAACAGTGGAGAAAAAGAAAGACAATGGAAACAAAAAGTGAAGACAGCCAATCAGTCAGCGAAGCCCCCACCCTATGTGGGTACAATCAGCACCAGCTGTAGTCCAATTAAACTTAATCTAGTCACATGCTCATGTGCGCCTCAGAAATTAGTGGAAATCAATTCAAATGCTAATGAGAAAGTCCATAATTTATTATCTGCTGAGGAATGCATGTTACATTAATTTTAACTGTAAACAATTATTTTTATTGCAAGATTAATTACCCTATCTTATACAACTTCCTTTTTTCATATTCTTTTAAGGAATTAGTTTTCAGTTGCTGTTTTGTGGCTCTGTCACAGTTCTTTAGCTTGAGAAAAGTATAATTAATTTAGGGAAGCCGCAAATGTTGTTTTCTATTCTTCTGCCAAAAGAAAGTGGGATAAATGGCTGGGTCAAGCATGGAGAAAAATGGCTGAAGCTTCTGGGCAAGATGAAAAGACATTAGAACTCCGAGTGGAAGTGAGGGGGCCCGTGCAGAATTAAAACCTTGGGTTGGTGCTGGGCGGTCCTGACCATCTCATTTCCCAAAGGCTTCATGGGAAAGTTCAGTCTTGGAATTCTTCCTATGTCTCTGGAAGTCAGAACTATAGAAGCTCAAGTTTCCAGGTCAACAAAGTATCTCATTTTTTTCTTGAAAGGGCATCAAAACATAAAATTGTACATACTGAGTAAAATGAGCAATCAGAAAGGAATGAGATTTGTACTATCAGAGTTTAGGTCCCTTAACAAAGTGGCCTTACCCCAATTTGCTTCCCAAGGTGAACAAATGCTCGTCAACACAGTGGCCTGTGGGAAGTTACTCTTAAACCAATCACTTCTTAGGGACAACAAGGTTTGGGGCAGTGGAAAGCACTCAGATGGTTGATAGGTAGTACTCTTCTAACAAATCATTTGCTTAATTCTTTATGCTGTCTAAGAGTTAAAGACATTCATTCCCTTTATGGATAGAACTAGACTTAGCATTTCAAAAGTAAATATTTATGAAATATCAAATCCATTAGTTTACTTCACTGGGACTTTCTTAATTTAAACCCACAGTGAAAGCCCCTGCAAGTCATCGATTAAAATTAAATTAGTTTAAATTAAATCAATAGGCCTAGCTGTTGATTTCGATGGGAATTTGGCTAGAAAATAGATAAAAGAATTGAGCCCAAGGAAGATTCAACTGCTAATTACTTGCAAAAGTTTGGGCTTAAAGGGTAATAAGCATGTGACCCAAGAGTGGAAACAGGAAGAAGTGTTGGCTGTGAAGAACCCAGGACACAGCCTTAGTGACAGGTCTAGCCATGACTTCCTGTCAAGGATACTGAATCCTAGTTAGTTCTAATGTGTTCCAATCTGATCCTCTCTTATAAGTAAGGCCTGGGAGGCGATTAGGTACACACAACAATCAGCTAGACTAGAGTAGACAGGATGAAAAATAACCTTTCCCATGAGCATGGGAAAGCTCCCAGCATGCCACATTAAATCTGAACCAAAGGGTAGCGGGAGGCCTTGTCCCTTTTACATGTTTTTATAATTTCTATTGAATATTTTGGCAAGTCTCTACCAGGAGAGCATGTGCTACTTATCAGAATCACATATAGTAGCTGCAAAAATCAGGAAGTGGTTGGAGGGGACAAGCTGTGGTGATACAGGTTACACCTGGTTTTAATTTGATTGTCAGATGTCATAAGGGTGGACTTATAAGACTAAACCTCATTTCTACTCTAAACCTATAGGGAATTATTGCTGATTTATTTTAGCAAAGAGCTTCATGCTCTTGATTTCCATTCCAATTCCTCCACTTAATAAAATAAGATGTCACGTGTCAAGCTACATTGTAGTGAATTATTTCAACAACCCTAAGCCATTCAACTCCACTTGAAAACTTGCCACAAAGCCAAGACCTGTCACAAAGCATTAGGATTAGTTGCCTTTGGAAAAAAAATCTACTACCAGAGAAGCTGATAGGCAGCATAAGGAGAAAAACATGAAGGATTCTCAAGCTTGGTACCACAAAGAATTCGTTGGTTCAATACACATTGTGGTTCTACAACCCTCTTAATTACTCAGTATCCATATTTAAATTCCTCTATTTTTTTATCAGATCCAATCAATCTTATCAAGGGCCATACAGGTTTTATAATAGTTTCAGTTTTCTCAGACTGTAAACCAAAGGTTCAAATTCCACAAAATACAGAGGAAGGGACCTCTATTGATTTCAGAGATTTCACATAAGAGAGATTTGCATTGTATTAAAGCTCATAGATCAATGAAGAGCAAAACAATCAGACAAGTAATAAGCCACAGGTCTGTATTTATCTTGCCCTTGACTGGTTTCCTTATGGTGGAAGCAAACAGAGAATTCAAAAGAACCCTGCTTCCAACTAGGGTACATGGGACCATCCCCACTTCTGATGGATTGCAAATGTATCTCATACATCCCAAACCCATGCAGTTTGAAAGCACTTTGGGGAGAACCTATAGATCATAAATGTGATGAATGATTCTGAGGAACCCCATCTGTAAGTGCTTATGCATTCTATACATCGTGGTAGAATTTCTGTGTCTTATCCTAAAACTTTAAGAGAGGTTCTTTTCTCTGACAGATAGTGTTGAATGCCCTACAAAACCTCAGGGTTTCATTTCCCAGTCTTGATGTGTTAGGAAATAAAAATGAACCAGGAGAAGCCCAGAAATAATGTGGGGAGCTTCTTCCTTAAGCTTTTCTTTGACTATTGGAAAGTAGGAAGTCCCAAACATCCCACCAGAAAGTATCCACATTCATGATTTCAAGCAGAGGAATTCACTCTTTAAGAGGATAATGGTTTGGATCTGGTTCAAAGGAAGTGTTTTAGATCTTCAGCTCTTTTGAGAGCCACCAATCCCTGGTCAAACTGAGGTCACAGGCATGTTCTCATAAAGCTGTGTTTTTGTAGCAGTTCCCACTCAGTCATTTCCCTGCCTGGCTCTCGCCTCTGCTGGCCTCCTCTGTCCCTGGAGGAGCTGCCGGACCTCCACCTCCAGATCAGCCCCACCAGGAGTTGAAGCAAACCCCCAAAGGGTAGACAACAAATAGCACTCAGAACATCTGTGAACTTGGGGTGGAACTATTTCCACTAAATTTTAACTAAATGTAGTATTTCCTTAAATGGTGAACACAGAAAAGTAGAATTAGCATACCTGGGACTTAAAGAAATCATATATATGTATATATACTTTTTATATCACTATTATTACTGCAGATATCTCAAAATATCTTGCAGAAATTATATAGATATGTGTATTTCTTTGTATCATCATTCTTTCTCCAGATATCTTAAAATAACATTTGCAGTCTCCAATATCTCCACATTCTGGTGCCTGATTTTAATACAAACCTATTAATAAAGCATATATGCACATATAGTCATAATTTTAAAATATTTCCTAAATATGCTGTTTTTATATAATTGGATTTCTTTATAATGTTATAATTTCTTTATAACGTAGATGTTTTGTTTTATGCATTGAAAACAGTTTCTCTAAGATACAATTTAATTAGCGGTATTAGATTTTCGAAGAAGTCTCACAAAATTGGCATGCACACACACACACACGCACACACACACACGCACACACACACGCACACACACACAGCATCCCCATGCTGGTATGACTCTAGAATTCTTTTTGGCTATTACCATATAAGCCAGGAACAAAAAGGAGGAGGAGGAAGAGGAAGAGGAAGAGGAAGAAGAAGAAGGAGGAGGAGGA
>NW_004524641.1:3278825-3310683 GCF_000260255.1 Octodon degus | reverse complement strand
GAGGAGGAGGGAGGGAGGGAGGGAGGGAGAGAGAGAGAAAGAGAGAGAGAGAGAAGAAAAAAGGTTTCTCACTGTTCCTACAAATAGCAAAATTCTAGTACCCTAATTGCTCTATTTTTCTCACTTGAATCTCTAATTCAGAAACTTGGCATATTCTGTTACTTTCAAGACTAGGTTCTCCGATTTTTTCAGTTACTCTTTTTTTTTTCAGCCACTCTTTTGTTAAGTATTTATGGAGTGCTTATTTTGTCAGATACTTTGTGATGTAATGGTAGACATAGTGCAAGAACAGAGACAAGTTCGATATTACCATAGAGCTTACATCCTAGTGAAAGGATGGATTGATGGAGGATGGATAGTCAGACAGATGAAAGGATATAGAAAACTACGTGGGTGATGTCTTGGAAAGGGGGTGGTGGTCACGGGTGACCTTTCTGATACTTGGACAACAGGACAGATAGCAATTGGACATTCAGAAAGGAAAAATCACTGAATTATTATAGTGTTGGAGAAGATTGGGGTAGTTAGAACATAGTCTTGAGGTAGACAGTGGTCACAGATGAGGTCAGAATGGAAAGAAGGGGTTCCTTCATGAAGAATTTCCAAAGTCAGAGTAATAACTTTAAATTTTACTGAAGTTCTGGGCAGCTATTCAAGGGGCTTAGGCAGAAGATAGTCATGATCTGATTTACAATGACAAAGATTATTAGCTAATGTGTGTGGAGTAGACAGACCGTAGCACACCAGAGTGGAAAGGGGAGGGAATGAGGAGGTCACTGCAGCAAGCTTGCAGGAGATGACAGTGACCTGGACTTGGGTAGCAGCCGTGGAGCTGGTGAGAGACTGATAAATTAGACGATGTGTCAGGGTAGGTCACAACAGGAGCAGAGTATGTACCCAAAACAATATAATTTGAGGTTTTAAAATGACAATTTACAAATGTACAGGCTTGGTATAGTTAACTCTCAAGGGATTATGCAATAGCCCAAGTTTCCTACCTGTAACACAGAACCCATATGGAGAAAGTGTCAGCACTGACTGTCCAGCAGATAGCCCTGGACTAAGCTACCACTATGAAGCCTTCTGGGTAATAAGCATCCTGATCCTACCCTCAGTGGGACTGAGTGAGTTCAGTGATTGGTCCATATAAGGCAAAAGAAGATAAATAAATACAGAGGAGCAAATGAGATGTAGATGCTAGAGGTATTGTGAGTCAGCTACTGGAGGGCTCTTGCTAGCCTACCCTCAGAATGTTGCCTGTAAACCCTAAACTTCCTTATTGCCAGCCCTGGGCATGCTTCAGTGCTAAAGGTCCTCTCCTTGTTTTTAGGTCAACTTATTTGTATTCAATTTCCCCACAAAACAAGAAGCTTCTTGTGAGACAAGGTGCTGCCCTGCTCCCAGGATAGCACCCTTTTTACTAAAAGATTCTGGATTAGTGGATGGATGGATGGATGGATAGATGGATGGATGGATGGACAGGACATTCAAGTTCCCAAGGAATACTATTGTGACACATTGTATCTCCCTAACATCAACTACTGGACAAGTAACTGATACTTCCAGAACATAAATTGTTCCAACACATTGCCTGACACTTTTCTTCACACGGGCTCATCATGCTATTTCTGTCCCAGTTTCTGTCCAACTCTCTAAGTCCCACACTCTTTCCTCTTTTGTGCCTTCATTGTATCTTTTGGTCTACCAACCTGATCAAAGACTATTACCTGGCTTGTGCTAGTTTTTATCCAATGCAGCCTAACATCTCAGAAATAGCAAACATATGAGCCATTCTGTATTAAATGAGTGCCTGCATTGCTGTGTCTTAGAACCTTGGTGAATCTGCACTCCCAGAGAGATCACACACATCTCAAAGCTAAAGAGACATGGGCTGTTGCTGTGTTCAGTGCTCGAGGATGCCATGTCACCTGACAACGTGCATGATCATATAAGCATTACAGACAGATCTTCTAAAGAGATAAAAACTGAGTTTCTGCTTTAGCCAATGAAAATAAAACACCAAATAGCCTAGTACAAATGACTTATTTCTGAAAAGAGCAAACTACTTCATGCTTATCAGCCACTGTATCTTGCCTGTCCAGTACAGTAACATGCACAACTTTTCAGCTCTACCTTCAGAATGTGATAAATCTTCCCTCCAGGGCAAAGAGTACATCTTTGGATTTATCCAGAGAAAAAATTTAACTCTTGTCTACATGTTTCAAGGGGAAGGGGGAAGAAGGAGGAAGAAAAAGGTAACAAATTGTGAAGGATTGATTACTAAAGCAAAAAAATCAATCTTGTGACTTTGATGATTTAACCAGCCGCAAAAACATAGAAATGTATGAGAAAGCCCTGATTGATTCTTAAGTCTGTAATCCTTCCCACCCCATCTATTATCCTGTGTGGATCATATTAGCCATCATTATGACAAAGACGAGAGAGTAGGACACTGAGATCTGCCTGACATGATGTAACAGTAAATGGAATCGGCGTATACACAAAAGCTTTTACCTGGTTATTAATAGTGCTCTAGGTGGGTGATGACTGGGCTGATATTAAAACCTCTGTCGGCTGTGTGGAGCCATTGCAATTTGATTTCAGGCCAAGAAGCTGCTCCCCAAGGTGGTGATTGCACAGTGCCCTGACAAACTGCTCAAGCATCGTTCCTGGATGCTCACCCTTTTAAGAGGCTCATAAAACACTGGGAGCAGACGACATCCTGTTGGCACCAACGATTCCAAGCCACTATGGCGAGGCTGAAAGACACCAAGTATGTTCTCAAATCCCTCCATGACATCCCTGGGCTTAATCACTACCAATGTGAGTGTAAAGCAGAGGAAGATTTAGGGTGTAGGGCTTTGCAGGTGACAGGCATTGTAGTAAAACACAGATGAACACATACTATGATATTAAGGTCACTTGGTGACTTTCGCTTGATTTGCTCACCTTCGATGAATCAGTAAAAAATATTTAGCTCTTAGGACACTGTTTACCTTCTCAGCTCTGTGAGGCACTCAACACTATTTCACTTATAACCAAACCAAATGTAAGGGGGAAGTAAATCAGGAACAAAAATGGAAATATTAGCCAACTTACCAATATTAAACTGAGATTTAAAAAAGCAGTCCCAATTAGGAAATCCAAGTTTTCCTTCTTTTAATCAACAAAATATCTATCCTTTACTCAGAAAATATTTGCTGGGCACTTAATATACATCGGGCACTCTCTAATGAATGAAGGAACAATATTGAAAAAGTAGATGAAATCCTTGTCATTGTAAGGCTTACTGTCATTGCTAGCCTCAACATAGACCCTTATGCAGACATTCCTCAACCATAGATTAATGCTCCATTGAGCTCATCACAAACTGAAAATGCCATCAGTAAAAACTGCATTCAACTACATCTGGTAGTCTGAGTAACAAATTTGATGATAACAACATGTAATATAACAACCATTGTTAATTTCCTATTCTTGTTTTGAAATTCTGTGCCATTTTTATTGTTTTATGATGCTTTGTTCTTGGTTTTGTTCTTGTTAATTATTTTTGTATTTTCTTCTTTAAAATTAAAAATAAATTCATTTAATATAACTAACCTGAAAACCAGCATAGGTTAGCCAAACCTACCATAATGTGTTCAGAACACTTACATTAGCCTATAGTAAGAGAAAATCATCTAACGTTAGCCCATTTCATGATAAAGAATTAAATAGCTCTATAGTTTATTGAATACTGGACCAAAGCAAAAAATAGAATGAGTTATATGGGCATACTTCAACACTATCACAAAGTTAAAAAATCATATGTCAAGCCGTTTAAGTCAGGACCCTCTAGATACAGGGATGAATTATGTGACCAATCTGTGAACTCCAAGAACCTGATTGTCTCAATTACTTTTTTCTCTATTGTTGGGACAAAATACCCAACACCCAAAATTAGGGAAAGGTTTATTTAGCTCACAGTTAGGGGAGGTTTTAGTCCATACTCAGCCAGATGGAAGACACATGGCAGAGGGCAGCCTTTCATGGTGGCAGAAAACAACAAACATCAAAGGGAGGAGCAGCAGCTGCAGCAGCTAGCAAGCTTCTCTCTCCCCTCCTTATAGTGTATGCAGATTACCCACCCCAGGGTGGGTGTAGCACTCACACCTATAATCCCAGCATTGGTTCACGAATTAATCACAAACTAGAAGCCACCCCATAACTGCATGAGGCTTTGGGGGGACAAGTAGACTCAAACTATAGCATTTCACCACTGGACCCCTAAATACTCATGCACATCCCTTTATGCAAAAGGCATTTTAGTCTATCTCTAAGAGATGCAAAAGTCCTAACAGTTTCAACATTGCTAAAAAGTCTAATTCCCAAGTCTTATCTAAGGCAAATTCTTAGCTGTGAGCCCCTGTACAAATGAAAAGTTAAACACTTCCAACATTCAATGGCACAAGATAAACATTACCATTCCAAAAGGTACAAACAGCAAGACTGGGACCAATGCAAGTCCAAAATCCAGAAGGGCAAACATTATGTCCTGTAGTTCCCTGTGGAACACCCAAAGCAATCTGTGGCAAATTGTGAGCTCCATGTGGCTCCAGCTCTATGGCACTTCTGCTGGTTATAGATCCCATGGCTTCTCTCTTGGGCTGCCTTTGCTCCCTGCTTGCACCTTTTCTCAGATAATCCATGTTCCTGGCTGTTTCAAGTTTCTTGGCTTTCTACTGCCCTATAGGTTTCTCACTCACAGCTTCACACACTGCCCTCCCAGGGCCACACTCCCTGGCCTCCTAGGCCTTCTTGTGAAATCTAGGTGAAAGCCTTCTTCACCTCAGAATTTCTGCATTCTGCATGTGCCTAGAACCAACACCATGTAGAGATGCCAAGGTCTGCTGCCAGCTAGAGCAGTAGCAAGGTTCTCTTGTCTCCTGGATGTAGGGATGGAGTGCCTAGATTGCTGAACACTCTAAACCTGATTGTGAGGAACAAATCCTCTATGCCACTTCCATTCTGGAACCTGGTATGGCTGTTGCCACCATTCTGAAACATATCACTCTATGGCTTTCACCTCAAAGAAAAGTCAGTCTTGCAGCTTTGAGGCTGCAAAGGGTGGAGATTTGCTTCTTCTTATGATGCCCTCATGCCATCTTCTCTATTCTTTTGTTCCTTCTCAGCAATGGAGATACTCTCAGCTCTATCTCTTCAGTCCACAGCTTTATTAGAGCTTCCTTTTTTGGCCAAATTCACATTTTAAATCATCCAGCTGGGTTCCCTGCTCTTGATTCTCAACATAAATATGACTAAAAGCTCCCAACAGTAGCCATGCCACTGCCTCAACATTTGACTGCCTTGGAATTTATTTTTCAAGATTAATCAGTCCACCACACTTAATCTCAGTCTCAGACAAAGTCTCTGATCATGAGAAAAATGCAGTTAAACTTTCTGCCAAGCCATAATACATTGTCTGGAGTCCAACTGCCGGTGTAGTCCTTCTTCCCAGAAGAAACCTCCCCAACCTGATCTTTACAGGCAGAATTTCTGTCAGCCTTCTGGTCTTCTGAGCTCTGACTAGAATCTCCCATACAGAATAGCCAAAGGCATTCCAGCACTTCTCTTTCAGGTAACATCTTTGAACCTTTCCTATCTCTTCCTATAAGCCATTCCCAAAGGCCCTCGACTAATCACATGGTCATGATTAGCCACAGCCACAACCCCACTTCTCTATACCAAATTCCATCTTAGTTACTTTTTTATCTCATTGCTGGGACAAAATACCCAACACCCAAAATTAAGGAAAGGTTTCCTTAGCTCAATTAGTGGAGGATTCAGTCAATACTCAGCTGGCTGCAAGACAGAATGTCACATGGCAGAGGGCAACCATCCATGGTGACAGAAAACAGCAAAGAGCAAAGGGAGGAACAGCAGCTGTGGCAGCTAGCAAGCTTCTCTCCCCTCCTTATATTGTATGCAGATTGCCCACCGCAGGGTGGGTGTAGAACTCATACCCATAATCCTGGCATTAGATCATGAATTAATCACAAATTAGAAGCCACCCCATGACTGCATAAGGCTTTCAGGGGATACATAAACACAAATCATAATGCTGACATATTTTCTCTAACAACACTGGCCTCTGCTGCCCTTGAATCCAAACACAGCAAACTCTAAGTAGAATCCAAAAGGACAGGTGAGCAGGCAGGCAAGGCCACACTTTGTGTTTAAAAGCAATAATACTGTCTAATACTGTCTTTTCAGAAACTTGAAGATATCTTTCACTTTCTAACAGGACAAATGTGAAAATCTCTATTTGAGGGGTTATGTTCTGGGATCAGCTGTGGAGGTTAAATGAGGTTTGAGGTAGACAAAGGGATGATAGATGGAATTTACTGCCTGATGTTGAAGATTGCAATAAATGTAATCAGAGAGGAGAGAAAGAGAAGGCTAGTGGAGTGTGTCAAATCACCTGATGACACATTATCGTGTCCACTGTCTCACTCAGTGAGAATGAAAATGGTACAGGCATGTTGCAATGCTAACCTATAAGCTTTTCTGGATGTACCAGTGGGCCCCATGTTTTTAGGCATGGTGTTGCTTCCTCCATGAATGAGGATGACTGCACCCAGCACTGAGCCAGGCACACTTATCTTCTGCATCTCCTAGAAATCGGTTAGATTCAAGATCTTTGATAGTCTCAGGAAGAGTCTACGAGGCTCTAGAGCTCCTAGATCAGGTGAGCAACTCATGAAGTCCAAAGTTCCAAGGCAAAAAAAAACTTCTCTAGGAGATAGTCGCAGCTCATCTTTGAAGCAACACTGCACTCCTCAGTGGGTGCTATATTGGCCAGTGATTTTTAATCCACCTACATCTTGGTAGTGGATGGAAAATGCCTAAATATCACACAACTGCTCAGAGAAACACTGTATCTCATTCACAGTACACTCATTCTTGATGATGCAAATGGTGGCCACTCCATTTATAAATACTTAGCCCAAATTTTCTAATAGCTGAGATAAGGAGATTTCTATTTTCTTGACACAGTCACACATAGACTTCATGGTTAGTAGAAGCACAGTGTCACTGCTACACTCCCAAATGAAGCCACAATTACCCATACAATATTATGATCTCTTCCAGCTCAAAGTCTTATTTTTTCTGGAAAAATGGTCAATCTCCATCTAACTTTGATCCTTTCTGGCAGTTTTTCAAATAAGATGCATTTTTTTTTATCCTTCATATGCCTCATCACAGCAGTGATTAAAATGTGTGGGTGATGACTTGTGCCCCCAGTGCCTGACTTGAAGCCCCCTGAAGGCACTTGTTCATTGTGACATAAGGATGTAGCACAGGACCAGAGTCATCACTCAACGGATAATTGTGGAGTGAAAGAAAGAATAAATGAAGTGGATTTGATTCACCAGAACTGAGCGACTGACTACACTTCTGCTTGTTTCCAAAGGGCTACCCTCATATGTTACTAAAAACAGCCCCTGGTCATCTCTCTCTTAGCCCTCCTGCTGTGTAGAACCATTAATGCAGACAACGACACTCAGATTAATGAAGGGAAGCAATTTATTGAACTGATATTTGGCGTGGATGTCATTGGTAGCACTCCATTGGAGCAACTGCATAGGATTAGACTCAGGCTTCCCCAACAGCACGTAGCAAATCATTTCACTGTTTTTCTGCAGCTGCATATGTGATGCCAACCGTCTAAGCATAGCTGAATTGGCTCTGAGACAACTGTGCACCTTATATGACTGCTTTTCATGGATGCTCTTTTTGTCTCTTCCAAGAACTATTTCCTATAATAAATCATGCCACTAGATTTTACTTTCTGTTGTTGTTGTCTCCTTTTCTTCCATCTACATCAAGGGCATAAAGAAAAGTTTCAAGGATAAGACAAGGTGAATAGAGCTTCAGATCACTTCATCTCAGGGGGCCATCTGGAAGGTGGTCTTGATGTGAAGGCCTGATGGGTCTGGGCGGTTTTGGCAAACCCACCAGGAAATTGTGGACTTTGCAGATTTTTTAAAGTTGGAAAAGTCAAATGTATTCATTAGATAGTAAGACAAAATCTGGGACATCATACATACCCATTACCTTCTCTGACCCCACTGCCAAATTACTGGATGGCTTATACAGTGGGTGACCCAGTTCCCTTCAAGTGCCTGCCTCAGTTTTCCTAGTTCCATTGATAAGTTCTAGACCCAGCACCTAATGCTGCCCACCTGTTCTGAAACCCATTCTCCCCCTTGCCCTTCTGAGTTTCCACACAACAGTGCCATCTGATAAGCAGCCTTCTAGGCCCTAAGGACCACACTGGGGCATGACCTACTCCTCCTTAATACTTCCAACTCTTAGAAATCTTTGTGTATGGTGTAAATGTCCTCCTTTATCTGGTTTAGCCCTTTGGGGGCATACAAAATAATTCAATCACTGGAGCTTTCCAGATACCTTCATCTACGGTTGGATTTTCTTACCTTTCTATAACAAAATTTACGGTTTTCAGCCCTTCCCCTTATGAATTACTGCCCAGCTGGAGAATGACTAAATATTCAGTGGAACCATTTATTCGGGAATTGAGTGTTCTTTCCATGTCATCTCATGCACTATCACAAAGTCAAAGCATTCGCAAAGATGCAAGGGGACAGTATTTTCAGACACCATGAAAAGCGGATTAGCAAGTGTTCCATCACCATTACAGCTTCTGGCTTTTTGAGCTTGTACATATCACTCTGGCATTCCTGAATTTGGGCTACTGAGCATTCACTTTTCCTGAAATTAAAAATAAAAATATTAAATCAGCATTTTAAGCACTATAACTCCATCGGTTCTTCAAAGACACAGCTTTCCATCCGAATCTTGTCTTTGGCTTTGGTTCCTATCTATTCCCAAAGTTTAAGAATTTGTAGTAGCACAATTTGGCAAGGATGTCCTGGAAGGGAATCTGATTAAAAAATATTACTCTTTTTCTAACACTCATAAAGCAAGATGAATAGTCAATTTAAAACTAAAATCAACTCCAAATGAAATTGCCTCCTCTAAACAGCACAAGCAGTAACAGATCACTTCCCTCCACTCTGTTATTTTTCACTGTTAGCATCTTCTGCATTTCCAGCAGGAAACATGGAACAGTAAAAGCCTGCCAGGAAGCCTGCGTTGGTGAGATTTCCCCCAGGCTTGGCAGCACCAAGAGGTGAACAGTGCAATTGCATCATGCTTGCTGGTTACAGGATTGTTTATCCTAACCAAGCCTCATGTGGAAACTCTCTGACCAAAGCGAGCTTTGAGACCATGCAAGCAGTAAGGGGAAAAGACCACGTCAAAGATCTGTACAGGAGTTGCTATAAAAACATTCCACCCACAACCCAAAAGATCTGCTGAATGTATACTGAGGACAAAAAAAAAAAAAGTATGAAAACATGGACCGCAAAAGGAGAATCTTGGCAAAGAACAAATATTAAAATTGAATGGAATGTGTCTATCTCTTGTTCTCCATTTCTTTAATATCTTCAGTTGACATTTTGAAGAATTAGAATAAGTGAATATGGAAAAATCTATAGAGTCCATTGCTTTGCTAATTCAGTTTAGTTTCAGCTTGCATTTGGCTAACACCGCCTTCTTGATTGTACATGCTTCCCCTTGCCCATCATAACTATCCTAAACTTAAAAATGATTTGATTTTAACATTGGAGTCACTTAGTGAAAGTAAGCAAGTGAAAGTAAGTTTTAACTAGAAGATAAAACAGGTATTTTTTGTTTGTGTGATATAATATTGTAACCAGTCACCAGTTAAAATATTCCAGTGAGGGCCAGTGAGTGGACTAAAGTACCTACTTAGGCAAGTTTAGGCATGCCCAGGGACTGTGGTTCAATCCCTGATACCACATAATGCCCCAGGCCCATCCCCAAGGTGGACTGAGCAAGCCAGAGTCCTGGCATGGTAGCGCACGCCTGTAATCCCAGTGCTGGGGAGGCTGCAAACAGGAGGATCAACACGAATCCAAACTGTGTAGTGAAACCCTGAAATAACCAAATACATTAAAAAATAATAAAATAAAATAAAATACTTCAGCAAGTTCCTAACCATTATTTACTAAAATAAAAAAGAAGGTAAATATAAAAAATAAAATAAAATAAATGAGACCCAATACTGGGTCTATTGACAATATGCTGTCTCAGCCCAAATCAAGAAAAATCAACAGTCCAAATTCTAACTTTTCCTTTGATTAGGAATACAATGATTGACCAAGACCAACCTTTTCCAATAGAATCCACACATGGAAGATCCCAGATCTTTCAACTATAAATAGGATATTTATTCTTTAGTTCAACAAAATTTTTATTGAGTATCTATCATGTTATGTCAGATACTTTTCAAGGTGCTAGGATACAATTGTAAAAATAATTAAGAGGGGGAAAAAACACTGCTTCCATGGAGCTTATACTCTAATGGAGGAAAAAGATAAATAAGTAAAATAAAACATACTTTGTATAGAAGACAATGATAAAAGTGCTAAAGGGGGAGGCCATTGTGTATAAGGAAGCTAGAAAAAATACACATACTAAGTAATGTAATGAAACCCTAAGTCATAGGTCAGAAGAAGAAAGGTTAATAGAGTTATATAATATATTCCTTTTTCCTAAATGGATGAATAAATGCAAAAAAATAGGCAAAAAGAGAAGAGTTTCCCTGGACTTTCTCACTCAGTGTTTCCCATCAGGAACCATGTAGCATTTGCTTTTCTTTTGCATGATGCTCCAAGCCTTTGCCCAAACCGACATGAACAGTTCATCTTTACCCCACTAACTCCCTACAGAATTCTATTTACCTAGCCAATGCTTTAATATTGTCCACTCTCTGAATTTTTCCCTGAACTAAAATAGTGCCTCTCCTTCACCTCATACACCAACTGGCAAATTTGTCCCACACACTAGCCTTAATGATTCTAAGAGCTGGGCACTCTCCTCCCTTTATTACACTGGTAGAAACCAAGACACAAGACTGACCAACTGCATCAGACCGGTAAGCCTGTGTGCTGTACACTCAAGGAAGGGTGGAGCCATCCAAAGAGAATACTTGGAAAGTTGATCTGTAGCACACAATGTGTTATTTAATTACATGTTAACTGGGATTCCTTATGTCACAAGGGGCCCAAGCCCAGGTAAAAATCACCTAGTAGATAAAAAGTGCTTATTATGGGCTGGGGAGATAGTTCAAGGGCTTAAGCCCCTGCCTGCCAAGCACAATCCCTGGTACCAAAACAAAACAAAAAATGCTTATTGGCTCCAAAGACTGAAAGCAGCAGAGATCAACAATGCTTCCTCCACGTAAGCTTGACTTTGATTTTCTGTCATCAGGGATCTGGATCCACTACTTTGCCATTTTCCCCTGACTCTGCATTGGTCCATGCCCAGCCCTCACTTTCAGGCTCACTGTCAACAAGAGAGCAAGATTTCCCCCAGTAATCTCAGTCACCTTCTCTGCAGGTTCTGCTGACCAGCAGAAGAGCAGGCTTGGGCCCCAGCTTTCACAAAAGAACAAGCCGCCAGTCCCAGCACAGGCCAGATGCCTACCTCTTTCCCAGCCACTGTGGACCATGCTCCCAGTCTTAGCCTGGATTACACCTTCAGCATGGACCCCATTGAAGACATGGAGTTGTGGCCTAGCACCATTTGGAAATCAATGGAAACCACAAATATTTTAATAAATTTGATACATCTTCCCACTGATTCTCATAGCACAGTGAACAATCATACTGAGAGTGAGCAAAGCCTTATCAGTTGCAAGATCCAGCTCTTCTGAGGACTTCTATGGCCCAAATCCTAGCCCCAGTCTAAAGTTCTTCATGAGAAATGTCACCCTTCCCCTATTGCAAAGCTAGCTCTTCATACAAGAATACAGAATTCAGAAAATTGTAAGAAATTAAATTTTCCCCTAAATTGATTTGATACATTTTGAAAGCTTTATATTGCATTATGGGTAAAACTTTTGATTAAATAAGCGCCAAAGGATAATTCTATAAAGTTATCTTACCCATTTAGCTTTTCATGAGAATGAAATCCTTTATTATGATAATGCCCTTCAACAAAGGTTAAGCATACAAACTTTGGTTTAAAAATAGTTTGGTCTAACTTAACTCCTTTTATCTTTAAGTCTTTGAAGTAGAAGGTAAAAACTCAAATATTTCATTCTTGACATCTTTAGGGAAAGTATATATAAATAGGAAACACATAAAATCACTGAGCATAAACAGAAAACAAATGGCTATACATAATTACAGTTGCAGAAATAGAGATAGGAGGTAAAATGGGATAAGAATATTATCCTTCTAAGCTATTTTCTATCAATGAGGCAAAGATGGATTTACTGGCCTCACATTTCTTTGATGCATAGGTAAAAGTTGCCAGCCTCTGATTCCTTGTCAACATTTCAAATATCAAGTTAAGCACTGTATATTCCTCTGGGGTATTCACAACCTTCAGAGAGTTGTTGATAGTGATCACATTTCTTCTGAAGTCTTTGTTGATCCAAGAATACATATTTTGTTGTATAAGTCTTCATAAATCAGTCTTTCCGCCCGTTTATCATCCCTGTTGCTTTTCTCTGAACGCTCTCCAGTAAGTCTGCAACTTGCTAATAATGAGGTTCCCAGATCCCAGAGCTCCATTCCAAGCAGGGGTGGACTTTGACTCTTTGCTCTCTGACCTTCTGTTTCCACTTACAGAGTTCAGGAGCTGCCAGATCATACATGAGCCCATGATTCATCTGCTGTCCATCACAATGCCTGGGGGGACCCAAGGACTCCTCAGCACTCAGGGCCCAACTAATAGGTGCTCAGAAAAGTCCCTTGAACAAGTGAACAAGTGAAAGCGTGGACCCCAATTGAGTCTGTATTACTCCAAAGCATTTATTACCAGAAAGAGAGAAAGCTTATGTGAGGATGTCAGGAAGGAGAAGAGGAAACAGAGAAGACCTATGAGAAATCACTCCCAGACCACTAGCTTGAATCATTCAATGGCTCTACCACTTTGATTAGACTGAGACATAGTTCAGTTCTTATTTAGGACAGGGCAAAAGGAAGTTCAGAAAGCTAAGTATTTCACCACAGTGGCTAAATAGTTGACTTACAATTGAAAACATATCTGGAATCTAAAACTGTAATGTCCATTATAGCCTCCAAAGTAAGTCAATCTAAAAAGACCCTTAGTACAGTCCTTGTCATACCTAGGAAGCAGTGCCGGCATCTTCAGCTGCAACACATGAGGAACAGCTTCTAACTATGGTTTTGCTGACCAAGATCTGCGCTTTTCTATCCATAATAACAGGATGCAAGCAGACAAAAAAGATGGCAAATCAGAACTAATCTGGTTTCTTCTCCCTCTCAACCCTAATCATATTAGTGGCATGAGGGTGACAGAAACAGTAGTATCGGCAGCTACCATGATTGAATACCTGCCATATACCATATACTCTGCCCGCTCTGTCACATAATGTTATTTCATGTAATTGTTAAGACAGCCGATTAATATAGGTATTATCAGGTCAACTGCATGTTAAGAAAACTGAGTCCCGGAAAGGTTGAGTGCTTAAGGATCATACAGTAGAGCTAGGATAGCAAGCCAGCTCTGTGAGATTGCATCCCACTCTACTGCTCTAACACAGATTCTTTCCTTGGTTGTATTATTGCACCATTATTGATGGTCACCACCCCTTTCTGGTTCCTCTGGACTTTTTGTTAAGGATCCTGAATTAAAACTCACAAGATGAGGACAGGAAGGCTATTCCCAGCCTTCTTGTAAGGCTGTAAATTTGACATAGCGAAGTTTAAAATTTTTCAGGAGTATTTTTTTCTCTAAGAATTCAGGAAAAACAACAAGCCATCAAGCATGTCACTTACTAACAGAACCAGTCAAGAACAAAGGCATTGAAATCTCCCGGTATGGTTCTAGCCTAGCCATAAATGCCCATAGAAGTGTAGTTTCCAGGTACTACCCTCATGTCCAATCTATCCCTTCACCTTGTTCAGTTGATTTCAAGGAACATGTCCACTGGTGGCCTCCAGCCAGGACTCAACATACCAAATCAATACACAGCTGTGTGGTGAAGTACTACAATAAAAAACTCAGTTTAAAAAAAAAAAATCTCCACATTATTCCTCTTTAAGGAAATAATCAAAATTGAAAAGAAAACCAAGTACTTTCTCTATTGGTTAATTCACTCCTCTCAAATTATCTGAACAATACTCTGCTGATAACTCCAAATCAATAAACACTTGGGTTTAAGATGTAAAGAATTACGTTCTTCAGATAACTTTATGTGCCATGAAAAAGGCCACACAATTACATGGAAATAGTGCTGAAGAAGAAACAAGATTTGTTAGATATGTGACTCACTAGCTTCTCAGCAGGGACTATGAAAGAATGATATGGAAAAGTCCTTGGGACATATAAAACATTCCCCCATACTTGTGGAAATGTTGATTGAATTGTTGAACCAAGCTTTGGTAAACCTCTCCATATTTCTAAGCTTTAGTTTCTACTTCTACAAAATGGAAACTCACAATAATGCCCTTGTCTCATACAGCTATTGTGGAGCTCCCACTGGATAATATATATGAAATAATGTTTAAAGAATAAAGCCTCATACAAAAGAAAGCTATGAAGAAAGAGATGCGATAGCTGTGCTACACAGGAAATTAAAACCTCAATCACAAGCTGGCAAAACTGTTTGAATGAAAATGAAAATAGACTTGCAGACCTTGAAGCTGTGTGCATGATGTAGGCATCATCCCAATGAACCAGCTGAAAAGCTAATGGCATTTCTTGCTATTCTACCAGATGCTTGAGAGCTTTCTAATTACAGAAACCAAAACGAAAAGTCATCATGGATGGTCCTGTAAGACAACCAAAGGGCTCCTCGCAAGATGTCATGAGGATTCTCTGGGCCTCCTGAGCCTGAGGAGGGAGGAAAAGTTGTACATGGAGCTGTTTCTGCCCTAAGAAAAACCACAACCCTTATGCTGCCCTAAAAGAAAACTTGTGCAGATCCCAAATATTTTGTAGTAATGGTGAGCTGCATGATTCTATACAAGAGTTAAATCTTCGTTTTTATTTTAAGGAGTAAGCCCTTTAGATCTTGCACTTTAACACCAGTTCTACAGCAATCAAATCAAGCCAGAAATTCACACTTGCAAATATTTTTGAAAGGTCTGACTAAGCCATTTTTAGATGTTTGCTAGTCTTCATGTGCCTTTCCCTCCCACAGAGCACAATTAAAAAGGCACCTTTAAAAGGCTATTAAAAAACATTGATTGGCTTAACTGTGCTAATGTCATGCTTTAAAATAAAATTCTATTAAGTCTTTAAAATATTGCGGACAAGTACTTTGCAGCAGAAACAAGAGACAGCCATCCTAAGCCTCATCCTATTCACAGATATTTAGTGGATTACCTTAGTTCATCTTTACCATTTTTTGTCTTTGATTTTTCCAAGCTTCTAGTAGTTCTCATACAATAACTGTCTTTATGAATATGAGAAACCAGTACTTAGCAGCCCATTTCCCCAAGCTATCATAATGGATTCATAAAGACAGACATGTTCTGCTGACTTGTGCTTTGCTGCTGTTAATTCACAAGGGGACAATGGCTTTCTCTCCTTATATTTGATTTTAGCATCAGAGCATATTTCCCTCAAAAACTGTCCAAGGTATTACTTTAATTGTAGCTAAGTGCCTGTGATCCCCTTCCTTTTATGTGCTGGGTCACTTTTGTCCCTACAAAAACTCAGGAGCTAGTACTAATGTATAAAATTATTTTCTCACATCTGTGTTTCAACCCCTGCTATTTCCAAGTCCTGGGCCAGTAGGCCCCCTTTATATGCATAGTATGTAAGCCAAGTTCAAGAAGGGAAGCCTCAGAAAGAAGCCTCATTGAATTTTGCAATTAATCGGCCATGACAACTTTGGCTGACTCACATCAGGTGGTGGCTTGGTGTCCTGATAGAATTCTTACACATTCTACCTGGCTGGAAAGCAGAGGAAGAAGGGCTACCAGGATTATGCAGATGAGCACATCCGTAAATAGCACTTTGTTGTAGGAGTATGAGATATCTGTTATGACTGCTGGGACGGCGGCAGCGGCGGCAGCGGCGGCAGCAATATAGCGATGATGATGATGATGATGATGATGATGATGATGATGATGACGATGACGACGACGACGACGACGACGATGACGACGACTTCTTGATTTTTGTTGGCGGTAGAGTAGGATTTATTCAGGAGTCCAACAGGCTGGGGGGATAGCTCAGCAGTCTAAACACCTGCCTGTCAAGCACAAGGACCCAGGTTCAATCCCACATGCTGTGCTGGCCCCTGAAGCCTGGGTGTGCTGTGCTGGCCACCAAAACCAGTGGCGCACACCTGTAATCCAGCACTGGGAAGGCTGAGACAGGAAGATCACTATGAGTCAGAGCTGTGTAGCAAAATCCTGTACCAAATAAATAAATAAATATTCAGGAATCCCGTGAACTCCATGTAGGTTCTATGGAAACTAGAAGTCCCTAAAGCCATCTTGTGAGACACATATGTCTATTTAACATGTAAAGAGCCACGAAGTAGTTTCATCAGCTGTCATCCAGACTGAGCTAAAAGATGTGATAACGAATGAGGTAGGATGTTTAGTAACTTTTTTACAGGTCTCCAAATTTGTAATTCACAACCTTGGGACAGGAAACTCTAGGCCATGAATAATCTTGAGGAAAATTTCCAGGTTAACAAAGGCCCCACCATAACCTTACCCTGGTTCACCTTTCCCTGCATCTCTGCCTTCACGCACTTCCTCTACGATCTCAGCTGACATCATGCTCTAGTTCAGGTGGGAAGTCCACAGTGATCTGCACAGCCTTTCATTCTCCAGAACAAAAGAAAATATTCAGTGGTGTTCTGCAGATAAATGTAGTGCTTTGGTTTGAGGTTTGTGAGGATTTTGTTATAAATTTTCCAAATACTAAAAGAACCAACGTGGGAGAAAATGAGTCTGGGACAGGCCAAGCAACACAGCAAAACAGGATGCAGAGCTCAGAAAGAAAAAGGCCTTCTGCCAAGGCAATGGTTCCCCACTCCACAGCTCCACAGAGTTCAGGCCCATCTCTCTCTGGCTCTGGCTTCCTTTGCTTTTCCTCTTTCCCTGAAGCCCTTCCATTCATCATTCAAGGCCATGCTCTAGGGGCATCTATAAGAATGTCCCCTGCCGTGGCACCATCCTACCTCCAAGGGATGCTTAGGAACTCTAAGCTTGAAATGCTTGGCTCTTACTCCTACTCATAGCCACACTTGGCCCATTAGTTTGTTAGTAAAGACCATGAAGTAATCATTCTTAATGCTCCTTGATATAAAATACTTAAGGAATATTAGTTGAATCTGTCGAATGAACCTTGGGTAAACCTCTCCATACGCCCAAGTTAAGACCTCATGTTGGACAATAATTTGGCATCTTTCAAACAGATATTCTTTTTTCTAATTTTACCAATTTAAATTCCTTTTTTAATAATTGGGGAACCATTTTATTTATTTTTATTTTTATCTTTTATTTTTTGGCACAACCAGGGATTGAACTCAGACCTTTGCCCTTGCCAGGCAAGCACTTATTCTACTGAGCTATCTCCCCAGCCCTCAGATAGTCTTTAAATAATGGTTTACCATTTTTTCAGGGAAGTCAAGGTAACTGTCTATGAATAAAAAATATAATCTTTATGCTTAAAACAAGAGATATGCTTGGAATATATTATTTAGACTTTTGAAGCTGCCTTTAATTTTACTCTAATGTCAAGTATAACTGGATAGTGTTACTATATTGATTTTCTCTTGCTGTCATTACCACAAACTTAGTGGCATAACAATATAAATGTATCATCTTATAATTCTAAAGCTCATGAATCCAATACAACATGAACTGCCTTAAGATTAAAGTATCAAAAAAACTATATTCCTTTCTGCAGACTCAAGAGAGGGATCTATTTCTTTCCTGTCCTTTTCCAATGTCTACAAGCCATCCACATTCTTCGACCCATGGCCTCACTCCCTCATCTTTAAAGTCTGCAACCATGGCCAGAGTCTCCCCCAAAGTCCCATCTTGCTGATTCTCTGCAGCACTGAATTGTTTTCTAGTGCCAGGGACTTGTGATTAGAGTGGCTACCTGGAGAAACCAAAATCATCTCCTTTATTATGGGACTTTAACCTTACCTCTGCCTACAGAAATCTCCTTTTCCACACAAGCAACATTTTCAGTTTGCAAAGACTGGGTGTAGCTTAAGTTCTGCTATGTCCTGCTCCAAGTTCTTCAATGACATATATTACTTTCCAAAGTAAGTACAACATATTCTCTGAACTGGAACAGAAAGACAGTGGTCCAGGCACCTCATGAACTGGCAGACCAGCCCATGTAGCTTCACAGAGAGGTTGCTGTTTCACTGTACCCAGTTCATCGAAGAGCTTAAAGATCATACAAATACCTTCACAGGGGTTGAGTAAATGTTCCCATTCATGACACATACTCTGTGCTCTAATTCAAATGTTCACAAACTTTAGCCCACAAGCTAACAGGCTTGCTGTCTGTTTTTGTACAAGCAAGCTGAGGATTTTATAGCTTAATATTTGCTATTTATTTCATGACAACTCTGAACCTCCAATTAAGTGAAATCTTATCTCTTTATTAAAAAAAATTCATTCTCCCAACAAAGCCTATATTACAGAAAAATTTAAATATAAGATGTATTTCATCAACTTAAAACCTTGTGGTATTTTTATTGTATAAGCATCTAAGCTATGTTTTTAATTTTATTTATTGATCTATAATGTACACAAAGTATTTAGACTCTTAACACAAAAATTTTCCCAACCCCTACTCCAGGCAACCATTCTTCAATTTGAATAAAATATATACTCTCTAAAGAAAGCATATCTTTTTCAGGAGCTCAGTGTTATATTAAACCCTATTATTAAAAAGCCATGAAATATGACCAGACATGAAGTCAGTAAAAGAAAAAGCCATTTATGATCACAATTCTTGAGCAACTTTAGTCAAAAAATATGTACAAATTAAATACAAACAAGTTCACAAAACTGATAACATTTAAGTAACACCCATTTTATGCTCCCAATCAGGATGTTATAATTCAGCTCACAGCAATGTGAATACAATAAACACTAGTCGGTGCAAATTATAAAATGGCCATATAAATGGCCAAAATATGCTTACATTTGTTATCTTGGGATTATTACTGAACTAAAACTAACACATAATAATGCATAAAGAGAACTCACAGCTGCCTAATAACACCTTTGTGGACTCTTAATGGTACACAGACCCCTAATTTGAGAAACACTTCTCTAACCAGTATAAACTAACATGCTCTAACTAAGGTCCACGTGGCTCCTGGTACTTCTGCTCCTACTTGTCCTCCTCCTGGCTCCAACCACCTGCACAGCTCCTAGATCCTTCCCCATCCTGAGCAGTGATGCCCAAGCCCAAGAGTATTGCAGAAAACAAAAAGGCCAAATGACTCACAATGATAGAAGAACAAGAAAACTAGTGTCCCATAGAGAGTTGCAGGGAGATTTTTTTTGTCTACATGTATCCATCAAGACTATAATTGCTTATAAAGAACTATGTCCAGTCAAGCATGGTGGCACATGCCTATAATCCCAGCATTCCTGGAGGCTGAGACAGGATTTAAAGTCTGGGTTCAGCCTAGTCAACTCAACCACACCTTGTCTCAAAATTAAAAATTTTAAGAGCTGGGGATGTAGCTCAGTTCAAACACCCTGTACTGCAATCCCAGTACTGGTTCAATCCCAGTACTACAAAAGAAAAAATAATTAAAAACAGTTTCTTTGAAAGACATATATAAAGTGTTACTCATACTCCACAGATATGGGCTTGGCTTGAGCCTGAGTAACAAGTCAATGTAGATTTAAATGAGGCTCATAACTGGATGGGCAACTAATTCCCAGTTATAGCAATGCCTACCAGACATTACTTTTGTGCAATGTGCAAGAAACGTAAGCCATAAAACAGAATTATCGGGGCTGGTGAGATGGCTCAGTGGTCTAAAGCACCTACTTGGAACAAGCTTGGCAAAGCACAGGGACTGCGGTTCGATCCCCCAGCACCACATGCCAGCCAGCCCCGCCCCCTGGTGGGCTGAGCTGGCCACACACACACACACACACACACACACACACACACACTAAATAAATGTTTAAAAAAAAAAAACAGAATTATCAGGGGTAAATAAAATAATGAACTGTCCCAGAATAAAGGTAAGTCAAAGGAAAGAAATTGGTATTTTTATGTCTTTGGTATTAACATAGACTAGCTACTCTCATTCTATAGTATTTTTGAATGTCTAATAAATGTTCTAGTATGAGTCACAGGAAACACAATACTTGGATACAGACCCCACAGAGCTAGGAAAAACAGATGTAAAAAGAAACAATATCTCTTGGCTGAAGGGCCAGGTACTTTTACATATACTGCATTATTTATTTCTCCAAGTGTTGAAGATATTATTCGTTTGATATCAGAAAAAGACAGAGGCTTAAAAAGTTTTTAAAAACTTGCCCAAAGTCCCACACCTTGTTTTGATTAATTAAGTCTATCGGTACATTTTAGGTATACATAGCGATCTCATTCATTATAGGGAATTTGTACCTGCACACAATATGACTTGGTGCTTCCTTTCCCATTCCCCTACCCTCCGTCTAACCCCTCTTCTCCTCCTTATTTACAAAAGCTTTGTTTCCATTTTTTTCTTCTTTTCTCATCATCTTTTTCTTTTCCCTTCCTCCTCTTCCCCCTTCCCTAGTTCCCCCTCACATTTGAACCTTTTCTTCTTATTTCACAATGTGTGTTATACATTTAGGTCCTTATTTATGCTTTTGGTTTCTCACACCAGAGAAACAATGCGGTATTTACACATGTGTGCCCAAGTTGTTTCACCTAAGAGCATGGCCTCAAGGTGCATCCATTTCACTAGAAATGTCTCAAGCTTATCTTTCTTTATGGCAGAGTAGTACTCCATTGTAGCAAACACACACACACACACACACACACACACACACACATCTTTATCTGTTCATCCATTAATGGGAAATTGGGCTATTTCCAACATTTAGTAGTGGATTATCCATAGGACTGGCAATGTCAGAAGTTGTTGACTTGAGCCTTTTACAGCTCAGCATATTAATATGGCTTTTTACTTTTTATACCTCACTTTCATACTTTTCTGCTGGATGGTTAAGACCAAGATAAAGCAAGAACTATATAACAAGAAATGTAACTTTTGTATCTGACAAGGTCAGTCAAATTCCCTCAGGATTTATCCCAAAACCCTGTGCCACACTTTGTAGATCCTTCATGAGTGTCAGCCATGTAGATGAGTCACGGCCATTGCTTGACCAATTTGCTCTCTGTGAAAGCCTGAGAGAATGTTTTCGCTCTAGGTGACTCACCTTAGGCCCACTCTATATTGTCGATCACTTTCCTCTGTGGCCCCATAATCTCCTTGATCAGAAAATTTGGGACACCACTGAGTTACAGGATGTTATAGTACAGGTTCTCTTATGTCCTGAGTCCTCACTGACCTTGAATAGCTAAAGCCAAAATGTTGGCTATCCTTATAGCTCTTCTTTTTCTTTAATTTTTGGTCTGCAAACTTAAGTTATTAACCCTCCAAAAGAGAAGCTTATTGATATTATAACCCTATAACATAGGCAGTTGAGCTTAACTTCACTATCTGTCTAAATATCAAACCCACCACTATTATGGACTACTGGACTATATTGGATTATTTTGCTAAATTCATGCACCTGCAATATTTAAAAAACAATGAAATATCCATCTCTGACAAAGCTAAACCAAAAAAGGGATATAAATGAAGGACCATTTTGTATCTGTACATACAAAATAGTTAGGATAGATATACAGCTACTTTTTCTTAATTCAATGGCAAGAAAGATTTGTACTGATAGTGTTTGGACAGGATATCATGCCTGCATCTTGTACTATGAATAATTACTATGAAGACAACAATATACAATATATTAATTATTATAACTGTCCTACTAACCTGTTTTGAAACTGTCTCGTCGCTATTTGTTTCTCAATAAAATTAATTTAAAAAGATAATTTTAAAAATTGTAAAAAAAAACCCACAAGATTTAACCATTACAAACTGTGCCCCTATAAACATAGGTGTGCACATATCTTTATGGTATGATGCTTTTAATTCTTTCGGGAGGCTCTCAAGAATAGGAATAGCTGAGTCAAATGGAACCTCTAGTCCTAGTTTTTTTTGAGGATTTCTCCATGCAGATTTCCACAGTAGTCTTTACCTCCAACAACAGTGGAGAAATGTTCCTTTTTTCCCACATCTCTGCCAGCATTGTTATTGGTTTAAAAAGTTTTTGCATAGCAAAAGAAACCACCAATGAAGTGAAGAAACAACCCACAGTGTGGGGGAAAAAAGTTCCCAGGTGTTCCTTAGACAAAGCACTATCCTCTATAATATATAAAGAAATGAAAAATATCAGACCCCCCCAAATTTAAAGACCTGTTCCAAAAATGGGCATCTGAAGTGAATGGGCACTTCTCAGATGAAGAAGTAGAATTGGCAAATAAATGTATGAAACAATGTTCAATGTCATTGGTCATTCAAGAAATGCAAATTAAAACAACACTGAGATTGCGTCTCACCCCAGAAAAAATAGCTATTATCAAGAAATCAACCAAAGTCCTACATCTTGCCAAGTATCAAAACCATGAATCAGAACTAGGTCTCTATAAATCCAAAATCATTAAACTTGTCCTAAATATGTTTTCTCCTAGTGAATATGGAAAGTATGAGAATAAATGCAAATTTAAGAAAAAAATTCACAAGGCAAGACACATACAGCGCTGAAGACATTCAAGGAAGATGGAGAACATGAACTGTTTCCCCAGATTCCAAGATAGTAACAGGCAATAGCAAGGAAAGAAGTCACCAGATACTTAAATCTGCAACAAAATATATATTGAAAAGAGAATGACAAAATGCTATTACAAGCGTAAAGAGTTATAAGAAATTATTATTGAGCATTTTGTTATTTTATTAACTTGTTCTTTATTTATTTTTGCAGAGCTGAGAATCAAACTGGGAGCTACATACATGCTAGGTAAATGCTCAACTCATAAATCACCCCCTAGTCCAGGTAGTACACTCTTTAAATCATCCAGTGGTACATGTGTACACATTGTGAAAAACTTCTTTTAGTATTCTCATTCATTTACAAAGCACCTGTGTTCTGAGTTTTTATGGTCTGTTTTGTCTTCTACTTTTTTCAGACTCAGCCTTGTTGATGTACAATGCCCGGACCCCTTCCGCACATCCCAGCATCTCCAGGGTACTGGCTGCCCTGGAACCTGATCATGTCAGTCTGCTGTGAGGTTCCAGCTATGCGTGGCCCGGATAGAAAAAGAGCATTGATGTGATTTCCTATTTAAAGCTGGAAACTTTAGGATTCCAAAGCTCAGTGTAGAATTTCTAATCCTGAGATGACATTAATTACTAGTTCACCTATGACCTGAGAAGTTAGATACCCTACGGATATGATTTATCACAGGAGAAAGCTGAGGGTATTTCTTCTGAAACAAGATCATGTTCTCAGTGTGCAAGTGTCTACCTTCCTGTCCTATCCCACTCGTAGAGCCACCCCCACCACTGAGATGGATGTGTGCTCTCTGCACTGCTTTACCCAAACAGGAAACTGTCTATACAAGGAGTCTACCCACCCAAATTCCCAAAGGGGGTGTGAAGCTCTTCTGCCAGTTTTGACTCTGGTTGTCCCTTATTTTCCTGTGGGTAACGGAGAGGTAAAAGAAGGGGTAAAGTCTGTCGCAGATCACAGATTGGTCCTGGAGACAGAGAAACAATGACAACACCACCTTTGGGACATAATGGAGTAAAAGGGAATAAAAAAGGGAGACACTTTTGAAATAATGGGGGAGAGTGGGGCAGGGGATTTGAGAAACTTTGTCACCTGAAGATAGTATTTTATAGCAAGAATGCCTGAGCGAAGAATAAAGCAACAGAGCCAGTAGCTACTTTTTAAAAAAGTCTCAACACAGAATATAAAGGATACTGACATATGGCCTTCGGCCACACATCAAGCGTGCCACAACCGTTTGCTAAATGAACAACTGTTGTCATGAGGGAGTGGCTTTGCTGAGGCAGGGAGCCTCTGTCACCCACTCTTCTATGCTTCCATTGCCCTCCAGCTCCCAAAGCACTTATGGAGACATTAGTCCATGTTATCTCAATAATTTTATCGAATAACACAGGGGAATGTCACCCCCATTGTACAGATGAGGAAACAATGATTCAACAAGACAGAATGGCGGCGGCTGGGTGATACAGGTGTGTGAGAGGGTCCCCTGGAACACAGGCCCTCTATCCCAGACCTTGGATTTTATCCTTGAAGACAAGAGCCCCTGGTTTTGCTTTCTTTATCTCTCCTTCCCATTTTTGTGGGATTAGTGACTGCATTTCACAGGCAGCATCCAGATCTCAGTAATCTTCACTAATACTCAATGTGCTTGGTAAGCCTTACCTTTTTTCAGCGTCCTCATCTCTAAGGTGGGCATTCACTACCTACTTACCACCTCATAGGGGACTTTGAGGGTTAAGTGAAGTCATGCCTTTAGGACAACTGCTGGTGCACACTGAATATAGGCCCTAACCCCGCTCTTCTCTCTAAGTGTGCATCCAAAGCTCACCTGCCTACAGGCAAGTGTTTCCCTAGCTCACTGTGTATGCAGAGAAGATGGTATAACTTCCAGGGTTGTCATTCAGTGAGGAACCCAAGGTCATCATGTGGCCTAGTTTAGAGACGGAGGCATTTCCTTGTCTTTGAGTACCAAGCTGCATCTATTATTTTTCCCACATCTAGTCATGCTTCGAAAGAGTGTCCACTGCTGACACTTACTAAAAAAAATTAATCCCTTACTGGGAAATGCAGTTTCCCTGAGCCCTTGCAAATCGCCGAAAATAGTTCAGACTTCCGTTACTCCCTGAGGACCACAGATTGAGAATCACTGTACTGGTGTAACCCTTTGTTTCAAGAATGAGAAAGGGAAGACCCAGGACATGTGGGCGCTGGCTCACCAGCACGCAGCTAGGCAGCATCAGCGGATGCTGAGCCGGGATCCAGATCTGGCTCAGCTGAGAACAGCGGCGGCTCCCTCGTTCCAAACCCACGTGACTAAGTAGGTCTCCCATCGCAGCCCTGGTGCTCTTGCTATCTGGATTTCCTGAAGGCAACACCAGCTCCTGGAGCATTTTCGCTGTTCCCAGCTCAGTGACGGCTTCACAACAAGCAGCACTCAAAGATTCACTGTTAGAAGTGGAGCTGCTGTTTCAAAACATGGATTTTAATTTTCTGTTCGTTATCATGTTGAGCCAGTTATAACCTCCATGTTGCCTTCTTACGCTATGCCGTTTGATTTTCCTCTCTAATCAAATAGTACCTGCCATTCACCATTCTAAACTTCTGTGATCTTCAATCACGCATCCCCACCACCACCACCACCTCCTTTTTCTCTTCTTCCTTTACTTCCTTCTCTCTTTCTTAAACAATTTAAGCCTGGTTCTCTAAGAGACAAGCCACCCACCCAGTTATTTATACTGGCAAATTTAATGAGCAAATCTCTATTCCATCTTTCCACTTATAAAGGAAATATTAAGTAGAGCTGGACCAAGATGACTAGTATGGAAATTCACTTAATCTTCTCATTGGCTGAGATCAAACCAATGACATAATACAAGCTACTATGCATCTTTCCAGTCATCCAGAAGAGATAAAACTCCAGAGCCAAAGAATTATTTTAGTTGTTAAGAAAAAAAATAGTTTTAAGTGAGAAAAAAATTTTACCCAAAATAACTATCTTAATCCAATTACAAAAATAAATCAATAAATAAAACACAGTACTGAGAAGAAATAGTAGAAAGTCAGACCACACTTTGCTGTAAGGCCACGTGCTTCTCCACATCCCCAAGTTCAGTCTCCAATCTCCAAAGTCACTAGAGACTTTGCAGGCAGCTTGGGTTTTTCTGGGTTTATTAACCAAAGCCAACTCCGATTGCACAATCTTGTCTCCACTATGAATTATAGAGTCTGGCTTTCTCCAGAGGGACAAGCTACAATGTTTAATGAATTGATCCCAATGAGAAATAAATATTCTAAAGCATTATTCCATTCATCTGAGATGGGTGAGCTCTTGTCCCACTATTGTTCTTCTTTAACCATGTTTCCTGAACAGGAAACTGAAAATCTATTATTGTATAGTGGGCATAAAGACATCGTTGACTTCTATAACGATACAATTTGGTGAAAGAGCCATTTGTCTTTTCTCACAATTTTCAACTAGCAGAAACAGGAACCCAGTGGGATCCAGACCTGAGCACGTGGCTTTCCTGGCTGCGATACAAAGGTCGGCCACATCCTCCTAAATATTTGATGGCCCGTGGGATGCTGCAGTGCAGCGCTGCTGTGGGAACAGCCGGGCCAGCCGGCACACACAGCTGTTTTTGTCTTCTCCTGCTGTTCAGACGGAGGACTGTGGGCGGCTGTGGAAAGGGAGGCGGAGTGCTGCTTGATAACATTGGAAGTGTTCCGCAGGGCCACGTGGCCAAGCCAGCCTGTCTGAGTTCTAAATTGCTCAACTCTGCTCCCCACCAGTTGCCCGTCTGTACCTGCCACCTCCTCACTGAGCTAAAAGCTCTGTGTCCCATACCAAGAATCACTCCATCGGAGGGGAGGGGCTGCAGCAGTTGGTCTGAGGCTTTGTCCCTAGGAGGGGTGATGGGGCAAGCAGCAGCAGTGTTTTTCATGGTTCTGTGGCCATAAGCTCCACGTAAGTGTTTTCAGGTGGTTGGGGAAGGCGCCGTAACTTTTGAGAAAGAACGACCTGCAGGTGTCTTGGTAATAAGAAACTTGGTTGTGTTCCCAGTTCCTCTAAAAGGAAGGCCTATCACTGGCTGTGCCTGCCTCATAGGCGTGGCAGCTCGGAGGAAGTCCTGGGACAGAAGAAGAGGGTCAGCCCTCCATGAAGTTCACCTCGTCCTGCCCCTCCACGGTGGCAGATGCATGACCCCCGCCCCAAGTGCCATCTCAAGACAAATTCTTCTACATGGCACTAGCAGGCACAGGAACAAAGTAGAAAGTACCCAATGGAGTAAAATCACTCATAAGAAACAGAACGGCTAAAGAAAAGAAAATGCCCTGTGGGCAGTCTGCCTGTCTAGTAGTAAGAAAGGAAGAGTAAATAACTTGAACAAACCCTTGGCAAATAAAACAGTGGCACAATGGCTTCAGATCCCTTATGTTGGGAGGGCCCAGCCCCTTATTCCTAGATAATGGCACTTTAGTATCTTTCTTAGTCCCTTCTCCCCGATTCTTTTTTCTCTCCTCTTTCCCTCACCTCCTTCTTTTATTACTTCTTTTCCTCTCTGGGACAGTTGAAGTGACTCAAGAACGGTGACCTTCTGGGATTCTTGCACTCTTGAGTGATGACTGCCGCCTACAGAAGTTTCAGCCACCATTGTAATCAGCATCGCAACAGCATGGATAACCAGCTTGCAGTTACATGCTTCCAAGCAGTGCTCAGCTGCGATTAGCATGCTGCTTCAAAACATTAAATATATCACATCCACAGCTTCAGTGGCTATGTGAACCTATACTGCAACACTAGCAGTAGTTTCCTGTGAGAAGCAGGCTTATTATATGTTCTTGGCCCATATAGTGACAGGTGACATTTTGCCTAAACAGTGCCAGAGATAATCTATCACAGGTCAGCCCTTAGGGTTGTCTGTCTTTCTGTGGACATCGTAGCTTTCAACACTATGCCAAAAGGTGAATTCTGGCTCTGAGATAGATCCAAAAGGGCAGAGACTGGATGAGTGACTGAATAGTATCAGGAGAGAGTATTGTGCCTTACCAAAGCCCGACACAGATCTCTTACTTAGGTGCCAGCTTCTGACCACACTTTACCCAACATTTCTCCGGTGTGCTCCCACTCACCTCCATATGAACCACAAGTCCCCTCATTCTGAACTTCACAGCATTGGAAAACTGACTTAAATAAAGCCATTTTCTTTTAAATGATGATCGCTGCCAAAAGCATACCTTGGGCAATGAGTTGCATCCCCTCTGCTCTCCAAGATTTGGTCCCTGACCAGATCACAGCTGTCCCTCAGCAGGAATTGCAATTGCCTACTGTCAACCTTCTGTCCTGAGAACAGAAACTAGGAGGCAGTAGGGGTCTTAGTTATCTTTTTGTTCCTGAGACACAATTCCTGACACCTATGACATTCAGGAGAAAAGATTTCTTTTGGCTCATAGTTTGTAGAAGTTTCAGGCCTGTGTTAATTACTTTTCTCTCATTGATGGGACAAAATACATGATACCCAACATTAAAGGATGAAAAGTTTATTTGGCTCATTGTTTGTGGAGATTTCAGTCCATAATTAGTTGGCTCCAAGGCAGGGTGGCGTGGGGAGGGGCAACAGTTCAAGGTAGCAGGAAACAGCAAAGCAGCAAGAGCAAAAAGAGTGAACAAGAGCAAGCATCTTTTTCTCCTTTATGTTGTAAGCAGGCTACCCACCCTAGGGCAAATGTAGCATGCCCCCATCTCCACATCTTCCTCTTACACAGGCTGAGAATGCTTACAAAGTAAGGACCTTGGACCCCTGCTGAGTTACTTAGTTAAACCTCTAAATATCTCATATTCCCTCAATGAATCAACAGTTACAGCATCGTAGGGCATAAATACTGTCCTAGAGCGTGTCCTTTACACTATAGGATGTAGAACTGCTGAGTCACTTAGTTAAGCTTCTAAACTTCTCAAATTGACACACTGTATCAACCATCACATATCTATAGTCAGCTGGCTCCAAGGCAGAGTGGCATGGCAGAGGGGCCTGGCAGAAGAGAATACCCAATGGTATGGCAAGAAGAAATCAGAAAGCAATCAATAGAGGAGGAAGGGAGATAGACCCTTGCAGGCCACTCCCCCAGTGACCCACCTCCTCCCACCAGGCTTCACCTCCCAGCATCACAGTTAGCTGTAAACTCATAAGTAGACTAATGCACTGATGAGTATCATGCCCCCATGATCCGGTTGCTTCCCTATAGCCACCCCCCCCCATGAATGCATGAGGTCTTGAGGAGAACATCTGGATATAAACCACAGCAAAGGGCACGCAGTGACTGGCTGCTGAAGTGGGTTCCCCTTCATATCCATTTGGAACAACCCTAAAAGTCGCCCTAGCTGCAACACTCCCCTTCATATTAGGCAAGGCCATATTCCAGCTGCTCAGCAATACAATGTCTCCCTATTCCCAAATCGCTTCCCTTACTCTCTTAACATGAACCCAGGAGATTCTCTAATAAACTTTCTGTGGGCAAAAATCTCTAACTTAGATTCTTAATCCCAGATAACCCAACCCAAGATAACACCTGAGTAGTAATCACAGTATACCTGGAGAAAGGTAAGTCATTCTTTCTAAATTCAGTAGCAAGGGAGGAAGAATGTAGCATAGAAAGAGCTAATTAACACTGACCTTTGCTATGATTCTTCATGATTAATTTACAAAGTTCCCCGCAGGGCATGGAAACACTTTTAGTCTGGAGATATTTTTAGTCTAGAGACATTTTTAATGGTCATGACTGGGAGGGAGAGACTGCTACTGGCATCTAGTGGGTAGAAGCCAGGGATACTGCCAAGCATCATCTATTGTAGAGCCCATGTCCATGTGACAAAAAATTATCTGGTGCAGAATGTCAGTGGTGTTGTTGCTGAGCTACTCTCCCATAGAGGTATTGAGTAGCCTTTGATACATTATTCAAGTGAGTTATTCCCTGTCTCAAGGTCAGGATATGTAATGTCTCCTTGCTGGTCCTAGGCCAGACACAGTGCAAAGACCATGTTTTTCAGGACTGTTAACTCTGGGTTTGGCCTCTTCCTGCTGCCAAGAAGGTGGTGTCAACATGTCTATAGGAGCTTCTGCCCAGACATCACCCACTGGGATGTAGTCACCAGTGGTCCATCTGACAAATGACCACTCACTGTGTACATATGGATGGTTTGACAGGTGAACAATGAGGTACTCTGTGTATCTCCACATCCCTCAGGGAAAGGTGAGCAGGACACCAGAGTTCGGGGAGAAAGGTCATCTCCCATAAATGTAAGTGGGAGGGCTGCTGAAGGTTGGGTGTTCCACCCTCTATGAGGAACTCTATCCCTCCATGAAACTCCAGAATGTCAGTCACCTATTTTGTAACCAAAATAGGCTAGTCTTCCAACTACCCCAACCTCACACAAGGTCCTGGCCCCAGAAGAGTTCACTCAGAGCTTCAGGTAAGGCTTCTCATGGGCTACCCCTCCCTGCACCTTGTAGGACCCTGTGATTTCCCTGAAATGTTCTCATGAATCAGATTTCTTATAACTTAAATGGTATACACAGCCCACTAGGTTCTCCAATAAGGAGAGTCCTCATATTTCTAGGGGGAGCTTATACCATTACGAGGAAAATAAAAGGTATTTCTATGTCCTTATCATCTGTGAGTTGAGTTGTGCCAGTGATCAGAACTTAGCACCACTGAGGCAGTCACTGTAGATGCTAAATCCGAAACAATGGCCTTAATTTGTTTCAGTTGGGGGGATCCAAAGTAACCATGAAAGTGATGGCTGTGTATATGGTTTGGAATATCAGCCACATACAAGGATAAGCTCAGGGTGCCTGCTTGGGCATATAGTCACTGGGCATTATAATACATTATACATATGTGTGTGTTTAAGCTGGTGTGCATATCATATAATTTCAAAATGGAAATTAGGAAGGCAAAAATGTGGAGAAAGGTAACACCTAATCTCTAAATTGTAAAATACAGTTATCCAACATTTTAGAATGGGTTTCTTGAGATTTCCATCCAGTCTTTGACTACTTCATCATGACCATCGATGCTGACCAACTTCCACAGCTGGAATTACTACCCGTTGTTAATACCTGTAAAGAAACATAATGGCTCCCATTAATTTAAAAATGTTCAACTTTAATCCGGGTGTGGTGGTGCACACCATAATCCCAGCACTCAGGAGGCTGAGGCAGGAGGATTGCCACAAGTTTGAAGGCAGCCTGGACTGCATAGTGAGTTCAAGGCCAGCCTGAGCTACATTGTGAGACCTTATCTCAAAAAAAAAGTACAATTTTAAAATTGTCATAAATATACTAAGCTGCTAAAATGCTGTCTGATTGATGAGCCAGCAATCAATTTCTATTTCCTGCTTATGAAACTGTGGCAGATCATTTGATCTATGAAGATGTATCTTGCTGCCAAACATCACCTGAAAAAGAATCACTTAAATCTAAGGAACTGGAGGCTCTGGATTAGGCCTCTGCCACTGACCTATACCATGTAAATACAAGGGTCTTTTGGACACATCTCCAACAGGCATCTGGAGCAGCTAGGAAATTAACATTCATACTTTGAATTCAAGTAGTCATTATTTACTAAAGCTTTATGGTTGGCTCAAGTACTAATAAGAAGAAAAGAGGGGCTGGGGAGATAGCTCAGTAGAATAAGCACTTGCCTGGCAAGCGCAAGGGTCTAAGTTCAATCCCCAGTTCTTCCAGAAGAAGAAGAAGAAGGAGAAGGAGAAGGAGAAGGAGAAGGAGAAGGAGAAGAAGAAGAAGAAGAAGAAGAAGAAGAAGAAGAAGAAGAAGAAGAAGAAGAAGAAGAAGAAGAAGAAAGAAGAAGAAGAA
>NW_004524641.1:3263293-3278565 GCF_000260255.1 Octodon degus | reverse complement strand
AGAAGAAGAAGAAGAAGAAGAAGAAGAAGAAGAAGAAGAAGAAGAAGAAGAAGAAGAAGAAGAAGAAGAAGAAGAAGAAGAAGAAGAAGAAAAGAAAACTAAGAATTAATAAAAATCAACCAAGCATTATTTTTAATAGTAACAAAACTTCTTCTGTTCATTTATGTATAGTTAAAATATATTCAAAGCACTAATGATATGTACCTAATGACTATTCGAATGTTGATTAAGCCTAAAGATAGGTATCCAGACAGGTAGGAAAAGCAAAGCAGAATTTCTGTGATTAAGCTTCTCAGGATACACAAATGGTGCGGCCTGACAGTGTACAGAAGTTGGGCTCTACAGGCCACTTGATTAACGCCCCTCTGGTGAGAGAGCTTATCTCATTTTCCCAAGAAGAAAACTATTTACGAAGAGTCACGGCCCTTTCTCTGGCTGGCTGGAAATGCTGCCCTCAAGCTGCCTGGAACAAGAATGCTTCCATGCCCCCACCCCCTGTGCAGCGCTCCGGGGACTCTTACCCACACACATGTTTATCTTCTCCTTCCCGTGCATATGAAATTCCTCTGAGGGAAGCTCCTGCTCTCCACATTACCAACTTCTCACCACCCATGTCTTCCTGGGTGTAAGGCAGCACACCCCAGGTAAGACCACGCTCACTTGAGCACCAGGCTTGCCTCTCGATGTCCCCCGGGGCTGTGTGCCTTCTTCCGCTTCCACTTGCTCCCCATTCCTAGCACCACACTCTCAAGCCCCTTTCTTTCCACTCGCTGGTCTTCAATCTCTCTGTGACCCTGAACAATAATCCTATTACATCCCTGAACTCTATCCAGGACATTCATCTCCATCTACCTTTTTAATGGCATTGTTAATGATTTGAGGGGAGTAAATCACAGTCAAGATAATGGCTGCAAAAAATTAATAGACATGATTTTTATGATATAATATACTAGTGTACTAATCGTGAGAACAGTTAATTGAAAAGCACTAAATATTTTATTATCCATTCAGCATTCTGTCTCCTTTTACCATTCAGCATTCTGTTTATTCTTTCCCCCATTCTGAACTTTTTACCTATTATTCTTTCATAATTTCCCATAAAGGAAAACTGCAGAGTAAGATAAAGGGGATTCTAATCATTACATCTAATTAGAGGGAAGAGTAAATCACCATTTAGCATGTCATAATCTCAGGAAAAGGGGACAAGGCACAATTCAAGGAGAAGCTAATGTCTTGAGCTTGGGAAGAAATCTAACATAATCCAAGGAATGTTAAAATATTTGAGAAAAGGGAATGTTCTCTAATTCTTGAGAAAGAAGTATCAGTAATTGTTTCCACACGACAATATTTTTTCAGTTGGCTGCACTGCTTATTCAGTCTTATAGCTTTTAGCCACACACCTGAAAGGGGACAGCACTGGGGACTTAATCATCTCTGAAGCCTTAGCTCAAAGCCACCATCTCAGATCCAACACAGAAACCCAGAGCACGTGCCATTAACCCACTGCTCCTCCCACACTCAACATGAGGGCCCTGGTCCCCTTGCGACTGCTGGACACCCGCGATTATTGCGTGTTCATTTTCTTCCCTGTGAAGAAAAGCAAACCCAAGTCAGACCATCCACCTTCCCACCATCGGAGCAGCTTCCTTCCCAGTGAAGTGAGGTATTTCCACAGCTGAGAAATCCAATAGAAGTTCTCCAAGGCTGCATTCAGTAGGCAGCCTTGCTGGTTAGTTTACATAACAGTTGGGTTTGGTTTTGTTTCTTGCTCTGGGAAGAGGATAAAAGTCACAATACCGTATAAATTCTTGAAACCTAACAACCCTATTATCATCTTCATCTCAAAGGAAGTCAGATAGCAAAGCTTACAAGCTGTGTTCAATCAGCCAGAGCCGGCTCTGAGCATGTTTGTCAAATGGTCCAAGTTCTCTTTGATTCTCCCACTCTCTCTTGCTGGCGGAGTCCCCACTCCTCAGGCCTCACCATCTCTGTCTCCCCTCCCACCCTACCCCCCAACTCTTTGCCACCACTGCTTCCCCTTACAAGATGAAAGGCTTGAGGTATTAATGTAGCCAGAACAGTCACATTTTTTTCAGAGAACTCTTAAAGGCTGGGGAGAAAATTATAGTTGGAATTTCAAGCCTCAGGAAATGTATTCTTTGATCATTAATCCCCAAACGTAGAAAAGTTTCAGAATTATCTGGGGAGGCTGTTAAAAATATAGATTCTAGAGTCCGTTCCACAGTCAGTCTCCCCAGAGAAGATCCAGGAATCTGCCCTTGTGATTGAACACAGCGGGCGTAGAGACAGTCCATGAACTAACCTTGCGATCACCGTGTGACCCACCTCTAAGCTCCTTCCCCTAAACATGCCTCCCTCTGACACTTTGGAATGGGAGTTGGAGGGGATTAATTTACTGGTCGAGGGGAAAGCCAAAGGATATGTATTGAATGCAGAGAAAGAATTAGTTATAATAACCATGGCTATGTTTTTATGCTAAACAGGATGCTAGCTTCAACTCAATCAGCTGAATCTACCAAATTGAGATATTTGATCAGCTAATTGGATCAGGTAAGAAAATGACATTGGCTTTTTTTTTTAAATTTCTTCATCCCATTAAGCTATTGTAAAAGGCAGGATTTATAGATGTGCATAAAGTCTTTTCCTTTCCTCCCCCTAGAAATGAGAATGAACCCAGCTCAACTGTTTTTAAATCCAGACCAGAGTTGAGCTCTATTTTCCCATTGTTAAGTGGAGGGCTCATGATAATGCCAGGTGAAGAAGGACATCTGCAGAGGACACCCCTCAACAGCCGTAGGAAGCTTCTCCTTTTGCATCGGCTGCCTTGAGAAAGTCATCGAAGGCACTTCAACCCAAGGAAAGAGGCTCTTGGGTTCCAAGATTTTGTTCTAACTCTATGACTTATCCCTCCCAGGGACTCCCCCAACATCTATACATTGGACATTATGGTACCTTACTTACTACCTACAGTGAGACGTTAGGGCCCTCACTCTCTTGAAGTCTCTTTCAGCAATCTTGTCTCCATTCTGCTAGTCATTTACCCTGTCACTGACCAATAACAACTGTTTGATGTAAACAAGGGCTCTCACAATTGAAATACCATTGATTTAGGTAGTGTTTGGTTTTTACCACTAGTAAGTTCCTATCTCAATATGAGATAATTACAGTGCAATTAGCCATATTACGATGATAAATTAAGACTTTTTATCTGAATTGTGACAACTATAATTTGCTGAGAAAATAGCGTCAGTGAACTTAGGTAGCCAAAAGCGGTTAAGCCCCCTTTGGAGGTGGGGTGCAGAGAAGAGCATTTAAGTACTGAGCAGCTGGACAATACACCTCTGAGGGTCCCCCCCACCCTCAGTCTGTGAAGTTGCTGCTAACCCTAAACACCATTTATTATGACAAGTATTACTAATATCAAAATATGTTTTTACTCAAAAATGACCTGGGAAAATTATATTCTACTAAATCAAGTCGTATTTCATGTTCAATTAGCTTGATTCTGCTACACCAAGAAAACATACTCCATCACTTTGAGAAGTGAAGAACATTTATCAGAGTGAATAACTTATTTGCCTATGTTTGATACCTTGTCAAGAAGCACCCTGTGTCAGAGAGTGTTTTACTAGAGAAATAGATGTAACAGAAGACACACAAATGTATAAGAATTTACAAGATTGGTTTATGATGGTCAGCCATGGAACTGGATGAGGAAGTGAAGATGATGTCCACACACTGCAGATCAAAGGATTCAGTCCAAGGTCTGGAGCTCACTGCAGTATCGCTGAAAGACCATTATCAGGAGGCCAAAGAGACTGCTTTGGAAGCCAGGAGATGACATCCAAGCTGAATGTGAAGACTGGAGCTCCTCCAAAGAAATGGAAGCAGATCCTTTCTTCCTCATTTACCCTTCATACTATCCAGGCCATAAGGAGCCCTAGGGTAGGTCATTTACACTCTAAGGTGTAGAATTGCTGAGCTGATTAAGTTAGGCTTCTCTTAACTAAACTTCTCAAGTTCACACAATCAATCAATACACAAACCCTGGAATTCGTAAAGAGAAATTGTATGCTACATAAAAGTACAAAACTGTAAATTGAAGAAGACAAAGAAAATAGCTGTTTGATTGGGCTGGGTGGGTAGGGTTGGGTTGGTTTGAGTTGTGTGTTCTGAGACAGGGTCTCACTGTGTGGCCCAAGCTGGTCTTAAACTCACAGTGATCCTCCCTCCTCACCTCGCAAGTACTGAGATTACAAGCATGTGCCATCACACCCAGCTAGGAGCTTTACTTAATAGTCATAATAAAACAATAGATTTCTCTCCTCACCGTCAATGCAACCTATCATAAAAATCAGTTATTATTGTTATTATTGATAAAGTACAGGATCTGCAATCTCACAATTCTCTCTGAATTGGAGTCCACTGCTAGACAGTCAATGCACCTAATCTGGCAAGTCTGTGCTATACTGGGTTGTTTATCCCAAACTCTACTTACACAGCCTGAAAACCAGGCATAATGGCTCAAGCTTGTAAACCTAGCACTCAGGAGGCTGAGGCAGGAGGACTGCCGTAAGTTTGAAACCAACCAGGCCTATCTAGTGAGACCTTGTCATAAATTAATTAATTAATTAACTGTCTTCAACTATCAATCTTGGATATATCCAAATGTACATCTTTGACCAGTTTGGATTACGTAGCAGCATCTACCTTGCTTGAATGGTGGAGCTTATCTACGGTAAGCAGCAGGTTCTAATAACAAAGACAGAATTTTGACCACAATAGGATAAGTCAAACTGAAAAAGGGAAAGTCAGAATCAATGTTCAGAAGACTGCAAGATATAACAAGTCTAGGATTAAGAAAAGAAAAAGGCAAAAAATGAACCAAAAAAGGAGGTAGGCTGAGAGAGGCAACCATCCTCCAAGGTAAAGCCAAAAGCAGATCCAACTCAGAAGAGCACAAAAAAACATGAGTAGAAGCAACCAGTGTTGCACCAACCTGAGGCAGAGCAGGGAACCAGCAAAATCCCAGGGAGGACATCCCTGGGTTCAAGAGTTCAGATCAATGTCAGGGGGCAGATTTCGGATGACTCACTTTGGGGGAAAACAAGATTAAAGAAAGAAATTCATGCAGGAGATAAAACATGGGGGAAATCTCTTCTAATATCCCTAAGGAAGAGCTATGCAAGGCAGGATCAGAGCAGAGCTAGACTGTCAGGCTCAGAAAGGAAATGCAAGACCCCACCAAACCAAGCCCAGCAGTGTGTGTGCTCAGATGTCTTCAAACCACCTCCCTAGGGCTAGGAATGGAACTGACATCTGAGCAGGGACTGAGCTGGAAGCCAGAGAGGGCAGAAAGAAGATAGAGGGAAAACAAACCAGTGGCCAGAGGTGAAAGGGATTCCTGGGTGGGATGACATGAAGTCTGATAAACACCTCCTACTTTACCTTACCTCATAGAGCTCACGGGAAGATAAATGGCCCCTCTTACCAAAAGACAAAAGCTTAAGACAAAGGTTTGTGTATGGCTTGCATTTGTTGAGGACTTACTTAAGATGCTAGGAACTAGATTTTATATGCATCTGCTTAGGTCTATGAAACAACTCTAAGAAGTAGATATTGCCATTATCTTCACTTTTTGGATAAAGAAACAGATTTAGAGAAGGCACATCATCTTCCCAAGGCCAGGAGAAGTTAACAGCAGCACTAGAATTCAATCCCAGCTAAGGTCACCCTTCCAATTACACAGGCAGTCTCTGTCGCAACATGAAAGAATCAAAAGAAGGCTGTGTCTATCTGTTGTCAGCAGAGTGCTTGTGAGTGGGTGATGAGTGATGTGTGTGTTTATTTCAACAAATAACCACAAGGTTGTAAGCCCTTGGGGAATTGTGTTCTGCTGCCGAGCACTCTCATATGTTACTATTAGAGCAATAATTTCATTGTTTTCAGACAGCAATGTTATCTCTCTCCAGGAGAGGACCTTTGCCTGCCTTCTTACCAGTATGAGCAGCACCTGGTCCACTGCAGTGTGACAGTCAAAGTCCTTCTAATTATTTTCTTGCATCAGTTCACTTGTTGGTCTCCCAGTCAAGGTCAAGAGTAGAAGTGGTGGCTGGGCGTGGTGGCCACGCCTGTAATCCCAGCACTGTGGAGGCTGAGAGCAAGAGGATCACTATGAGTCTGAGCTGTATAGCAGGACCCTGTGCCAAATACATTTTTTAAAAAAAGAGTAGAAATGAAGGAAGAAGAGGAACATCATTGTAATGGAATAACAAGTTTTCAAAAGCTTTCCACTCAATTTTTAGTCACAGAATTCTTTGTAAATGCCATCTTACTGAGACTCTCAGTAATCTAAAGTTTGTAAAATCAGAACTTCACTGTTCTAAATTTAGGACTGGACCCAAACACTACCAGCTCATTCCATATACTCAGAAGTTCTAAGTCATATAACAATGATCTTTTAGGCATTTCTAATAAACATAGTCTTACCGTATGACCCAGAAATTGTGTGCTCAGGTACTTACCTAAGTGAGTTGAAAACTTATGAGCACACAGATGGACATAAAACACAGATGTTAACCTACACAGAGATATTAATAGAGGCTTTATTCATAACTGCCATGCTTGGAAGCATTCAGGATGACCTTCAAAAAGTAACTGGGTAAAAGTAACTGGTATATGCATCCAATGCACTAATAGTAATAAAAGGAAATGAGCTAGTAAGCCATGAAAAGACAAAGAGGAACCTTGAGTGCATACTACTAAGTGAAAGAAGATGGTCTGGGAAGACTGAATTCTGTATGATTCCAACTGGACATTCTAGACAAGGCAAAAGCATAAAGATAGCGTAAAGGTTGTCAAAGGCTGGAAGACTGATGGATAGAGTGGAGTACGATGGACAGGTGGAGTATGAAACATTCTTAGGGCAATGAAGCTATTCTGGATGACACTACAATGCTAAATACATAATCTTATGCCTTTTTCACATTCTATAGAAAGTATAACACAGACAGTAAGCCCTACTGTATGCTATGGACTGTAATTAAAAGAAAATATCATTTCTCAATTATTTTTAAAAAGTGTCTTTCCAATGCAAGATGGTAATAGGAGACAATGAAGGTGAGCAGAGGGGGAAATATGGAAACTACTTCCTGCTCAGTTTTCCTATAAATCTAAAATCACTCCTTAGTAAAATTAATTAATTAATTAAAATTTATCTCTAGAAATATTGAGTGCTCAAGGGTTTAAATCAATACTTGTTGGAAAGACACTGATCCAGTATTAACCTTGGTTCATTCTGACACTGGGCGTCCTTAGGACAGAACAGTGCATCTTAGGCATGGGTGACACATGGTGGGCAGAAAGATGCCCCCTTGAAGATACCCATAACCTAAGCCCCTGAGCCTGTAGGTATGGTTTCACTTGGCAAAAGGGACTTTGAGGATGTGATTAAGATTAAGTCTTGAAATGAGGACATTATGCTGGATTATTCCACAGGCCCAGTTTTACCAGGAATCTGTAGTGACAAAGTGTTGGGAGCCTGCAGGAAGCTAGGAAATTGATCAAATGTGTGTAGGTGGGACCAGCCCTCCGAGTCTAAAGCAAACAAGATACCTCAGTCCTGAGACAAATATCCTGTCTGGTTAAAGTCAGCTATTAGTTGCTAGGCAACCTTGTGTCACATGTTACCAACTTTGCAACAGTATAAATAAAGGACCTAGGGGGCTAGGGAGATGGCTCAGTGGAATAAGTGCTTGCCTGGCAAGGGCCTGAGTTCAATCCCCAGTTCCACAAAAAAACAAACAAACAAACAAACAAACAAATAAAGGACCATTTTGTTGTGTGGTTGAGTTAGTCTTGCCCATCAGGCAGACAAGTGACCACCTAGCCCAGCTTTTGTCTTCTCCTCTGTCTTTTCTCATTCCTGTCACTGATTCTCCCCTGGTAGGACTGATCGCAGTGAAACCAAAGAATCCCTACAACAAAGGACATTTATTTACTCAAGGAGATGGAAGTGTGACTGCAGAAGATGTGTTGAAAGATGCAATGCTGCTGGTTTTGAAAAATGGGGTGGGGGCAAGCTAAGGAACGTGGGTGATCTCTAGGATCTGAGAAAGGCAGAGAAACTCTCTCCCTCTGAACCTTTCAGCAAGAATACAGCCCTCCCAGCATCCTGGTTTCAGCTCAGTGAGCTCCATGTCAGACTTCTGAATTGCAGAAATAAGAGATGAATGTGTTCTGGCTCAAGCCACTGAGATGCAGTGATTTGTTACAGCAGCAATAGCAAACTAAAGCAAACTGATGAACTGGAAATCCATGTTGGGCTGCTGTCCTTCCTTTCCAGCTCACCTTGGGCCCTTCTGCACCCTAGTAAATAATCATCCTTCTACTTATAAATTTAAGGGTATGTTTTGATGAGACAGAGTAGTTCACCAGGATACATTTTTTATAATAATGAATGAGCAATTTTACTTAAAAAGAAAATCAAAGAACTCCCATCTCAACAGACTCTTACTGGGAAAAAAAAATAGTTTAATATACTGTGAAGAGTTTGTGCTTTGAAGCCAAACAAGCTGTATTTGAATCTGAACTCTGTATTTAATTAGCCTGTGGTTTTATTTATTTTTCTAATTTAGGTCAAGGTCTACAGAGTATACAGGGTCTCATTACATAGATCAGACTCACAGTGATTCTCCTGTTTTCAGCCTCCCAAGGGCTGGGCTTACAGGTGCATGCCACCATGCCCAGCCTCAATTACTGTCTCAGTTCACCCCAGAGGCAGGGCTGGCACTGCATGCCTGGGATCCAACCCCAACCACTGCGCTCTGCTGAAGCAGGTGCTTTAGTCTGCTGAGCTATCTGGCCAGCCCTAGCCTGTGGTTTTAGAGAAAATGCTTAATCTGAGCTTCAGAATCACTGGTTTGGAAGAAGTAAAATAATCATACACAAATGTATGAAATCATATATGAACAAATGTGACATATATAATGTTTTCAACAGAACAAGTACTGGGAGAAGTGTGAAATTATTCCTCTTTTGTTCTTAGTGAAGTTCTCTGAGCACATTCTGTTCTCTAATGGTACCCCTAAGTGAATCTCATGAGCCAGATTTTACAATAGGAGAAGTAAGTCAGTAAACAGATGAGAGAGGTAATATATAGCCTACCTATCAGTGTAGTTTTCCATTTTCTTTGACAAAGAAAACCCCCTGGCATTACACTGTGCATTGATATAAAACTGGGCCCCTGCATTGCACACTTGGAAGCCTGCACACATCTGCTATTCCTGAGAAAGCCCCACTCCTGATAATTCACCAGCCTCTGCACCTAGGAAGTGTTTTCTGCTTAAAATTCATTGATAAGCAAAACAAAGAGCCTCACAGCACAACCAGATCAATACCTCGTGTCTCTTTCTAGGAGACAGAGCAGGTGACTTTTCATTGTCCTAAGCAATGATTGCATTTAGCCCTTCAGTCCTGTCATGGGTCCCCCCTCAACTGCCCTGGCCAGTTCACCTGTAGCAGATGCTATATAGCCCAGAGAAAGATGGTTTCAACAAGAAATGCTGAGTTCTCTTTCTTAAGCAATTTGTAAATCCCTGTACCATTTTTTTCTCTTTCCCAGGAAGAACAAATTGTTCTAAAATAGAATCACCAAGCTGACTCCCATGAACACAGAAAACGTAATGCATACTTTTCAGAAGTATCAAGAACAGTCTCACTGTACAGTCCCTGTGGAGGGTCGATGCGATACCCGTACAGCAAGGCGTTTACTTGTGCACATCTGCAGTTGACAATTATCACTGAACCCCCAAAACCAAGAGAAGTTCATTATCCAATCAAAAAAATATTTAACAACTCATAAGATTTGATGTTAGTATACAAAAAAGCCTGCTGGTAAAAACATTAACTCTGTATGTGTGTCCTGTGTTTTTGAGCTTTGTACCAGAAAACTGAGACTGAGCTACAATAAACATGCCAGAACTCACACATGCCAAGAAAAGGTGTCTCCCTCAAAGCAGTGACCCTGAAGGCACACTGATTTTCATGATATTGACGTTACTCAAAACATTCTCCAACTTCTTCAAAGGAGCTGCACTCTAGACTTAGAAATATCTTTCTGATAGAACTTGAATGGTGGCAATTAATGAGCTACTCAAGTGATGGACCTTTACTAAAATCCAAAGATTTTGAAGGTTGGCTTGATGAACAGTGTAGGTTATCAGTGGAAATCATACATTATGAATCAAAATCAAAGATTGAGGACAAAAACCATAAAAATGAGTTTAGAGGGCCAGCAGGATAGCTCAGCACACTATGTGTCTGCTTAGGCAAGCTCAGGGTCTGGGGTTTGATCTCAGGTACCGCATGCCACTCCAGCTCCATCCCTGGGTACACTGAGCCAGCCACAGAGACTAGACTTGGTGGCACAAGCCTGTAATCCCACGGCTGAGGAGGCTGAACACAGGAGGAACTCTATGAGTCTGAGCTGCGTAGTGAGACCAGGTACCAAATACATAAACAAACAAATGAGTTTAGGAAAGCTCATGAACTGGCCCAGAGACAGATCCAAAAGGGAAGATATTTTTAAAAATGACTGAATAGTGACATCACTAGACTAGGAATATATGATTTGAAAGTAATTCTTATGAAAGGGGAAGCCCTCACTTGATGTATGCTAATAACACCTCTTGAGCAAGAGACAGACAGATAGACACAGAGGCTGAGAGAGAGAGAGGGAGAGAGAGAGAGAGAGAGAGAGAGAGAGAGAGAGAGAGAGAGAGAGAGGTTTCAATTTAGAGCAATATTCTTAAATGTTTGGCATCAAGACTCCTGAACACTTTTTAAACACTGGGGGCCCCAAAGAACTTTCATTTATGTGAAGTGTATCCTTTCATGTTTATTGTATCAAATATTAAAATTGTAAAATTCTTGTTGATTTATTTAAAAAAGCAGTGGTAAACAACTACATGTTAAATAACATATTAATGTAAAATGACTAGTTTCCAAAACAAAATTTAGTAGGAATAATGGTCTTGTTTTGAATCTTTGCAAATCCCATTGATGTGTAACTCCGTAACAGCCAGCAGTGTTTTCCTCCTACTCCAGCATGTCACATGACCTGCCTACCATGGAAGAATGAGAGTGCCAACCAGATAATGTTTCTTCTTTTTTATATATATATTTATTTGTTTGTTTATTTGATACAGGGTCTTGCTATGCAGTTCAGACTTATACTGATCCTCCTGTCTCAGCCTGCCCAGTGCTGGGATTACAAGTATGTGTCACCACACCCAATTTAGGGGCAGCAGGCATGCCGTACCAGGGATCAAACTCAGGTCCACATGCTGGCCAGACAGGTGCTTAGACAGCGGAGCTATCTCCCCAGCCCAATGTCTCCTCTTCTAATGAAAATACTTCTCAGCTGAAACACTTAACTTTAAGAGCTTGGGGATTCTCAGGCCACCTTAAGGAAACCACCACTTTATGTCACACCTGAAGTATGAGGACAATCTCAGAGTGTGTGTGTGTGTGTGTGTGTGTGTGTGTGTGTGTGTGTAAATTAAAGCTGCAACAAATCCAGAACAGGAGTTAGGAAGGTCTTAGCATTGCTCCAAGGAAAGCAGATTTTTAAGTCCTTATATTCCTAACTTCACTTTTTACCCAAAGAAGTCATCGCGCCAACTTCCCCCAGCAGCTCAGCACAACCATTACCTTCTGTGCCCCTTTAGCTGCATCTGTGTGTGCCCTCCGCGTCCTTGTCTGCCACTTAACCAGGCAGTGCAGTCTGCAGCAGGCAGACGGAGCCAGAGCAGCAGCCAATCAGACACTCTTGCTTAAGGAAACCATTTAGCATGGCGCAGCAAGGGCATTCCAGACTTCCTTGGTTCTGTCTGCTGGATCAGCATCAGTTTGTTCACTGTTCCTTCTGAGCACATAGTCTGTCCTCATCCCCAAGTGACCACTGGCCTTACTCAGTGAATACAGCAGCTGTGGAAGATTGAGGCTTCCCTCTGCACCCCACCAGCAAGGGACACGTGGCGGCGTGGCTGGCAACTCAGCCTGCAGACTGTGAACACTACGGGGCAAGAGAGGGGCTTTCTCCTCCCCCAAACAGCCAGGAATAGCTGCTCCCGGGCCTTGTGCTGATGTAATGGAAAAGGCATAAGATATAGGTCCATCTTGGACTGAATACTTGAAGAAAAGAATATAGTTTACCAAACACTAACACTGAAGCACATGTAAACTGAGATCTCCCCGAGTCCCATGCCCCATGCGAAGTATTAACTACCCTAGTGGAAGGAGCACTGGGTGAAGGCATCCAGTATCTGAGACTTGGTCCCCAGGCTGCATGGAACTAGCTGTGTGTCCCTGCACAGATCACTTAACTGTCCTGTCTCAAGATTCTACACAAGTGAAAATGGGGACATTGAGACCTATGAGCCTCCCAGCTCAGTCTGTGGTGTCAAGATTCTCGAGCCTGGGTAGTGTACACAAACACAGGCAGAGGACAAGACATTTCAGATACATAAAGAGGGAAGTATGTAACACAAATTCAGAGCTTAGTTGTGCCTTCTGGTCCCCTCCAGTGGAATGCAGAAGTGGACGGATGACACAGCCACCTCCCATCCCCATCAACCGGGGCTGCTCTGGAGACTCTGCCATTAGCTGCCAGGACCTCATTATTCCTGGGGCTCCAGACGGAGCGCATAAAGCCCCCCACACTGCGGAGCATATGGCCTGGCTCAGTAAGTGCTCTTCTGCTGAAAGAAATAGGACTTGTCACAGAGACAAAGACACCTGGCTACAACCAGGATGCTCAACAGAATGATCCTTATCCTGGGAACACGTGAGCACAGCTAACACTAATGCTCTTGCAAACATGGGAGCAGTCGAGACTGCATTCCCCGGATAATGGCCCCCTCCTCCGCGCACCACATGCTCACGTGAAATATCAAACTGCTGGCAGCTCATACTGAATAATGAATATGCCCGCCTCAGCCTATCACTGAGCCTTCAGCAGCCTGCCTGGGGAACTGGGAAAGATGTTAGAGGTTTGCAGGCCAAGCACAAAATTGAAGACAAACTTGAATTAATAATTTGCTTATTTCTATATACGTGTGCTTCAAAATAAAGTGCAAATTGAATAAGGTAATAACAGAGCTCAGGAAAAAAAAAAAAAAAAAAAACCTTCCTCTTGCAAACTGCTGACACTTCAATTTCATTATCTCTCACCACCCTGAATGTGATTTGCAAATGTGCTCTCCCTTTGTCATCTTGTAGAAATGTCTTCAGGACGAGCCAAGAAACAAATGGAAGACAGTTCCACAGTGCTGGGGGTGGGGGTGATGGAACCCCCTCCTTTAAGCTGATTTTTCAGAACATGGCTTCTTAAAACTGTTCTCTGTGCCTTGAACCACTAGAGTTCCTCAGAAATCTCAGGAGGATTTCAGACATTCTCTGTTCCAAGTTCATTCCCCCTTTACCTCTCATGACACAAAAACCGCCATCATGTCCTTGCCAACCACAGCTCTGTCCATGCCAGGGAGCCAGGTTTTGTGAACTATCGTTTCACACCATATTTGCCTAACAGTGTAAATACATCTCTCTCTCTCTGCATTTGTCAGCATTTCTGCCTGCTGTCATGTTGAAGCACTCATAGAATAATGAAAATGATATATGTTTAATCCAGCACTGGCTTCTTCTCTTCTCTAGCTTATCAGGGCAGTTTTCTGAACTCAAAAGACATTAGGGGGGATGTTTATTATGAAATAAAGAGGTGGGTGCATACACACTCACAAATACACCACCACCCAGAAACAAATTTCAATTTCAATTCAATTTTTATTGTGTGCACTTAAGGTACACATGATGTTTTTAATGTTCTTTGTTTTTAATTGATACACAATATTTCACATGTTTATGGAGTACAGTGAGGCTGTTGATTTTTTTTTATCAAGACACTTGATGTTTTGAGAGACTCAAAATAGTAAAGCCGCACACCTCACACAAACCTCAGAGGAGGGACAAGCTGAAGACTGCTTGCCTCCCAGCTCCCTGGTGCTGAGTCCTCTGTCTGCAGTGTGGACTGGCTCTGAGGAACTCTCCCCTGGGGCCAATGAATGAAGCCACACAAAGGCCACCTAGTGCAAAAGCAGAAAAGCAGCCCTGCACTGGCATGTCACCTTAGCAGAGCTGCTTCCTCACTTCCTCGGCTCTTCACATGCTCACTCTTCCTGTGAGTCCTCTGCCAGCCTCGCTGACTCCTTACTCTGTGGTTAGGTTCCCTCTGTGCATGCCCCCATTGATTTACTGCTCTGCTTCAAACTGCCTAACTGTGTCCAACATGTCTCTAAGATACAAGTTCTTGTAGTGCAATAACTTCACTTCATTTGGGTTTTGTGCACCCAATACTTTCTCTATTACCTGCCATATAGTGTGAATAAAGGACTTGTCTCTGCCTTGTGATTTGTATCAAACTTATGAAAACTGGAATCTATGCATGCCTATTTGGTCATTAGGACTAGTTCCACTGCCAAAGGCCAATATCCCAAGCCAAAAGAAATGGAAAATCAGTACTGTCCTGTTTGATTGTCAACAGCTCTCTGATGTAAGATTGGTTAACAAATTTCCTCAAGTTTGACTATTGTCTTCCCTCTAGAGGTAGCCTAAGAACCTCTTGATAATAATGACCTGTGAAAACCCAAACAAGAAGACGCATCTTAGGATGCTCACTTTGCACTGCCTTTCTCTCCCATTAAGAGTTCCAGATAAAGATAAAGATGAAGTGGAGAAGCTAACAAGGTCAATCGTGGTCATCTCCTCTTTCCTCCTCCATAGGGCAGCCCCCTCTCCCTATCAATTAGCAAGCAACAGAGGAGAGATCATGCAATCCAATCTTGGGAAGTTCTCAAGAACTAGAAGGGAGAAACAACATAGAATACCACAAAGATGGGCCAGGGAGAAAGCTCAGTGGAATAAGCGCCTGCCTGGCAAGTGCAGGGTCCTGAGTTCAATCCCTGGTACTAAAAAAAAAAAAAAAAAAAAAACCACAAAGATGATGAGGCATTTCAGGGTACTGGGCAGGTTTAATACCAAGTTTCCAAAAAAATAAAGAGGAAGAAATGTCTCCACTTAGAGATTTCTAAAATTCCTCATATTCAGGGCTGAATTCTTATGCCTTTCTTTAAAAATCTGTATTTTTCTCCAGAGTTCCTTAGCTCAGTTAATGGTATTAGCATTCATCCTGCTTC
>NW_004524641.1:3247742-3263168 GCF_000260255.1 Octodon degus | reverse complement strand
GTGACCCTCCTGTTTTCAGCCTCCCACGTGCTGGGATTACAGGCGTGCGCCACCACGCCCAGTATCAATAGCCATCTCAGCACACCCCGGGGGTGGGCCCAGCACAGCATGCCAGGGATCAAACCCCAGCCCCTGCGTCTGCCTAAGTAGATGCATTAATCCACTGAGCTATCTGGCTGGTCCTGAGACTACCTTCTAAATGCCTCTCTGCATCTCTATTGTCAGTACCTTATTCCATCATCATCCATTGTTCACATTTTGTATTTCTCAGGTTAAATGTCTGCTGCTCAACAAGCTCAAAATCTGAATGACTTAACAAAGTTAAAAATATGTTTGCCCAACACAGCAGAGTTCAATGAGAGTTAATGGTGGGATTCCTGTTGCAAACAGCTGCTCGGGAACCTGGGCCCTTGCAATCTCCTCTGCCTTTGTCATTTTCCAGGGGTTTTGAGCCCACTGCTTCGGTCCAGCAGATAAGGAGAGAATGAGTATGCATGAGAGCTTGCTGAGTGCAGGAAGAGTGAACCTCACATCAGCACTCAGATGGGCAGCCAGGACCCCATCATGCAGCCCCACTGGATTATGAAAAGCCTAGAGACTTAGCTTAATTCATGGCCAGGAAGAAGAAAGAAGCATGACTGTTGCTAGGCATTAGCATCCTCTGCCCATAAGTCGCTTCACAGCTACTGTTGACCTCACAACCCAAATGCAAGCCGTTGTGCACAGGTCGGACAGAAGGAAGAAAAGTTCTGATCATGTTAAAAGTGTTTCGGCACTTTTGATGGCTTCCATTGCTCAGTACAGCCCTCTCACCTGGTATGGCAGGATCTGAGCAGATAGATAAAAGCACTGCGCTAAAGCATAGAGGGTTTATTGAAGGGGGTGCACCTCACACAGTAGTGATGGAGCAGTCTCTATAATATGTTGGCTGCCACCTCTGTGTCTAATTCTAAGCCCAAAGTCACCCCAGGCCAGCCGGACTGGTGACCATCAGGCAAGCTGCATGTGGCCGAGAGGAAGGATGAACTAGAATCCACAAGCTAAACAGGGACCCTGGAAACTGAGTACACATGGGCACCTGTCTGTCTCTCACCACCTTCCACCTGAGCCGAGGCTCTGAGTTCTATGTGCACTCGGTCAGAACTTGGTGAACCTCAAGGAGGAGGTCCCGCAGCAGCTGGCAGAGGAACAGAGCTGGGTGCTGTTCTCGGTCAGCAAGGTAAGAGAGTAGATCTCGAGTACATGTGAGTCAGTCTGGCACTCGGAGCCCTGCCCCGAAGCTCAGGGCACACAGCATGGCTGTTGCTTCACTTCTGCCTCCCCAACCTCCCACCACGTGTCTGGGGGCTGCCAGTAACAGAACCATGCAAGCAAGGGGAGTCTTGGAAATGTGGCATCACTCAGTCAAGTAGACAAAGTCCAAAGCTACCATACCTGGCCCAAAAGACCCCTCATCTCTCACGCCTCCACCCTCCTTTGACTGGCCTGTCCCCTTGTCCATTCTTAACAGACTATTGTCCCAGAAAAAGCTCCATGAGCAAACTCTTCTTTAAGATACTAAATGCACCTTTAATTGCTTGTTCAAATTCTGCCTTTACCATTAGACTATAAGCTGGAAAAGACAAGGATCAAGTGTCACGCAGCACATATGCACCAGCCTGGAGCATGGAAGGTACTCACTAAACACCCGACGCTTAGATACAATCCCAGTTAAGGTACACAGGATTGATATCTACCCAGCTTTATTTTCAAAGAAGCTGTAAAGCAGGAAAGACAGCCGCCTGAATGAAAGAAACTCATTCCAGTCCAACATTCATTTTCATTGCACCTCACCTAAATCTTTAATGCCTTGAAAACTACCCAATGAAGTCCTCATTTAAAAGATATTGGCCACTAAATTATTATATATTAGCAGCAAGGAAGATAAGGGATTCTTTCTCTTAGAGATTTATTAGAAATAGTACACAGCTAACATTTCCACAGTATATTAGAACCACCTGCCCAAAAGCAGGGAGATGGTTTGTATGACCCTTTAGGGAAATTCCAGTTCAATGAGCCTATCAAAGTTATTTTACTAGCATAGCCACGTAAGATTAATCATCTTTGTGAATTCTTAATTGCTGTGGCCAGAAAACCCCCAGAGAGTAATCACATACCAAGACAGAATTCATGCTCTTTTTTCAGCCTTCCATGTAGAAGGAAAAGCAGGGAGAAGCAGTTGTTCATTGTCATTTGCTCTTGTAATTCAGTCAGGAAGGAATTTTGATGTTTTCTATAAGAGTATGTGCTAGGAACACAGAGAGACTAAAAGGACTGACTCTGACTCTGGGGTAAAGAAAACCAAGCCAACGATACAGTCAGTATTTCTTGAGAGATGTTCACAAATCAGGCAGCTGCTATTTAAAAATGTGACAAGAAAGTGACAAAAATGGCCCAGGAAATACTCCATAAAGATTAGCTCAAGGCCAGGCTCTGGTGGACACACTGAGCATGCACTGACACACTTATTCCTCCGAACAGCTCACTGACACAGATGCATTTAGTGCTTTTCCTTTTCCACAGATGAAAAGACTGAGGAAGACTAGGCATGGTGGTGGCGCACGCCTGTAATCCCAGCTCTTGGGAGGCTGTAAACAGGCAGATCACTATGAGTCCGATCTAGTAGTGAGACCCTGTAGACCCTTCCCTAAAACACAAAAGAAAAGACTGAGGCAATGAGAGGCTAGGAAATCTGCCCATGGCCACACAGCAGGTGTCCGGAGCCCCGCAGTGCTACCCTGACTCGGCCCCTCACCCCAAACCCTTCCATGAGCTCTCCAGGATTAAAAGGCCTAATGATTACAAATTAAGCTATTAGAGAGTCAATGATTCATTTTTAGAACATGAATTAGGAGCATTTTAAGAAAATGTCACTTAAAAATTTGTGGAAGGATAAAATATGTAAACGATTTCATGTGTTCCTGTAGATGACACCCACAGACTTCCAAAAGATGAATATAGATGACCTAGCCAGAGTCCCCCTGTGGCTGCATCTATGCTGAGGCTTCTCTCTCCAGCAACCACCAAATGAAGGAGGGAAGAAGCCTCCATTGCCACCACTCAAGTGGGTCACCTCGTTCCAGAGGGGAGAGGGATGGAGAAGCAACTTGCACAGAGACACTGAAATCCTTCCGATTCCTCCCCACCCTCTGCGATTTCCTCAGCTCAGACTCTGGTGGAAGGGAAGCACGGCTGATTTAAGAAAGGCACATGGAGGGCTGGGGAGATAGTTTGGTGGTCTAACTGCCTGCCTGGCAAGTGTAACGATCCAAGTTCCATCCTCGGTATCACATGCTGTGCCCAGGCTTGCTGTGCTAGCCACCAAGACTGGGCATGGTTGTGCACGCCTGTAATCCCAGCACTGGGGAGGCTGAGACAAAAGGATCACTACAAGACTGAGCTGTGTAGTGCAACCCTGTATGAAAGAAAGAAAGAAAGAAAGAAAGAAAGAAAGAAAGAAAGAAAGAAAGGCAGACACATGGAGAAAATGTGACGCTGTAGCACCCACAAGTGTCCCATCATGACCCTGCTCCAGCTGGACCACCCGGGGTACTACAAAAGCCCACAAGGGTGTAGGAAAGGCTTCGAGGAAGAAGCTAGGCTCAGACAACATAACAAGGTGAGTGCTTGGAGGCGTCTTAGGGATCCCTCTGCCTGGAGGACATGGTAGTCAGAGCAGAAGGAAAGAGAGGGGCCACCCTGGAGATAAACCCAGGGCACCAGCAGGGCACAGGCACAGGGCTGTGGAGAGCTCGTGGAGCATGCAAAACACAAGCGACAGGAGGCTGCATGGCAGTGGCAGCCCGAGGACAAGAGAACTCCATCCCCCCATCATGAATGGCCATCCAATCCTGGGGATCAGCCCTACCTATTTTTTCCTCTGCTCAGCCCAAGGGGCAAGAGGGCCTGTAGTACTGAAGCACTGGCTTTTAATAATCCACCACAGATTAAAGCTCCTGCAAGCAGGCTCAGGGGCCTGGGGTTAAATCCCCAGGCCTACCATGCCAGCCCCGCCCCCGGGGCACACTGAGACAATGATTGACACTGGGCGTGGTGGCGTGTGCCTGTAATCCCAGCTCTTGGGAGGCTGTAACCAGGCAAATCACTATGAGTCCAATCTATGCAGTGAGACCCTGATCACCCTGTAGACCCTTCCCTAAAATTCAAAAATAAAATAATGCACCAAAACAAAAACTAAGATGGGGAGAGGAGTTTTCCTCCTCTTTAGGTCATAGAATATACATAGACCCAAGACAGGTTCACATATAGATAGTGCAGTTCAGTGACATTCATGACTTCAAAAAGAAAGCCTGTCTGGAGAAGAAGAGACAAAGGCAGGAGACATGAAGAATCTTCCTAAGCTTTTGCAGTGTGAACCCAGCTAATGACAAGAAAGCATAGCGGGGCTTCAGCGACCTATATTGGGGACTGACATCAAGATGTGAGGGGGAGGATGCAGGAATTTATCCTCAGAGCCTCAGTCTGTCCTCTGTTCACGGTGGAGTGCCCACAGACACTGCGGTGTGAGAGTGCATGGATGAAGAGCGGTTTATGATCCTTTGTCTCATAACATTTGATCAGAGGAGAAGTTTTTATGATACTTTACAGTACATAGTAGTTAAATTGAACAAATATTATGACCACAATAAAACACATTCTTATCACTGGAACATAAATCAGTAATTGCTACATTGTGCAGGAGTTTCCCCCACAAATCCAGGGACATTGCTGGCATCAACTGGGAGAAAAGTTTAAAGGAAGAAAGAAAAAAAAAAAAAAAACAGCATCAACTCTCACTTAAAATCAAAGCACCACAAAATTAAAACCTGTTCCCTCCAGGGCTTCGATGCTGCCTTTCAAACCTCTTAGAAAAACAACTTGTCTCTCTCTAGTCAACCGCTCTAAAGCCAATAAAGAAAGCCTATTAATAAGGGGAGTGCTAGAGGAGGGACTAACTTGCGGTGAACTCCGGAATGCTTTTAGAGCTGGACAGAGATTTGCTCCTGTTGAATGCAGCTTGGCAGCCGTGGCTCTGCCTGGTGCCAGGGCTCATGCTTGTAATGGCTCCATGGGGGCAAACCAGCACTGTTACATACTGCTACGGTAGGAGGAACTCACCATGGAGGAAAATGTCCACAGCTCACAGAGCTGCGCTTCTTAGAGGGAAAGATGGGCTACTCCCATCAAGGTGAAGGAAAGTGTGAAGGTCCTAGCAAAAGGTCTGTTTTGCTCCTTTAGTTTGAATTCCTTCAATTTTTTAAGTTCTTGAAATAGTGAAATCAAAGCTGTGTCTCATAGTAGTCTAATGGCTACTTATGTACGACAAGCTATGGACATTTGAGACCATGTTGCAGGTCCATATTCTACTTTTCTCAGGGTTCAAAGTGACAAAGCATCTCAGACCATGATTTGAAGAACTTCAAAGGAAAATGGACTCAGAGAGTCTGCCTTGTTAGTGTTTCGGTATCATACAAGGCTGCAAGATTATTACCTGTCTTTTTTAAATTCTGTTTTTAATAGGGTGGCCCAAGATAACAGCGACTTTTGAGGAGTTTCTATGATTCAAAACAACCAATTTCCTCCAAAATATGAAAAGTGCTAATTCACTTTTTAAATTTCCTTTTTTTTTTTTTTTTTTAAGTTAGCACATCAAACACTTCCCATGCACCAGCCATTGTGCCCTGAGCCACTGCCCAACGGAATCTGATGAGGTTCATGGTCTTATCTCCCTTATCAATAAAGAAACAGAGGGACCAGGCAGCTTAATAAAGCTGTCCGATACCACACAGCTAATAAGTGATAGCGGTGGCATCTGAACTCCAGACTGGGAGGTTGTGGCTGTGACAGAGTCACTCCTTGAGAAATACCAAGAGCAGGCACACAGGTGTTTTTCTGTTCCCTCTGAGTCAGGACAAAACCACTACTCCATGAAACACAAAAATGTTCCTAAGCCTATGTCTACTTTTTTTAATCAATCCCTTCAGTTCTCTAAGTCACGTCTGTCTAGGGGACACAATTGCTTTTGCCCTCAGCAATGGCACCGGATTCATTGTAACTAAAGCTAACCAAAGTGGCTTTTCCAGCTCCTCCAAAACTGCAGACACATTTATTTTCACAAAAGGCCCGTAATTGACAATCTGCAGGGCATTCATTCATTTGTAATTTTTTTAAACCACAGCTGTTTCTCATGTGCATCACACGTGGGCTCCAGATGCCCAGGGTGCTTCCTGTGCTCCCGATCACCACAGCATTTCTGGCGTACACCTGTAAGGGCCCTGACTTCGACACCCCAGAAGCTTTCGCAAACCTCATCTTTTCATTAAAGGAAACAAGGTACTGTTGTTCCTACACGTAAGTGGGAAGTGAACCAATTTTCCAGCTTGAGGTTTTCTATTCACCATAAGTAGGAATAAATTCTGCTGCGCTCAAGTGAAGGAAACAAATTCAAGGAGCCAAAATTGAGAGGTGTCCCTGAGATTTCTGATAACTCACTGTCCACACGATTGCAAAAAAATGAAAACAACGAAAAAAAGAAACACAATCCATAATAATGACCTTTTTCTCATACTACCCAGTTGCAATAATTTCCCGCCCAGCAGAGTTAACAATATATAACACAGTTTCTTTGCCCCATTTAATGCAGAAAACAAAGCTAAATCATTCTCAGGGCAACCTGCAAGAGAAACTCAAATCAGCCTTGTAAAGAGTGCCTGTCTGGTTTTATACTAATTGCTGTGTAAATTAACGGCAAGCACAGCCCCCCAGCAAGAAGGAAGGGTTTCCTCACAGACGATGGGCAAAGTCACCCCCAGAAGCCTAAATAACATCATGCCTGATTCTTCAGACAATAAAATGCCAAAGTTTTTCTCGTGCTGTCAGCAAATGATGAATACATGTGGTCCCGATTATTTAATACCACGAGACCACCAGGGAAGAAGATTTAGGTGAACTGCAGCAGAACTGTGCCATTTATTTTTATTACCATGCATTAAAAATTACGTTTACAGATAATTGTTTTTCTCCTTCCAATAAAGCAAGATTAAAAAAAAAATCTAGAAGACTATTTAATAATACTGGACCACCAGGGAGGAATTTTTAAAGTTGATTTTTTTATTGAAAAATTACATTTGCTTTTTAAAAATTTCCAATTATTTTTAAGTGCCATTTGTGAAGACATTATTTTAAACCAGGGTGGTGTGGTGAATTTTCTGCTGGGGGAGTGGCTCACAGTAAGTTACTCCTGTAGTTATCTGATCAAACTGCCCCTCTAAACAGTTTTAAAATACCCATGTAACTAGGTATTGCACAATTCTATTCCACCACTGTTTCTCCTGGGTTTCTATGAGATTTCACCCCTCTAAACAGTTTTAAAATATCCATGTAACTGGGTATTTTACAATTCTATTCCACCACTATTTCTCTTGGATTTCTACAAGAGTGCAGACTTCTGAAATGCCCAGATAAAATAAATTCTTGAATTTTGTTCCCAGTAACTTCACACTAGAGTGAGAAATGTTTTTCTATTTATCAGTTTCTGCTCAAAGGAGAATGAAAGACAAAAAGGAGGAGCAGCAGCTACAGTAAATCAAGTAAGGCAGGAGCCAGTAAAGGGCAAAGAAGAAAAAGGAAATCAGAGTAGGATTATGCTAAGAGTAGAGCCTAGTAGCTCACTGGACTCGGCTGCATAGCTATAGTTAGGAAGGGAAGTCAGTGAGCCTGTTTCCGGCCCTCATTCCCCTTCTCCTCCCTTCCTCTCTCCTGCTCCCCTCCCCAAGAATGCTCAGTCTTAAAGCCAAAGACGTGTTCTAATCTGGTCCCACCAATAAGAGAACACCTGTGTCAGGATCCTGGTGCCAGCCAATCATTTCAGAGCGTCAACCAGCTCACCCCAAAGTGAGGCCATCCCATGGCCAGACATCCCACCAGCAGAGTAAGAGAAGTTTCTTGGGGTCCCTCTCACCTCCAGTCTGACTGCTGCTTTACTGAAGCAAAAGATAGGGGAGCTCTTTTTAGGCTGGTAAAGCCATTCTATCCGCCAGCCCCACACCACCTTAGAGGTACATTCGCACAACGTATACAGCTGTTTTTATATTAATTACATGTGGCAAAAGTAGTCCCTCATTTCTGCCAAAGAGGCAGAAAAGAGCACACACACACACACACACACACACACACACACACGAAGCACCTGTCTCAAATCTCAAGTGTAGTTCTCCCCTTCTTCCTGGGTGTTTATTGGGATCAAAGAAGAAATCAAGGCCAAAATCCAGGCAGAACTATGAAACCATTCAAAGCTGACTTTTGGTCTCCGCATCTCTCCCCAAGCTGTGGGTTAAAGAGTTGAGTCCATCACCCATCATCTCCCACAATGCCCTCGTTCTATTAAATGAGTTGATTGAACATTAGAAAAATGACCCCATTTTTCTGGACCACGCACCTCCCACAGTGCATATTCATGTGATTTTCTGGGCTCTGCCTCCTCAGTGACTCCATATTGTTTCAGGACCACCAATGTGCTTTCCTGTCTACCAGAGAGTGGTCTCTATGCCGAAAGCTATGTTTATGTTGAGAGGCCAAGAATGTTCCCGCAGTGCAGGACACTCAGGCCATGCAGGGAATCGCTGTGGAACCGTTCTGTCTGCACACAGGTTCCTTTGATTTCAGGACAAGCTTCAGGACAATGAAAACTTCACTTGCTGTGCTCAGTTCCTTCTAAAGCACAAGCTTGTGGGATATGCAGCGGGTCAAAGCTAATGGGCACCAGATTTGTCCTCACAGCATGCAGTCCCCAGCAGTGGGAGCAGCAGGTGACCCCACTCTTCCCAGCTCTGGCAAGACCTCTGAGCATGGTCCTCACACCAGGACCTGGCGACAAGGACTGTCTCCTGACTTCAAAGCCCTTAGTCTTCTCTGCTAGCATAAAGCCAAAAATAATCTGCCTGTCATTTCTGCTCACTGGCTTTCCACCCTACTTCAGCCATTCTCCTGGAACACAGGCCTTCAGACCTCACCTCTCAGAGTCCTGCAGGCAGAGGTTCAGGAGCTCCACGGGCCTCCTGGAGCAGGTTTGGGGCAGGACCAGAGTTATCTCCTGCAAGCCTGGCCTTGTGCTTTCCCAGCTCACAGCACTTCCACGGCCCAGTGAAAGCAACTGCAGATCTCTCTCCTAGGCTTTCAACACCACCATACCTGGCCTTTTGCCCTCCGTAGCTCTTGTACCTCATAGAATGAATTCTTCTATTCCTGGGACTTCCAGGGATTTAATGATGTTTGGAAAACCTCCCTTTTTAGTGGCATAAGTGTGTGATACACAATAAATACAGGGCCAGGGAGATGGCTCAGTGAAATAAGCACTTTCCTGGCAAGCACAAGGTCCTGAGTTCAATCCCTGGTTCCGCAAAAAAAAAAAACACACAATAAATACATTCATCATGGAGAGGAGAACTGGTATATAAACAAATCACATCTTGGTCCCGTTTGCTTTCCCATCCCCTCCTCTCCCACTTCAGCCAGTTTCCTTACCAGACCTCCATGATTTCTCCCCATCTTCATCCACATGAGTAACATAAGAGCTTGATGAGGTCTAAGAAGGAAGTGGGTTGACATGGAGTAGACATTTACATCTGGAATAAACGCCCAAGTTTTTGTGTTCTGTAGGATTTCATTACCCAAAAAGGAAGAGATGGGGGAAGGAGGGAAGAAGAAAAGGCAGAATCAAAACAAGATGATGGTTTCAGATTTATCAACACCATTTGTGCTAAGAGGATGGGGAGGTCCCTCTGACTGCCTGGGATCACGTTTGTCCTCCTGGCCACCTCTCTAGGGCCAGGTAGAATTAGGAAGATGAAAAAACTTCAAGACCAGAGGAGCATGATGGTGGTGAAAGAGAGCTTGTTCTTGCTTGTTTCCCAGAGGGATCTGAAGGTGCTGAAGTAGCCTCATCCAGCGGATTGGGAGTATCCAACCAGCTGGCCAAGGATATTTTGGCTTGGATATCCATGGCTGGCAGTCAGGCTCTTGGAAACTGTGTAAATGTGTAGGGCAAACATGCATTCCTGGTACCTTTGTCCATTCAGGTGCTTTCCCAAAATATCATAAATTGATGAGCTTATAAACTATAGAACATGGTAACTCCAAAATCAAGTTCTGGCAGATTTTATGTCTCCTGAAAGCACCTTTCTGGGACATAGATGGCACCTTCTCAAAGTACCCTCATACAGTGAAAGAGGCAAGGCAGATACTGTATTTATGACCACTGACCTCATTCGTGAGGTCCATCCACACCATCCACCCACACTCCCTAAAGACCCCATGTCCTCATGGGTTAAATTTGAGCATGCAAATTTTGGTGGGAGGTAAACATCTCCTTGGCACCTCTTTTTATCTGGCTCACAACAACATAACTTACTAAAACATGGACTAGATGCCAATTCCCAGTGAACAACATAAAAATAAACTACACAGAGCACAAGCACCAGTGTGCTTCACATTCGAATGATGCTTCCCACCTCAGAAGACTTCAACAAGCACTGTCTTACTTGATCCTCTCAACCACTCTGCTCTGAAGCAAATGGCTGTACCCCAAAGCACGGATGAGAAACTGAGGCTCCAGGTAAAGGCTACACAACTCATAAATGAAGTTAGTGATGAGTATTCGTCTTCACAGCAGACCCTGTGCTCCTTCTGCTATACTGAAGATTTTCTCCAGGACTGAAACCAAAGCAGTGCAATAAAGTAGAAGCTTCATTCTCTGAACATGACTCAAACACAGTTCGACAGACATTTCTACAGCCTCAAATCTGCAGTTCCACCCGGAGTGGTCCAAACATCATTCAATGATCACAGGCCCCTTGTGGTTTTCAATTGTATACATTCTCATTTTAGCAAAGCAAAATATACTACGCTAACGCAGTTTGTGACTTTTGAAACACTTAGACTTGACACATATACACATAATTACAGTGATTGGATGTAGTAGAAATAGGGTCAAAGGCCAAATAAGAGCTCTTGGGGAGACATTCCTGGCCCTTGAGATAAGTCCTGCTTGTGCCTGGAAAAGACCTACTTCACCAGATAATCCAAAAGGCTTTTCAATGATTTTTATGCAAAAAGAAACAATTTAAACAACTTCAAGTAATATCATTGTTTACCTCTAAGTATTACCCCAAAGACACATGCAATCATAGGCAGGGCTTTTGGGGTATTATGAGGTACTTTATTGGTACAGTAAGTCAGATTACAGCTGATTTAATGTAGGAGGTAAAGTCTGGTCTGAAGAGGTGGGACACTGGGGTGTGGCCTGGAAGGATTTAACTCCTTCTGGGATCCACTCTGAAGCTCTCTGCTTTCTGTCAGCCATGCTGTCCTTTGCCACATTCTCTATCATGCCCCTCTGCCTGGGAGCCAGCCCACTGTAGACTAAAAGCTCTACACCCTGGAGCAAGATGAGCCTCTCTTCCCTTAAATTGTAGCTCTCAGACATTGTGTCTCAGTGATAAAGAAAGTAACTAAGACAGCAACTTCTCTATTTGCCAAATATAATTACTGGTAATGAGAAAAAGTGCTGGAATGGGAGTCCAAAGACATGTTTTGATTCAAATGCCCTGACTACCTAGGAAACATGAAGAAGGACTTTCACTTCCTAGAACCTTGATTTGCTCATCTGACAACGTTGCTGGTCAGTACTGTGTGAGATGTTTACAGTTTCATGTTTTCTGCTTTGAGTACTCATTCCCAGAGAAGCTCCTCCCGGTCCATGAACTAAAACTAATGATTGCTTCAGATGAGTAGGATTGCAAAACTGTGAGAAAAAACGTACAATCACCAGAAGAAACAAACCCCAACTTCTGGGCGCCAAGCAACGCACAATAAGGACAGATGGCAGTAACCCAGAGACTGGCTGCACTCATACGATGTTTTTGTTTTACATGATACACAGGATGGATCATTGTGAGGTTTCATCAACATTTATGCACCGAAATTTCCAGAGAAACATTTTTTGGGAATAAAACCTGTGATTCTAAGTGTCATTGTTTTCCCTGGGCTATAGCTATTTAGACGACAGAATTCTGTCTAAGATCCCACAGGGGGCTTTAGAATTCTGCTTAATTTGCCCAAAGATACTAATCAAGCCTACAGGCTTTGAGTCATGAGCATTTGTGTTGATGTGCTATGTTTGTTTTAAATCAGAATGCCTACTTGATGTGAGGCTTAACCCTTTTATTAAATCCCCTTTTGTTCTGTGTATACACCCATCAATCTTATCTTATAAATCAAATCAAGACAAGATAGCATGTTAATAATGAATCTCTGTAAGCTGCTTCCAAATATCTAGTCAGAAGCCCTATACAATGTGCACCCATAAATATCCTTTAATTATATAGCAAAGTTTATCTCAACAGTGTTTATAGTACCGTTCATGATAAAATAATGCCCTGCAATCTCTTCTGGTTTTAAAACAATTTAGCCCATAAAATTTACTTTGAAATAGAGTACTATTCTGACTATCTTTATTACATCCAAGGCAAGATAGGTTTTATAAATAAGAAAAACATCATTTATGCCCAATGATAGCTAACTTTAAAAATTCTGAACTCATAAATACACTATCACTTGTGCTGCTAATTTGAAAATTGGAGCATATGCCTCTAACTTTCCCCAGTGTTCTTTTTTCCTTTTAGAAATAGAACTTCCTCTCAAAATTTAACAAAACATGGAACTATATACTTTCACTGGTTGATCTCCTTCATCAGATATAATCCCCATGAAAGCAGAAGCCATATACATTTTCCTCACCACTCTATTCTCATCTCCTGGCACAGATCATCTCCTGGGCTCTCTTGCAGCTAGGCATAGCTATCCCCTAGCACAGATCATCTGCTGGGCTCTCTTGCAGCTAGGTGTAGCTATCTGACTAAGTCCTTGCTGTTTAGATGTGAGCAGAAACAATGTGTAAAGTTTGAACTCTTGGCTTTTAAGCACCTTGAGTCTTCACTCTTCTCTGGTTCCCCTCATCCCTAGGGTTGTAATACCAGCTTCAACTAGGGAGACATGGGCAATGCCCTTGAGACTGGCAGAACAACAAGAAGGAGCCTCACCTGCTGTATGATTCTGAACCTTGCCTTCCTTGAGGTGGTTATGTGAAAGAGAAACCACCATCCATCTTGACTGAACCTCTGCATTTTGTTACAACTGTTTGGCAAATACCCTAATGTAGAAATTTTGGACAGGGTTATATTGCTCATCAGCACAGGCACCTGGCCTGGCATGCACAAGGTCCTAAATTTGATTCCTGATACCAAAAAAAGTTAGTCCTTAATTTATTGTATGCTATAGATCCATTTTCCTACAGAAGATTGTGCTTTACCTTGTTCTTTTCTTACCACTATGTAGTCATAAAAATAAACATTTTAATAGCATTATATGCATGTATGGAGGCAACCTAGTACAGCATTTTAAAATAAAGTTCTGATATCATTCTCTGCCACTTACTGATCTTTATGTGACCCTGGGGAAATTACTTTCCTCACTTTCATCATCCATAAATGTGATCATGACAATGCCTATCTCGTAGTGTTGTGGCGAAAACAAAATGATGTTGCATTTTGAGACAGAAGCTCATGGTGTCAGTTCTATGGTACTGAATAGCATTGCTGTTTCAGGGACAAATTTAGGTAGGCCTACAGAATATTAAGTATCTTGGAGTAACACTTCAATTTATACAAACTCTGATAGATATAAGCGAAAGCAAAACTTCAATCATATGAAACTGAAATTTTTCTATCTTTTTTCTTTTTTAAAATGGTACTAGAGTTTTTAAATGGTATCTTCACACCAAGCTTTTATGTATGTTTTATTTTGAGATTAAAGTCTTGCTGAATTTCCCAGGTTGGGCTTGAATTTGTGGTCCTCTTGCCTCAGCCTCCCACAGTGCTGGATTTTACAGGCAGGAGATATCATGCCTGACCAGAAACCTGATCTAAGTTAGCCTCTTATCCCTTTTTACCTGCAATGAAGCTGCCAGCCTTCCAGTTTCTAAATGATCATCCAAGAAATAATGTGTTCTCATCAGCTGAGAACTTCACCTAGACATTTTTATTTTGAGATTTTTTTTCTTAAAGAATATTGAATGGTTAAAAAAAAAATAAAGTAAGTAAGTAAATAAGTAATTAAGAAAAAAGTGGGCTGGCCAGATAGCTCAGCAGATGAAAGCACCTGCTTAGGCAGAGCACAGTGGCCAGGGTTCAATCCCCAGTATGCTCTGCTGGCCCTGACCCCAGGGCTCCCTGAGATGGGGAATGAGACTAGGCATGGTGGCGCACACCTATAATCCCAGAGCTTGGGAGGCTGAAAACAGGGTGATCAGTATGAGTTCAGTCTGTGTAGACCCTGCACTAAATACAAAAAAAATTAATAAGAAAGAAAAAATAGAAACAATACAAAATTTCACTAAACAAAGTAATTGGATTTCAACAATGGTTGTTGTATTGCATGATGTTATCTTCAAATTAGTTGTTTAGCTTACCAGATATAAACCTGAAAAATTGATTGGGAAAAAGTTATAAGAAATTTTAAAAGAAAAAAATTAAAAATAAATTTTTAAGCATTCAGTGCTCCTTTCAATAGACCAGCAGAAATCAGCAGTACAATTATCCAAACTGTCCTGAATATATACATAAATATATCTTTTTTCTTTCTGTCTTATGTCCATTTCCTCATCCCAGTTTTTCCTTCCCATTGAACAGATTCCTTCCCTTTCACAGTATCTATTGTGCCTTTCAGATTTTATTTACTCTTTCAGATTCTCACACTAGTGAGACAATACAATGTTTGTCCATGAAGGTATGATTTATTTCATTTACCAATATAGACTCTAATTGTATCCATTTGCCTACAAAAGCCTCACATTTATCTTTTTTATATTTGAGTAATACTCCATGGTGTAAAAATACTACATCTTTTTTACCTGTTCCTCACTTGATGAGCACCTGGGCGATTTCCAAGATTTAGCTATGACAAATTAATTGTGTTGCTATAAACATGGGTACACAATATATTACTATAGTATGAGGTTTTCAGTTCTTTTGGAAAAATACCTAGGAGAAGAATAGCTGACTTCAAAGGGACTTCTACTCCTACCTTTTAGAGGAATTTCCACACTGATTGCCATAATGATTGTACCAGTCTGCACGCCCACCAACAGTAGAGAAGGGCTCCTTTTTCCCCACAGCCTCTCCAGCATTTGTTGGGTTTTTTTATGTTTTTTATTTATTTATTTTTTTATAGGTCAAACCTCTTTTTTTAAGTCAACAGAAAATGGAAATATACTTTTTAAAGTTTCTAATACTAGGAGAAGATATCATACAATGTCTTTTTAAATAAATTGTA
>NW_004524641.1:3240097-3241285 GCF_000260255.1 Octodon degus | reverse complement strand
CTTTTTAATGTGGAATAAGATACTATTTAATTTTATTCTTCCATAGCTAATATTTTTATGTATATGCTTTAATGATTTTTTTCTTTATAAGAAGTTTTGGACAATTTCATTTTTGTGCATCTTGGTATGATTTTATTTAAATGTCTTTGCAAAAGGTTCATTTTTCTTGGAAAAGTGGTATTATAAGTTGCACTAAATTCAGAAATTTTAAATATTTTTTAAAATGCTTCAAACTATTGTTTGAAGCAAGGTACAGTTCCCCTATAATGTACAGTTCCCCTATCACTACATATATATAAAATGTACCAATAAAAAAATTCAAGGAAAAAAATTTTTAAAAACATCTGTACCTGGCCCTATGTCTTTAAGATTTCTAGCTAATTTCTCCTCCAGAAGATTTAGTGAGGCATTTGAGGTAAGGCATGGATTCCACATCACATCATACCAAAATCTTTTGGAAACTCAATGTGCACACGCTCATCACTGGTCCTTCATTCTGCCCAATTCCACCCTGCTGTTCAGCCATCACATATCACTCTCAAACCCTCCAGTGCCCTGGACACTTGGCTGGAGGCATAGGAACAAGTGTTTCATAGGGACTACATGTATGAGCACTGAGGAGAACTGAAGAAAGTACACAATGATTAAATGCTGGCTATTCCAGACCTAGGGCTTGGAGAGGCTTGGGAATGGGTACGGGAGGAGTAAAGAAACGATGTTGAGAACAGTGGGAAACTGGCCATGACCAGATCTAAGACACATAAACGTAAGTGTATATAAATGCTGCTGGTGTTGGCAGTGGTAAAAGTGAGGGGTGAAGACTGCATATTGGAGTAACTGTTAACACGAATATTGACCACAAATTCTAGAGTGATGAAACTAGACAGTGAAACCCAAACTGTAGCGTTCATAATTCATGATGTTCAGAAGGTGAAGCTTCAGTAAAAAAGATGATGATGTGATGGTGATGTTGAAGCAGACCCTTTGACAACCTGCACACCCAACTCTTCCTGCCCTTAGCCCACCATACAGCAGAGCAGCTCTGGTAAGCATGCCATCATCCCTCTGGCCAGAGATGTTCAGATGAATAGAAACACTAATCCAAAATAGGCCTATCACGTTCTTCCTCTAGAATGTTTTCCATTTGTTCAGTTGGGTTCCATGTTTGACTATGGTAGACTACACTAG
>NW_004524641.1:3211572-3239117 GCF_000260255.1 Octodon degus | reverse complement strand
TATATAATCAGACTTACACATGACAGTCAAAAGGCAATAATAAGAAACAATTAAAAGGAATGGCAGGAGCCAAGTACTTGGGACTCTGTGTCCCAACATAAACAAGGCTGCCTCCAAAGGAAATCAGTTACTGGCCAAGACAAGTAAACATGGAACTTCAGTATTTAAACAAATGAGATTATGTTGCACTCTTTGATCAAATCGCAAAATATGCTCCCAGAGTTTTCAGTCAAGTACTTCTTATTTTTCTAGTATTTTGCTGTACTCCACCTGTGCAAACCTTTCTCTTCTACTTGCCCTCCTACCACCCATGTTTCACTGGAAGCTCCTCCTGTCTGCACTGCCTGTACTTAAATGGTCCAGGAAGAAAGAGCTCCACAGAACCAGATGGGGCAAAGACACACGAAAGCACTGAAAACAAAAACAAAAAAAGAAAAAGAGATGGCATATTTCTAGACTGTGCTACGCTGAATGCACTGACAGAGACATTTGTTCTTCTTTTATTTTTCTTAACCATTGATTGAGACTTACAAGCTATGCGTGTTTGTGGGTACAGATGTACAGGTAAACCAGGCATGGAATCTGTAAACGAACACAGTCTTGCCTATAAAATGCATGAGGGGAAAATATAATTACCCCTGGCACAGGGTATTTGGTTGCAGTCAAGAGTACTGAAATTCTGCCCCTTGGAATCTAAATATGTCTCATTTCTTTCTTTTTTTTTATTTGAATCTACAAAAATAAAACAAAAGATGCAATGTGTTAATTATTGAAATTAATGTCCTGCCACTTTGGTTTGAAACTATCTCATTGCTATTTGTTTCTCAATAAGATTATGGAAAAAATAAAATAAAACAAAAGAGACAAGCCTTAAGAAGTAAAAGCAGTAAAATTAGCAAGCAGCAAAAATGATGCCAGTTGCCCAGGGCAACAAATGGTTGATGGATGGAATAATTAAGATCGACAGTAAACTAATCTCAGTTCCTTTATTGAAACCTAAGTCCACTGAATCAATTAGCCCTGTCATGGATACCTTCTAGAAAACGCCTACGACATCCTGACCACTTCTCTTTGCTTATGGATTTGCCTGCACCTCAGTAAGTACAAGGACTGATTTCAAAAGCAAGAAGAGACTCTAATAGAGAATTCTAATATGTTAGGCACTGAACAAATACAGCCAGCCGCAGTCCTTGAAAAAAATATAAATGCCACAGAAAAAATATGCCCAAAGCCTTCACAGATATTCAAAGACAATATCCTCAAAGATTGGCTGCAAATCAAAATCCAAGAGCCATCTTTAAACAGAGCAAGCACAGATCTGTTAGAAGGGGATCCCTTGGCCAGGTCTCATGAATGATTATGATGGGAGTCCAAAGAGGATTAATTGGAGAGCTTCTGGCACCATGCAGTCATGTTTTGGTCTGAGACAAAAGGAGAGAGAGACGTTGAAAGGACAGAAGGAAAATGTTTCTAGAACAGGAGATAGGGTTGGGGAATCACCCAGTCCACCAACTCCACCCCCACCCCTGGGGAATGCATTGACTGGAAGGGGCCGAGCTGAATGCTAGTCTGCCTGCTAGTGTTTTTGTGACATGAATGAAAGCAGTGATTGCTTCTGCCTCTTAGGAATCTGAGGGATGCCAACACTAGTCAAAGTGCTTGAGGCAAAGAGTCCTTTTTATAGGAAATCTTGCTTATCATGTCTATTTCCACTGTGTACTAGCCTAAGCAGAGCAAAAGAAGTCAATGCAGTGCTTGGGAAAAGGTGCTTCTGAATATCCTGGCTGTGTGAGTTGGTAAAATGCTAGTTTAAATTGACCTTAAAGTATATCTTTACTACAAAACATTTCAGAGTTTATAATGTGAGCTTGTACATTAAGAATGGTTGGGGGTGGCAGGGATAGAGCTCAGCAGCGTAAGAACCTGCCTGGCAAGCGCAAGGTCCTGAGTTCAATCCCCAGTACTGAAAGAGAGAGCGAGAGCGAGAGCGAGAGCGAGAGAGAGAGAGAGAGAGAGAGAGAGAGAGAGAGAGAGAGAATTGGAAAATAAATGTACGTTACATAGTGTTTGCAAAAAATTTTGAGCACAAATCTCTTTTCACACACACGTTATGAAATAATTATTTCACAAAATACATTTCTGTAATCCTTATTTTAGAATGTAACATATAGAAGTGGAGGGCACATGAGATTAGACTGAACAGCTATGACCTCTGGATAAATCTAGTCGTGCTCATTTAAAATGTACATACTGCCTTCACTATACTTAACCTTTGGCCCCTAAAATTGCCAAATGTCCAAAATAAAAGCTCAGCAATTTAGAATATGTACTCAATTAGTATTTCAAACAAGATTTTTTTGTGTCAGCGATGGTACTGGCAAAGTTTTGCACGTAAATATGTTCACTTTATGGATGTATCTTGCCAGTGTTTTGTGTAGAATTTTGTCCCACTGCCTGACATGAAAAAATAAAGTCCTTGGGCATCAAAGCTAAGCCTGAGTGCTCCTGATTTGTCCTAAAGAGTTGTCACCTGCCAAAATGTGCTAACTTAACTCAAGTGCATGACCTTATTATCTCTGAGGTGAGAAAATACAAAGCAAGTTGCAAAACCGTCTAAAGTCGGCAGGGGCCATTTCACCCACCTACAAACAATGGCAAAAGGGACTAAGGATAGATTCTTGCCTATTTGTGAAAGATCAAACCTTTTAAAATTGTCACTGACGAAAGTAGCTGGTTCCCCTTTACTTTTTCTTTCAAGCATACTGTATGCAGATTTTTTAAATAATATACACTCTCTGTAGGAAGCCTGGACATTATTAATAGACACAAGACTAAAAGCCAAAAGTTTGCTGCCCAGTGGGGATTTGGATGTGTGCCTCTCCTAACACCTATTGTCTCACAGAGTTAAGATTCCACTGTGCACATTGTGTCTCCTACCAACTAATGATCTGAGCTTCAGATGTCTTTGAAAATATCATTTGGAATGTCTGCCTGTGATTTCCAAGCCATTAATGTGTCCATTACATAGAGCTCTTAGCAACATGTGGCTCTGGCTCTCTCTCCGGAGACCTTGCCCTGATGCAAGCTTCCGGGATACAGCGAGAGCCTCCTACTGCCGGTGGACAGACTTCAGCAGCCAGACTGTTGTTGAACATGCCCCGCACAGGCACGAGCTTCGTCTTCTTTCCCATGAAGGGCCAAAACTGCCTTTTCTCGCCACCTAAAATGCAAAAGGTACCCTTTGGCCCAGAAGACTATTTGCTTTTGCCATACTTACCAAATGCAGGGATCATCTGTCCAGCGGCACAAGACAGAGATGGCTGCACCTCCCTCTGAGTGCTGCTGTGTTGCTACGTCTCAGCGCTGCAGGAAGCAGGCTGGAGAATCAGTGAATCACAGGGTAGAGGTTTACTGCCAGGAAGTGTGTGTGCCTCGGGCCATCTAGAGTCCCTTTGTAAATAAATATGTCCAGTGGTGAAAAAGAAAACGAGTCTTATATTTTTTTCTCCATGTGATTATAGGTCCCCTGAAAGTAATACAAAAATTCTATTATCAGGACAGGCAGTGCGGTGGGGGGTAGGAGGGTGCTTCACCAACCATTCAAAATGTCATCCATAGGGCCGGCCATATAGCTCAGCAGATTAAAGCACCTGTCAGCAGGCACAGGGGCTGGAGATTTGATCCCTGGGCCTGCTATGCCCGCCCCACCCACAGGGCACACTGAGACTTCCATTGAGACAGGGCATGGTGGCACGCACCTGTAATCCCAGCTCTTAGGAGGCTGTAAACAGGCGGATCACTATGAGTCTGATCTAGTAGTAAGACCCTGAACACCCTGTAGGTCCTTCCCTAAAATAAAATAAAAAATAAAAAATAAAGCCATCCATTAGCTGGGGTGGGCCATCTGTTGGAGAGAGGGCATTTCAAGTTGAATAGCTATCCCTCCTTCCAGTGGGCTGCGGCTGGAGGGAAGCCTCAAACCCTCTTCCCGGGGTCGGGACGAGCCATCAGAAGGAAATAACTTTGAATCACTACACATGCGGACTGGATAGGAAACAGCCCCCTACCATGCCAGATCTCTGCTGAAGAGCACTGAGCCCCGGGCCCTGCCCACCACCCCTGGCCGGCTGGGCTGCTGAAGCTTTTACTTGCTGGCATTTACAATGTTACAGCAGCTCAGGCCTACTAGCCCAGCAGCTTCCAAAGCTGCTCTTAGGCCAGGCTTCTTTTAACAAGAAAGCAAAGGATGCTCCTCTGGGGCAAGACCTCCACCAGCCCTGATTCTGGCAGAGGTAGCAGCGCTGTCTCTGAAGGAAAAGCAAAAGCTGAAGATTGACTGCTTCCCTAATGTTGTCTGCTTCACAAAGGATGTGGTTATTACACACCCTTATTTCAGGACTCATTATTTTTCCCTTCTACCTATAATGAAGGAAAGAAAATTACAATTTAAAGCCACAGCTGTCTCCTAAGAAAGATGGCTCTATTAGAGGCATGATAACCATCTTCAAAAGCTGGACATGGGCATCATCATTGGGCCCAGCTTTTATTTTCACATCTTCTGCTTCGCTTTGCTCAATTTTGCTTTGGTTGTTGTTGTTTTGTTTTGTTTTGCATTTTGTTTTTGAGCCATTTTCCATTGTTATGATGGCTAGCCTGGACCAAAGGCGTGGTCCTCCTCCCAAGTGCTGGGATTACAGGCAAGTGCCACCAAGCCCAACTAGGCTGAACGTTAAGTACCTAATGAGGTGTGCTGTGGGAAAGATGAGACAAACCGGGTCTTTCTAGCCTCTAGAGGTACAGAGGGGTAGATGAGGGGCCAGCCAGGGTACAGGAGAGGAAGTCCACCACAGAGCGCCCTGGTTCTAGGACTTCATGTAGGAACTCCCTGAAGCTTTGCCAGATACCACAAGGTGGACATGACCACCGTGAGCAAATAAATGTGAAGAGAATTTAGCAAGCTAGTAAGTGGCAAGGCTGGGGTTTGAATTTTGATAGTAGTGCTCCAGGGAGACCCGCTTAACCACTGCATCATTACTGCACTATTCTAAACAAGTCGGTACCAAAGGGAAAATGGGGCTAGAAATTTCCACGTTCCTTGAGGGAATCAAACACCTTAGAAAAGGAGAGTCCACTCTTTTTTCAGATCTTATAGCTAGGATGATCCCTGCTTTGATTTGTGCATACCTTTCTTTTCATGATTCACTGATTCAACAAGTCTCATGCAGTGTTCCCAGTACTGTATATGGCATAGCGGAAACCACAGGCAGGCAGGCCAGGCTCTTCCCCCCAGAGAGCTTATAGCCTAACAGAAAAACAGGTGGGTAGTCAATGCCAATATTATATAATCTCAGTGTGATAGAGTAGTGTGATTTAGGAATACCTAGACTTAGAAGGCCAAGTAGGGCTTCATGAAAGGGAAAAAAGTAAAAATAACTGTACTGAATCTGAAGAAGTTAACCAGAGTTATCTAAGAGGAAAGAAGACAAAGAGAATTACAGGCAAAGAACTGGCATGGGCAAGACGCATATGCAAGATAGCTTATCGTTTGGTAAAGCGAGCACAATTCAGTACATAAATAAAAAGAAATGCACTTGGGAAGGAAGCTGGAGTTAGAGCACATGTGTCATAAAGTCAAACTGTATTAAGTGCTTTATTTATCAATGAAAACCATTATAGCATTTTATGCAGAAGTTATGATTCATTCACTCAACAAATAATTTGCTATGCACCTACTGTGTGCTAGATGTTGCTCTTGGTGCTTGTGGTAAGCCAGTGGGCAAATCAAAGGTCCTGCCTTCATACGGCAAGGGAGAAGGGACAATCATCATTGAAGATAAAAAGTAAACTGTGTCCAATTTAAAAGGTGTTGGAGATGTAAAAGAAAAAGCAGTGCAGGGTAAAGTGGATTGAGAGTGAGGGTGGCTGACACGAATGTGGACAGTTACAATTTTAAATAGAGTTGTCAGGAGCAGGCTTTATGCAGATTGCAATAGCTGAGACTCACAGAATCTTGTTATTGATGACTCTGCAACTTGCAATCAACATATGCAAATCTGTCATTAGATATTCAGAGCAAAACTTGTTGACGTGTGCGCTATACCCACAGAGTCCTGCTATCTAACTTGCAGTCATAGTCCTATTTTAAATCAGAAACATCAACACACTTCACACTTTATAGTCTAAATTCCAGAGAACAACCAAAGCCAGAAGTAAACTAAACTTTGGCTCTGCCTTCAGTTATTTTCAGAAGCTACTAATATCGTTCATACCTACCAGATGCCGTCAGCTTACTTGAAACATTCTGTGCCCCTTACTTTTGTGTCCATCCTTTTTGCAATGTGGCAACTTAAATATATTAGATTTACTTCTATTTTTTTTCCCTGTGGCCACCCCAGACTTATTTTTTACTGCAAGACAAAGGCTACCATATTTGGTCAATTTGGTTTCTTCCCTAACCCTTAGTTTGTTTTGTTTTTTTTCTTTTTCTGAGTTTATAATTGTCAGGAATAGCTGCATACGTTGCCAGTACCTTCCCCAAAACTACCAGAGCTCTAACATACAAAACATTTATTCTGCTTCTAAATTTGTTTTTAATTATATTACAAGATGGAAAAAGAAATGCCTTAGCTGTTAACACTGGCTCAGTGGGGCCAACAGTAGACATAGAGCAGACACAAGGAAATACTTCAAAAAAATTTTTTTTTAGTTTGCCATGATTTAATAGCAGATATTCCTGGCTTTGAGTGAACTCTGCAATATCCCTGTGCGACAGGATAAATGATCGTCTAGCACTATTAATTTTAGGTCATAATGTCTGAAATGCCGCTTCAAAAATAAATGCAGTATTTTCACTTTATTTGGTCAGGTAAATACTAAACTATTTTGTCATAATAACTTTACAACACTGTGTTTCACCTTGTCTTGCCTTGACTGCTGAAGGTAATAGGGACCGTTTTATTATGTCCATAAATTGAATCAATTGACTTATCCTTATATCCTGTTTCCTGAACTTAACGAGAGATTCTGCATCATTAGGAAAACACACCATCCTGCAGCAGGATCAAAAGCAAAAGAAGCCTGAGAATAAGTCATTTTGATTTCAGGGAATGTGCACCAGGCAAACTTTCAATATTCTGGCACAAGTAAAACAAATGACTGGCTTTGCAAGCACGGTTTGCTCAGGGCTGTGTGTATGCTGGAGACTTCCCAGAAGATTTCACGCATACTTTAAAAAACAGCAACAAAAAAAAAAAATCATTGTCTCTGAATATGAGGCACTTGTAATGAATCTGCAGATTAGGTGGCTTAACCTAGCTATCAAAGAACACAAATCAAATTATTAAGTATTTCTTGCAAAGAAACTTTTACAAAGATTTTCATGATCCTAGTTTTTAAGAGAAAGACTGAGTCACAGTCCTATTCTCAAACTTGACTTGACTGTGAGAAACAAATGCTCATGATAAGACCAATGGAGTTTTAGTTCCTTTGATTTGTTCTGTTTTCTGTTTGCTTTCTTTCTTAGGTTCCCTGGCCCTGGTGTGGAGCCTGCTACATGACTCAGTAATAGTTGTGTTGTGTCACCGTATTAATCATGACAACTGCCAAGGCAGCAGGGACCTCTGTATTGCATTCATAGAAGAACTGGAACCCAGCCTACAAATACCAATGGAAATCACGATAAATAACACTGATTGTAAATACACATCGCTATCATAGGTTGAAATCTGTCCTAGATTGAGCGCTTATCATAGATCACTTCATTTGAATTTCACAAAATGTCTGGAAGTGAGACATATTATCATTACTATCTTACAGATGAGTAAACTAGCTTGGAGAAGTTAAATCACATGCTCTAGGCCAGGCAGCTGCTGAGTGATGGCTGGTTCAAAAGCCTGAGTCCTAAACCCCACACTATAATGGGAAGCCAGAGTTCATGCCTCTGTCAAAAGATACAAACAGCTGGAATGGGTCCCTGATAGGAAATGAGCTCTAGTCCTACAAGCGCCAAAGAGTTGATGACAAAGGGCAAGGTGGGTCTCTGTCTAAGTTGATTTTGCTTATCAGAACCACACACCAGCAACTATATTTTGGATTCACGTCTTCCTTGAGCCCCTTCCAGTTCCTGGGGCCACGTGGGAACTCTTCCACAAGATCCACTGGGCTGTAGTCCTCCTTCATCACGTTTTTTTTCTTAGATTCTCCTTTAAATCCCTAGACAAAACATTTTTAAGATCTTTAGTTTCATTATAGCCCACTCAACTAGAATAACTACTCTCTAAGCTATTACCCAAAACAGATAAGTGCTAAAGATTGGACTCAATTGCCTATGAGACTGGGAAACCCTCAGGCAGCCCCATTGAACAGCAAGCCCAAGAGCAGCAATATCGAAACTAACAGCATAGAAATCAGGCCGTTTGTACGGAGCCAGGTAAATTAAAGAATTGAGTGATTATCAGTAAATTTAATATTGTAGAGCAGCAAGGTACATAATTATTCCTATTCTCCACTATACAACAGTAAATGTAAGAATTAACTACCATTTTGTTGGAGTCACTGAAAACAAACGAAAAGTTACAAGGCTGAATGTGGCTGTAAAGAGCCCAAATGTAAATTAGCTGTTGTCCAAGAACAACGGTATCTGGCCCCTGCTACTTGCTCCTCCTCCCTGCCTCTTCTCCACTCTCTAGCCAACAAGGGATCACTTCCTGTTTCCATCTGATAGTCCTCCCCAAGCACATTCTCTACCTGGATAGTTCATTATATTTGCAGGTACAAGTAACAGAAACTTCAGGGGATATAGCTCAGCGGCACAAGCACCTACCTGGCAAGTGAAAGGTCCTGAGTTCAATTTCCAGAACCAAATAATAATAATAATAATAATAATAATAATAATAATAATAATATGCAAATAACAAAAACCCAAACTCAACTGGCTCAGTCAATGAGAAATGGACTAGTAGTCTTAAAGCCAGGTGTGCTCCACCCTTGATCTATACAGTTAAGGAAGCCAACAAGAATCTAGATTCTTTCCAGCTTTCTTCTCTGCCTTAAAGTATTTAAGCATGCTGCATTTAAAGTCATCAAATGTAACAATATTCAGAAGCACAAGGGGCCACCTCTTCCTTATAAAGAATGAGGAAAGTTTCCCCCCAAAGGCTTCTAGCAGACTTCCCTCTTGTCTTGCCAAATTTTTAACACATGCCCTAACCAATCACGTGCCATAATCACACCCCAACCAACCCACAGCAAGGGACTGGTCTACCAGGACTCAAATCCCAGGAACATCTCCCCTGAAGCACACAGCTGGATATAGGAAGGTAGGTAAGTGAAAATCGAAAGTGAAGCAGAGGATGGAAGGGTTTCTCGAGGGAAGAAAGAGGCAAAGGAAAAAATTGTTTGGTGGACAACCTAGAGCACCCATAATGAACACCCCATAGGGTTTGTCATATGTGTGTCCTTGTCAGGAGAGCCCTCCCTAACCTGATTCCCACATAGACTCAGACCCCCTACTATGTGCTATCAAAGGCCACCCTACTTTCAGAATGGAGTGTATCACAACTGTAATTAAATGTGTGCATTCAGACTTATTTCATGTCTTCCTATCCTACATTTTATTATTACTCTTTATTTACTGCTCTAACTTCACTCCCTAGCCTGATACCTAGCAGAGATGCTGGTCTAAAGGGAGTCTTCTTCCACCACTGGATCTATATGGATGTCAAGACTGTACCATATTCCCTTTGTTCAAAATGTATATTATTCATTACATCTTCCCCCATGGACTCTATGATACTGACAGCCATTTGTCTGCTTAGAAGTCACTCTGTCACCATGTCACATTGCCAGGGGTACTGTTGGCCAGTGACATGCCCTGCTCCATATCCCTCAGCCATAAAGCCAGCCTAAATTATCCTCTGCCAACCAAGCAGATGGCTGGGCAGTGTCCATCTTACTTTCCTAAGGAGGTACAGTTTCTTTTGCAGCTCACAAGAGCTTGTCTAAATGACAGGAATTTGACACTGGCTGGTTCAAACCAGTTCCTCATAGATTCGGCAAAAAATGCATAAACTATGTTTTGTTCCCTTTTGGAGAGAGAACAGCTGAAGAGGAAATGCGGAGGTCTTTAAAACTAGACAGACTTCAGACAGTTACTTTTCTGCACCTCATTTTGCTCATCTTAAAATGAGAAAACTATCAGCCCTCCATAATGTAGCTGTGCTGTACCATGATATGACTGTAAAATGCAACAGATATGAAGTTCATCAGCTTTGTTGTGTTGACATCAACAGATCCTTTTATACTCCAAACTGTAAGGCCACCACCAGATGGAAAGTGCTGAGTCCTGGAGTGGTGGTCCTAGAACTGCAAGTGGTCCGCTACAGATTGATGATAGCCATGATTTCAGCGGGCCCAATCTGGACAGGACTTCTAGAAAGAGAAAAAGAAGCTTTCTGTTTTTAGAGTGGTTTGATAAATTTCACTTTTGGAAATGTAGACTGAGAAGAAGAGTCCAGAGAAATGTCTAGTCACCACTACCAACCTTAATCGTGACTGTGAGAACTTAGTGAACTTGTTTCTGGAAGCTTCTCTGCCTTCCTCTAGGGAAATGGATGCTGGTCATCAAAGGCAGCTGGAAGATGAAGGATGAGATCACCATATCCCATTCAACAGGCTATCTTCTGAAGAAAAAGGTCATAGGCTAAAATGTGTCTGGTGGCTTCTCCCAGGATGTCTACATCCCTGGGCCTGTGCCAGTGAGGAAAAGAAAGCTGCTCAAGCCACCCAACACAGGGGCCTGACTCTCTTCTCTGAGGGTTTCAAGGCCCATGCCCCCCAGTGGCAACAGGACCTCCCCTGATGCCCAGTGGGTGTGGTGATGGCATGCTCTCCTATGTCATTCTGAGCTGTTCCTGGATGGACATTCCTTAAGTAAATGACTCTGGCCTTGATCTCTCTCTTCCACACCCTGCAAGAGTATAGTTGACATTATAAGAGATCGCAGTCTGCCAACAGTGAGTCCAGCCTAAAGAACTCAAGAAAAGACATGTTTGGAAGATGTGTTATCCTGTGCATATGCTGTAAATTTAAGACTAAGAAATGTAAAGCTACAAGAAAATGGTTGTTTGCATTTTCCTTCATGTTCTGGCTCAGACTTGCCTTCACAGTTATCCATAAAGAAGGCCCAATGACAATCTTTGAGAGAGTCATTGGAAGCCAGTAGTCAGTGCTGGTCAGGTAGATAAACGATGCAGTATCATGAGTAATGATATAACCAGCATTAAAATAAATGACATTAGGGTACTGCAGTGGCAAGAAGATCTATACTGTTTCGATGCAAAAAGTTCTGAAGAGCCATGTCATTGTGAATAATAACAGGGTTGCTACATTTTTCTTGCACGGTAGATACAAAATTAGCCAGAAACAATGCAACTGACAATAAGGAACATGAAGAGATGCCTGGATATGTGCACTGACTAGACAACATATAAATATGCAAGTGCCTCTCCTGTACCCATTATTCTAAATCCTCACCAATAAATCACTGTACACAGACCTATGGACGTTAGAATACCTTTGAAATTATATTACATAGATAGACAGGGGTCCCTGTAAACATGTTTGCCCAGGTCCCATGCATCCTAGAGAAAGCCAGAGTCCTTGTTCTCTGCTTCTACTGCAGAAACAAACGTTTCATCTGAACACACAGCTGCACAAAAACAACAGCTCCCAGCCTGTTCTTTTGTGAACAATGGTCATTTAGCATTTCTGGGTTGTGCCCTAGAGAGAAAGATGCAGATGCTGATTTGACCCTCTCCCTGCTCCCACGGCCTGGGACAGGATGAGAAATAAAGCATTCTCGGAACCCAGAAATGGAGCCCAGGAGCTGACAGGGTCACCCTAATGTCCCTTCCTAGCCTAGCTTTCAACTGTCCTTTGATACAGAAACAATGCTCTACTTTATTTAAGCCACTGTATTCTGAGATATCTATTAGACAGAAATTTACTGCAGCCAGGAGAATCTGTGAAGAATAAAACCAAGGATCATTTTAAACAAATTATGAAGTTTGAAATTCCTATGGGCCAGCCAAATAGCTCAGTGGATTAAAGTGCCTGCAAGCAGGTGCAGGGGCTGTTCATCCCCAGGCCTGTCATGCTGGCCCCACCCCCAGGGTGTTTTGAGATGGCAATTGAGACTGGGCATGGTGGTGCATGCCTATAATCCCAGCTCTTTAGAGGTTGTAAACAGGCAGATCACTACAAGTCAGATCTAGTAGTGAGACCCTGGACACCCTGTAGACCCTTCCCTAAAATACGGGGGAAAAAAAGAAATTCTAGGAAATATCAAAATGGTACCAGGCATGGTGATGCATGCCTGTAGTTCCAACACTCAGAAGGCTGAGGCAGGAGAATCACTGCTCGTTTGAGGCCAGCCTGGGCTGCACAATGAATTCAAGGCCAGCCTGTACTATATAGCAAGACCCTGCCTTCAAAAATAAGTAAATAAAAATGGCTATATCAAGGAAACAATTGGGTCAAAGCTCTTAGAGAGATCTATCTCAAAGACATAAATGCAAGAATTTTCAGCATATAGATTTTAATCAACTTTACCAAGGTGTAACTTACAATAAATTGCATCCATTTAATGTGTTCAGTTTCATGAGAGGTGATGAATGTGTACACTTATGAAACTGTCCTCACGATAAAGATGCAAACATTCATACCATCCTAAAGGGTTTCCTTACGCTCCTGCACAGTCTATCCCTCCCACTGCCCTAGCAATGATGATCAGCTATTTGTCATTATAGGTTAGCTTGCATTTTCAAGAATTTTAAATAAATGGAATTGTACAGTATATACACACTTTCACGTGTCTTCTTTTACTTGCATTATGTATACAGATTAATATAGTGTTGGATGTTTCCATAGTTGATTCATTCTGATTGCTAAATAGCATTCCATTGTATAGATACACATATTTTTGTTTACCCATGTAATTGTTGGTGAGTTTTATGTTGTTTCTAACTTGTGCATATAGTGAATGAAGCTGCATGAACATTCACAAGTCTTTGCATAGATTTGTGTTGTGCATATAGACGGACTAAGAGAAAATAAGAGCAGGATTAGCAGTGAAGTATTCTAATTAGAGTTTGGAAAGAAGACTTCTAAGACGTGATTGGAAAGAAAACCAGAGAAGAAGAAATACAGCAGGCAAGTTAGGTGTCATTGGAGACAAGAGAAAAGTATTTCAAAGTGGCAAGAAATGACAGCCCTGACAAATGCTGCCGTGTAGCAGCATAGGACGTAGGCTGAAGAATGTCTGTTAAATTTGATGCAAGCAGCCAATAACCTTAGCAAGAAGAAGGCCGGTAGAAATGTGAAACAGAAAACCAAATTGCAACTAATCAAAAAATAAGTAAAAGGTGAAGAAGTGAAGCAAATAAAGATACAAAGCTTTCTTGGAAACTGAGTAGACAACTGAGAGGCAGGCAGTGTTAGGGGAACTCTGAAGATGGACATACCAAAGCATGTTTGAAGGATGATGAGAAAGGTACACTTGAGGATGGAGACAGGCAAGGGAGATGAATAGCTGGGCTCATCCAGCGCAGATGTCGCATGGAATGAGTAGGGCCAGGGAACTGAGGGAACTTGCAGGAAACAGGTGAGAGAGACCAAGAAATGTGAGTGAACTGGGAAGAAAATTACAACAAGAGGAGACAGAGAGGTCCTGGACAGGAGGTCTCAAGGAAATACTACTAGAGCAGAAACGGAAAGGAGCAGAAGTAGCAATGAAAGAATGACAAGTTCGAGAGAGTCCATGAAGGACAAGCCTAGGGTGTGGCCATGGAGGGAAGAGGTTAAGTCAGAGTGGAGGAGAAAATCATCACTGCTGAGGCGATTAAGCAACTGAAATATAGAGCTCCTGCTATGCACCTTGTCTGCACAGACACTGAGAGGCCGTAGGCAAAAGCTAGCGCTGGTGTAGTGAAGGGTGCAGACAGCAGGCATGCTTCTCTGTAGGAACAGCTCAGAATCGCTGATCAAGAAGACCTGGGCCTGGGACAGGTGCATAGACTATGGGGCTACTGCAGCAGCGCTGGGAGTTTGGCCTCAGATTCAAAAGATGTGAACATGCACGGGGCAGTATGGCTTTGGGGGAAGCTCTTCATTCATTGGAAAGCTAGTTTATGAAAGACTATTGGAAAAAGAATACAAAGCAAAGTCTGTGTTCCTACTACTTCCTCCAGAAGTTGTTCATGTAGCCAAAGTACCAGTCTTATGAGTACCACCATTATTTTATATTTATTACTGTACTTAATCTTTTAAGAAAACAGGATTTACTTTCAGATTAAACACCATGTAAATGTTGCACTGTACCTTAATTAAAATGAATAAGCTAATTAAACTGGAAAAAAGTTCAAATAAACCCATGGGAGTGTAACATTAAAGAATATACCCTTTGTTAATGCCTTGTGATGTGAAAAAAGATTATAGCACATTAGAGATAAATATTAGTTGGCTTTTGTTATATTAAAGGTTCCTGGACCATATATCATACAACTAATGGCTAGCTTATATTAATTTTGTCTGCAAACCAAAGCAGTATTTGACAATATATGACATATGGTATATTATAGCATGACTCAATTTTGAATGTCATTGTTAGTATGGATTTAAACTTTCATTCTGAATTTAGATTTCCAGTGGGGTGGGGGTGACATGAATCCTTCTGTTTACTTAATGCCTTAGAAATAAGCTTTTCAAAGGCAGAGAAGATAAAACAGCTCCATTGAAATAAAGAGGAAAATGCATCCATTCCACTTTGCCTGTTGCACTAAGCTCCTAAGTGTGTAAGGGTTCCACTGGAGCTATTACTGCTGGCTGAGGGGAAGCGCCTGGTAGCTCTCGACGAGACTCAAGCCACAGCTCACTGTCCCTGAAGTCAGGCCATGGTCTGCTGTTTAAATGTGCACTGTGGGCCTCTTCAATGCACAGATTCTGGGTATGAGAGGCCATTGCTACTATTCTCTGCGTAAATACAGTCTTGGGGGATTGAAATATGTCTATTATTGCTCAAACCCAGTATGACTTGGGAGACTGTTCTTATTGGTTATATCACGTATCTCCAATGAAGACATTCTCAATCTGCAAATGAGTGATTTCTCTACCAAACTGTGGATATAACAGACCATCGAGATCAATGTGTCTGAACCCATTTCCTTTGCCACTTATTATTATTATTAAGAACTTATTACATTATTATGAACACTTGCAACACCCTCATTAAGTGATTCTTAAGTGAATCCCCAACAATTCTATAACAGTCTCTTTGCATTCAATTTCCTCTGAGATAAGAGATGGATGGACGCATAGATGGATGAACAGATTAGAGATATGAAGATACCATAGATTAATGTTCAGGTGGACAGACAGATAGACAGATGAAATCAAAAGAGGTGGCTCTGTGGGTACTAAGCACTTTCTGTAACTTCAGAGTTCTCCATGCAGAACCATTCGTAATTTATAGGTAGCTGGCACAGTGTCCTAAAAAGTCCGCCTCCGAAGAGTCAACTATATAAATGAGACAAAAGCCACACAGCAGGAACTGGCAGGACATCTATTCAACTGCCTCCTAATCAGTCCCCAGTAATCTTAGTAAAACATAACACACATGTTTACCATTGTGCAACTTTACACCCTGGGAGCATAATACTGGAGTTGCTGTCCCAATGGTCTGTATGCATAGCATTAGTCTCATCCAATACATCTCTATCAGTTGAACATACTTTCAGTCACTTTACCTAATAAACTTTCTGTGCCACTTCAAACTTACAAACACACAGGATAGAAATACTTGTAACATTCCTTCCCCTACTTTATCACCAACAATTTTAGCAAACCACAGAGATACATCTTCACCTGGTTGGTAGATTTGACTGTGTATTACTCTCATTATTAAAGTCATCTTGCCACCATATTGCTGCAATGTTACTGCAACTTCCTTTTGCAGATACTGAAGGAATATAATCTTTCCTTTTTCTTGATAATTTTTCATTTCTTGGATAATAGAAAGGAAATAGAAGATAAGGGGGGAGGGCCGGCCAAATAGCTCAGTGGATTAAAGCACCTGCAAGCAGGTGCAGGGGCCGGAGGTTCCATCCCCAGGCCTGCTATGCTGGCTCCACCCCCAGGCGTGCTGAGATGGCAATTGAGACTGGGCATGGTGGTGCATGCCTGTAATCCCAGCTCTCGGGAGACTGAAACAGGAGAATCACTAGGAGCCCAAGCTAGTAGTGAGACCCTGAACCCCCTGTGGACTCTTCCCTAAAATACAGAAACAAGAAAAAAGATAAAGGAGGGATATGAGAGAGAGAGAGAGAGAGAGAGAGAGAGAGAGAGAGAGAGAGAGAGAGAAGATAAAAGATGCAAAATTTGGAACAAATCCTTTTTACACAGAGTGGTCACTGCCCCTTTCTTGTGCCTATGTCAGATAGCATAAATTGCTCTTTTCTTCTAAATTTGGGTAAGATTTAGGAACTTATCTTATTTTAGCACTGTATTCCCACCACTTCTTCAGCAGTGATTGGTAAGTTAAAACTTACTTGCTACATGCTAATGCCAGTGATAGTATGAGAAAAAAAGTCTTCTGTCCCCAAATGTCTGAATTGGGGAAATTTACCATGACTGGGGGGGGGGAGTTGTTTGTTTTTTGTTTTGTTTGTTTTTTATGTATTTGGTACAGGGTCTTACTCAGCAGCTCAGACTCAGTGATCCTCCTGACAATATTTGATATATGGTATATTATAGCATGACCAGGCTCCCCAGTGCTGGGATTACAGGTGTGCACCACTATGCCTGGTCTCAGTGGCCAGCTCAGCATGCCCTAGGGGCAGGGCCAGCACAGGCATGTGATGCTGAGGATCAAACCCTGGTCCCTGTATTTGCCTAAGCAGGCATTCAGTCCACTGAGCTATCTCACCAGCCCTATGAATAGAGTTCTCAATAAACTGGTTTTTCACTTTTAAAAAACCTACTTGCAACCTTTGTTTTAAAATATTTTATATCACTGTTTTAGTTACTTTCTCTTCAGTAGGAAAAATGATACCTCCAACTTAAAAGAGGAGAGGTTGACTTTGGCTTAAGTTTTTAGTCTGGTCAGGCTGGCTGGAAGGCAGGAAGTAGCACAGTAGAGGAGTACAAGTCCCATCTATGAGTGCATGACACCCTTGGGGGACATCTAGACATAAACCATAACAATTGCTCTCCTCTAGGTCTAAGTCAATATAAATGTCATTCAATATTTATACAGTACATCCATTTGTCTGGCTTCACAATTCTGCATTCTAGTGATCCCTGAAACACTATAAAGCAACAAAAATCTTTTATATATGTTAATCAATTTGTGCATCAGTTAATTTCAGTTGTCAGTTGGATTGGGTTAGGATGCTCCTGGAGAGGGAGTCAGGTTACAGGGGTACAATACTCATCAGTGGAACTGTACTCCAATGTTCATAGCTCAGTATGCTGTTAGGATGTGAACCTCAGTTGGAAGTAGGTCCCTGGGCATGTGCTGGAGGGTGTGTCTCTAGCTAGTGTTCTTCCCCTGTCTTCTGTTACTGCACTATGGAGTGCTCAGCTTTGTTTCACCAAGACCTTTCTCCATGACATTTCTGCCTTAGACCAAAACCTCTAAAGTCATGAGGCAAATAAGCCACTCTCTCTTTTGAGTTGTATATGCCAGTCATTTGGTCCCCAGGTTAAAAAGCTGATACAGCACTGCTATCACAAAATGCCTAAAGTTGAGTGATCTATAAAAGATCTTTCTCTTGGTTCTGGAGTCTGGGAAGTTCAAGATTCAGAAGCCAGTAGGTTTAAGTCTGATGGAGTCTACTCTGCTTCCAAGATAGCACCTTGAATAGTACAGAAGGGACAAAGCCCTCCCATGGCAGAAGGGACAGAATGAGGAACTCACTCCATCAACCCTTTGTAAGGCACTAATCCACTCATAAGAGCAGAGCCCCATTTCTTAATACTGTTGCAAGGGGAGTTGAGTCTCCACATGAATTCGGGAACAGACATAAATTTTCAAGCCACAGCAACATCAAAAGAAAAATTGTATTTCACATTATCTAAGAAGAATGTTCTTTGTTCTATCCATGTTTAATCCTCTAAAATGTACAATGCAAGCGTAAGTAGTGAGGCTCAGGAGTGCTAGTACAGTGACGTGCTAGAAGTTCAGAATCCTCAGATACCCGCCCACTGGCAACCATCGTATGTCACAGAACAGAAGCTATGTCCCTTTTTTTCATTTACTAAGATGGCTAAGATAATGAGAAGCGCTGTCATGGAAACTCAGGGCCCCAGTCCCCCACACAAGCCATGGCAGAGCCTCCCTAACATCACTCTACCAGAGAAGGGTTAAATTCAGGAATAAGTGTAGGGTGCCACAATGAGGCCTAATCACATGGCCTCTACCTGAACCACCAGCCTTCCACCAAGAAATCCTTGTTTTTGTGAAAGTTCAGGCCAACCTAGTATAGAGAAAGACACTCTGTCCTAGTCACTTTCTTGTTGCTGGGACAAATATCTGACTCCACAACTTCAGCAAGGAGAGGTTCACTTTAGCTCACAGTTATAGCCCACTGTCAGCTGGCTCCAAAACAGACCAAGATGGTGGAAGGGCCTAGCTGCTCCCACCATGGCTGCCAGGAAGGAGAAGATGCAAGGCGGGAGATACTCTCTCTGGGCCACATGCTGAAGGATTCCCCTCCCCTACCACGCCCCACCTTCACCAGCACACTTAGCTCTGAACTTATCCACAGATTGACTCACAGATGAGTACGGTGCCCCACCACCCAGCCACCTTCCCAAAGCCCGCATCTGAACACGAGAGGCCTTTCAAGGACATCCTAGATCTAACCCCCAATGCCCCAAAATCCCTATGAATATGTCCCATGGACAAATTCTTTTTACCTAAGTTTTAAGTATATTATTAATAAAAAAAAATAGAATAAAAATAAAGACACATTGTCAGATAAGTTTCTTTCTAGCCCCAGCTCTTTATCTTTCTAAAATGTAAAAACTGAGGTAAAATCTACAACACTTGCACAGAATTAAACTTAAGTTTCCAGGTAGTTGGCAAAATTAATCGTGAAAGTTTATATGAATTAGCTATTTGTTATGTATAAGATGGTTTTTAAAACAATTGCATAAATAAAATTTATTCTTATCTAGGTATAGTTGCTAAAGAAAAAAAATGTTGGGGCTGGGGAGATGGCTCAGTGGAATAAGCACTTCCCTGGCAAGTGCAAGGGCCTGAGTTCAATCCCCAGTTCCGCAAAAAAAATAAATAAATAAATAAATAAAAGAAAAAAATGTTATGCCCTGAAATGTTACAGTGGCCTAGATTTGTTTAAACTATGCTAATGGGTCTGTAGGTAAAGTTGATAACTTTGTATCTCAAGTCCAATCATCATAAAGATCGTTTCCTTTTATCATTCCTATTCAAAAACAAATAATGTTTTTATTTTTAAAAAAACAGCTCAAATTAGAACTAATGCAGTTATCACAATCAAAACTACTGAAATATAATAATATATAAACTAACAAAAGTGACTAGTTAATGTGGTGTGTGTGTGTGTGTGTGTGTGTGTGTGTGTGTGTCAGAGAGCGAAAGAGAAACAGACAGGAGAAAAAGATGAAAGAAGGGAATGGAAGGAAGGGAAATGGAGAAGATGGACAAGAGACAGAAATAAAGGCAGAGCAAAATAAGAATAAATATGGTGAGGTTTCCACAAAGACAGGAGCTTAATAGTATATGAAACAGTCACAAAATCCCTGCTGATTTATGAGTCAGCCATCTCTGCTTCTGCCAGGAATGTGTGCAACCCCCTGAGTTTGTTCACATCGCAGTACCTGGGTTAGCACTCTGACTTCTTCAGTTCCCCCCTTTTGGTGTCTTCCTTCTACCTCTGGGAGAAAAGGGAAAGAGAATTAATCCCATGTTTTTAAAAATAACTCACATCTATAGCACACAAAGCTTTTCCTAAATTACGCTTCTTCTGAAAGATATATTTTTCAGTATTTTATTATGCAGCAGCACTGTCTAAGAGTTTAAAAAGCAGAAAGGAAACTTTGCTAACATGACAGCAATGTGAGATGAACATTTGCCAACATACACATGTGGCTGCTTTCTTTTCAGCTACTCTGAAATAAAAGTCTAGGTCCTCTACACTAAATGTTTATACAACAATAAGCCACTACTCCTGATACTGCTCACACTGAGCAGTGATTCACTGTGATTAACTTCGATATGCCTTGGAGCTGAAAGAGCTGATCCCTTCTGGACTCCGTACCAATGGCCAACAAATGATGGTCCAGGCCCAAGTCCAACATGCTACCTGTTCTACAAATAAAGTTTTATTAGAACACAACCAAAACCATCCACTTATATATTATCTATGTCTCCATCACAGCAGCCTTGAGAAGGTACATTTTGCAGTCTGATTCACAAAGTCATACTTTTAAAACATTCATTATCTCATACTTTGTACAAAAAAAGATATATATTGACTCCTTCCCTATATAACAAATATGTTGAAATGTCTCTTGTTCACTATATATGCTCTCCTCTGCACACATTTATTCAGAAAATACTAAGTGCCCACCATCAGCCACAGACAGCGGGCCTTTCACAGACCTATAACATACACGCACTCAAACCAGTCCCTTTAGCCTCCCTATCTGAAGAAATGTTCTCACTTCAAAGTTTATTTTTCAATGTTTTTCATCCATTAATGCTGACCTCCTGATCATCTCTCCTCTGAATCTTAAACTAAGCATATAGCTGAGAGTTTCCTAACTCTTTTCTGGGTTCAGCAGCTCATGCCTTGGAGACAGAGACGTGGCCACGCTGTCTCAGCACCTGACCCTCCACCTTGCCTTCTCCCGCCCACCCTGAGAAGTCTCCCTGGGCACAGATGGAAAAGATCTGCTGCAGTCCATTCCTTTCTGTCAATAAAACAAATACACTACTGCGCAATGAGAATCTAGCCACATTTTTAAAGGTCTTTTTAGAATAAAGTTGCGTAGTTTCCCAAAGTAGCTCATGTTCACGTTTGCCAATTTCTCTAATGAGAAACCCCTCTCCTTTGTCTACTTTCACACAAGCTCATTTATTTCTAACTATCTTCAGGGAGCTGACTAGTACCTTCTAGCATTCTCAAAGTAGAATAACGAACACTTCTGTGTTTACCATGGATAGAGGGGTTAAGCCTTTTGGCTTTTATGAACAGCATTGTAGCTAATCCAAAGACCTCCATAAAGGACAACTATTTTACTGGGAAATTCTGCTCACCCAAACTATCCCACACTAGAATTTGTTCAATAAGTACACTGATGCTACTTTAATGATAATAAATTGGAAATGAATTTGAAGAAAGTTATTTTATAAGAACACAGGATAGTTGGGGGATGGGGGTTTCTGCAACTGTTACTCATTGGTCAGTCCCCCAAAAGTACACCTACTGCAGAATTCTCCCCTAGAGACACAGAAAGTTAGGGTACTTTAGCTTCTTAGCTGGGTTGGATCACTGTCCTCAACTGATTTTGCTAGAGGCCACTTCTCATGTGTTCTGAACAAAGTCACAGAATCCACCCACTTATTACCCAAGCATGATGGATAGCTGAAAGAAAACAAATAATCAAGTTAAACCTCATATTTCCAGAAAATAAACACAACCTCTGCCTTACCCATGCTGGGTCATGCTTAGTACCAAAAATGGAGCCCAGTTTTTCATTTTGTCCAACTTAAATTTGAAGAAAAAGAAATTAAGATGAAGAGTCCAATGTGTTGCCCACGTTTAAAGAGCCAACCTGAGAGTTCAAGAAACAGTAAGAGGCCGGGGAGATGGCTCAGTGGAATAAGTGCTTCCCTGGCAAGCGCAAGGGCCTGAGTTCAATCCCCGGTTCTGCAAAAAAAAAAAAAAAAAAAAAAAAAGAAACAGTAAGATAATTATCACAACTCAGATCCAGATACTCTTCTTTCTGCGATAGCCACCAAAAGATTAAAAGCTAGGCCAAACCCTGGCCTGAAAAAGAATGATTGTGAGTGAGTGACTATGGCTCTTTGCAACCCACCAGAATCACAGAAATATTCCAAATTTGATTTTAAGTTCATGAAAAGTAAAATACTTTTAAAGTAGTGCAATCCAACAAAGTAAGCCCAGGAGCAACGGAACTGGAGTCTCCCCGGTAAATAGTGTTCAGCTTGGAAATAATGACGCCAAGCCACTGGGCCGCACCGCAGGTTTTCTACTCCAAATGGCAAGCCCTTTTAAAGCTACGCATCTCCCTCAATCCATTCATCCATCAGCAATAAAACTGCTCTGACGGAATTGATTTAATACTTGGGAGAGTCCTGGATTTGATGGATGCATGACAGCTGCTTATTTTGGCCTCTTTTGCAAAGCTGTAGCTAGTATTGTTTGGAAAGCTGTAGATGAAAATTCTATTTCTTCCCTTTGTTTCATTTATCAGGGCATATGCAGGGGAACTGTTACAGAGAGCAGAAAATAAATGGCTCTTGGAGCCCTTTGAGCTCGGAGAGCAGGTCTGGTGTTGGCAATGGTCATGTCAGCGAACCAGGTGCTTAAAGCGTAATCTCTTTGCAGGCCCACCGTATCCCCTGCCAGCACCAAGGTCATTATCTATGGACTCTTCTTAGCTTTCTTGGATGCCTTCCAAGCCATGACATGCTTTGTTTCTTCCAGCTACCAAGCCAAAAATGTTGAACAATCCTCCAGACAGCAGGGAAGCTCATGAGACCCCTCATGTTGTCCAAGGCCCGGCCTCCAGCCCTAAATTCGCTCTTCCCAACCTGCTCTCTCCCCAACCACTTCCTTGAAATTTCTTCCAATCATAAATGTCTGGGTGTTTTTGTTTTTGCTGTTGTTTTGCATTTCTTTGCACCAATTCAAGAACTATTCTTTATTGGCTGTGCATCCACCACTAGGGCTTGAAAGGACTGCATAGACTAAGTGGCAGGAAGTAAAGATGGGTGTTGTGGAACTTCACACTCAAGGTAGGGAGGTAGCAGCTTGGTGACTGACCACGCCAACAGTATGGCAAGCCAGCGCTGTGAGGATGCACCGTCTGCCCTTTTAGTTTTCCCTGGCAAAGGGCACACAGTCACCCTTCCTGTAGTGCTCTGCCATGAATGCTCACTTATAAATCTTACTTTTTTAAAGTTCTTTTTTATGTATTTAGTACAGGGTCTACAGGGTCTCACTACACAGATCGGGCTCATAGTGATCCTCCTGTTTTCAGCCTCCCACGTGCTGGGACTACAGGTGGGTGCCACCACACCCAGTCTCAGTCACTGTCTCAACATGCTCCAGGGGCAGGCCTGGCACAGCAGGCCCGGGATCAAAACCCTGGCCCCTGGCCACTGCATCTGTCAAAGCAGGCGCTTTAATCTACTAAGCTATCTGGCTGGCCCTGTAAATTTATATTATGTCTTTATTTGGTTCTACCAATTTTAGAAAAATATCTCAGTAATAAACAGTAGTATACCAAATCAGGGAGACATAAAACACTATATATGACTTTTAAGCAACTGCTTCAGATTTTTGAGAAAAGTTATTTATTCTGCTTCACTTCACACCCTTCTTTCCAAACTCCAGGGAGCTCAGAGGTCACTTTTGGTGGTGGCCAAGTCTTTTTTTGCCTGAACTATTCCACCAGAAGTCTCTGACAATCAGTTCTCCACCACAACTCTGGCTGACATGACAGAGTGGTGAGCAGTGCCATAGATGACACAGGTTCCAAAAGACAAAGTGAGACAGAGACAGGGAAGGTGGCATGAGGGAACGTGCAAGACCAGTAGAAGGCAACTGTCATGTGGGGTGGGGCGCCAAGGTCCCTGGCCTCATGATGAGGGCACGGAGATAAGTCTGAAGGTATCCAACCAGATGCAGGGAAGCTGTGAGGGACGGGATTAAAGGTAGTAGATACGATGAAGTGTTCTGAGGGCCCTGCAGCCTCTGTTTGCATGCTGAAGGGTGATAGAAGGAGGTTCTGAACCAGAAAGTTGTCAGTTAGAGTTGCAACTGTAAAAGAACATGTGTTAAGCTTCTCATTTCTGTAACAAAAACACTGGAGATGATCATCTTAAAAAGAGGGTAGGTTTAGCCTGGCTTGTGGGTTTGAAGGGCACAACTGATTGGCCCCATTTCTTCGGGGCCATGAGGAAGCAACACATCCTGGCAGCAGGCTGTAGGGGAGCAAGTTGCCACCCCCACTGCAGTCAGGAAGGCAGAGGCTGGACTCCAGAGTCCCTCTGAGGGCACGCCCCCCAGGGACCTAAGAGTTCCCACAGGACCCCACCTCCTAAAGGTTCTACTGCCGGCCTCCTAGCAGCCCTAACCTAGGGACCACATGGGCCTCTGGGGGAGATCCAGAGGGTCTCGATCCAGGGCATAGCAGGGCGCTACCAGGTAAAAGCTGTGGCCTTTAATGAGGAGCCCATCGGATGCCAGCCAAGGGCAGGAAGTGCAGGAGCACGGAGCAATAGAAGACAAAGTCTCTTGCTGATCCTCGCTCTGGCCAGATCCAAGAGACGGGGAGAAGCCCCAACAACACATTCCTGACAAGATGGCGCTGGGCGCACAAAGCGAGGGTGCAAGCAGGACATCCAGCATGGCCAGCACGAGCCCACCACTGTCTGTAGAGCCAGGCACAGGAGGAGAGAAGCCCACAGACGACCTGCTGTGGGCCACCAAGTCCAATCTAGAGTGTTCAACTTGCTTCCAAGAAGAGCAAGTGGGAGGGAGGCTCATAATCCATGCTTTTATATTCTTTCTTTTCACTCTGGCCCAAGTCCTAGGGCCCACTGAGCTCTCAGGTGGGAGTCGTCTCTGCATTTATCCAAGCCTCAAAGGCATGTCTCCTCTCTTACACCTGCACTTGGTCCTCAAGATACCTTTTAATAAGCCAGGTCAGCATTTTAGTATTTAAGCGCCACTCTGAAACCTCAGCGAACATAGGGAGCCCAGCAAGTGGGCACCGGCTCTCCCATTTGCAAGCGTACTGGCCACATGGCTCACAAAGCTTTATTAACAGAACATCAGCAACCATTGAAGCAGGAGCCTTCAATGTTTAAAGCATCCAGAAGCCCTCACCAGCCAGGACCACCCCTCCCTCACTGCAGCCCTGAGCTGCTCTCTCTGGAGCAGGGAGGCTGGCCCAGCAAGTGTCAGGGGCTCCGACTGCGCTCCCACCTTGCTGAGAATGTGCCAGAACTGCTTGCCAAAGCCAAAGCCATCTAGCCCTGCTGGCTGAGCAGCTCCCTTCATCTCCAGCCCTGCCCCCCAGGTGGAGTTGCGAGTTTGCTTGCTTGTTTGCTTAATTAGGCTCATTTAGCCTCTAGGCTTGTGAGAAGGTCACATCACAGAAACACATTCAAGCCCTGGCTTCCCAGACACAGTCAGCAGGGTCCCAGCTGGAAGTACAAACCTCTCTCTCCCTCTCTCCTGCCTCCAGGTAATTTCCTTCCCAGCTATACACTGAGAGAGAAGGAGCCTCCACCCCACTCTCCCTGGTACCGCCATCATTTTCGCTCCCCCTCTCATTCTTCTTACCTGCTGGGGCTCTCCAGGAAGCACGAGTTTGCTGGGTGCTTTGCCAAGATGACATGGTGTGGGGTGAGAATGCTACAGAAACAATCATGTCTGCGCATTCTGCCCGCGGTCGCATCCAGGTGCTATGCTGCTTGATAGGGTCATAATTAGCTTGACCCAGAGAATCGGGAGCTTCCTTCCGTAAATGCTTTCGGGAAGAGCACCACACCTCATCACCATTCTCGTGAAAGCCACCACTTACTGAGACGAGGTCCTGTGCATTAAGCTGTGTGCTTTCTGTATTTGTCCTTTAATCCTCACAACAGTCCAACATAATATTATCTTCATTTTAGAAACTGCCCTAGAGAAATTAGGTGACATCCCTGAGATGGTCAGTCGGTAAGTTGCAAGGTTAAGGTTGAATTCAGATGCCTTGGACAGGCTAGGCTAAGTGCCACGAGGCCTTCTACCTCATCATAAGGAAACTCACACCTTCCGTGGCCCTTGCTGTAAGTGGGGCTAAATCACCTTATTTTGCCAAGGTAGAGGAATACGATCACTTACACAACAGTGACAAATCATGGAATTCAGAAGCCCACAAATATGAGGATAAAATACCTCAGTAAACAAAACAGGTCGAACTGAGTTTTCAGCTCACCATACGTGTGGGGTCTAAGATGCGTATCTCAAATGCATCCTTTTCCAAATACTGGGTAACTGACAAGCACCTCTAGGACTACTTACAATGCAGGAAAACTGAGTACAGTAAAGGAACCCTCCTAGTCACAGCTACTTGGGAGGCCGAGGCAGGAGGGTTCCTTGAGCCTGGGAATTCAAGACCACTCTTGGCGACATAGTGAGACTCTATCTCAAAACAAATAAGTAAAATTTAAGTGCAGGAAGATTACTCAGATCCCAGCTTTATTAATACATTTATTTATAAAAAGATGATTTCAGTAACTGGTGCTTAAGGTGGACAAAGTCTTTTCCCTTGAGTACCATTTCCAGTATCCAATGTTGACACGTTCATCAGAGCTTGCAACTTGCCATCAGTAAGGGCCCTGTATGCCATCATGACACACTTCCCTAAATCTCCTGGTACCCGTCTGTGACACAGACAGGTAGGCAGGAAATATTCTTTTCTTACTCATCACTAGGCTAAGGCATGCACAGGGTAGGTAACAAGAGAAAAGCAACAAATTTATTTTACGCAAGACTCTTACTAAGAAATGAAGAGCCAGAGAAAAATGGGAAGGCTGAGTATTTTTATGCTAGGGTTTGGTGAAGAGAGCGCACAGTCATGGCATGTGCGACTGGACACAGAGAGCTCCATCTCATGGAATAAGCAGCAGGGAGCTTAACAGGGCCTGTTGGTGCAGGTTCTCTGCATCTCGCGGCTTTGGAAGTAAGGGTGTTTCTTCCCTGTGGAGCCAGGAAGGATGCTTCTGGAATGAAGCTTCATGGAGCTGCCCCTGGAGAAGGGCACAGGGAGGTGAGAGCAGCTGTCCTGCTCCTGCTGTCTTCTCAATGCCCAGGGGCCATATTTGGGTACACATGCAGAGGATGAGAGGAGTCAGCGAGCGCATGGGTGCAGCCCAGCAGTCCCCCCACCCCACCACGGGAAGCCAGGCAGTGGGCAAGCTGGCTCCTGAAGCTGGTCCAGGGCTGAGCCCAGCGCACACCCACAGGGTGTCCACACAGACAGAGCAGGTGGTGAGGTGGCCAGGAGTGGAGCAAACAGGAGGCCAAGAAAGCTGCAGCACGGCTCTCCTCAGAGGAGCCAGGTACCCATCCCTTTAACTTATTAACACACAGGATTCCAGCTCCTCTGATTTTCCTAGAGAACTCAGCACCCCAAAATTCAGTGTGAAGTCTCTGAGCTTTTAATGAGCAATTTTTTTGACATCAGTTATTTTATTTTAAAGAAAA
>NW_004524641.1:3198076-3200609 GCF_000260255.1 Octodon degus | reverse complement strand
AAAAAAAATGCTGGATAAAATGAAAATAATAATAACAATAATATTCCACTGAACTTGGTTCATTCCCAGTCATCACAGAACTTCAGACCACTGGCTGTGGCCACCTGGAGCACAGGCGCAGGTAGCTGTGGGAAGAATACAGAAATACTGAAGGCAAGCTGAAAGCTCTCTCTGCACCAGCCTTCCTCCTTCTCTTTTCTCTTTGTTTCTTTCCTTCATTTCTCAGAATCAGAAGGCAAAAGCAAAGTGTTCCCAAGAACTTGCATGCTAACACATTTCTTTGAATTAAAAAATGAAGTCGGATTTTTTCTTCTCTGACAGAAAGGAAATGCAAATTGGCAGAATGGCTTGACAATAAGGGACTAGCGTTGCCAATTAATTTATATGATGGACACGCTCCATAAACTTAATGAGCTAAACCTGGGCCTCTAACGTTCAGATTAAAATATATTTTAATCATGAACAGTATGTCATGGAGCACCTATTTTGCAACTATCTAAAGTTATGATAAAAATACTTTTAGATATCAACTCGGGCTTTCAGAATTCTTTTATGAAGCAAAGGAGAAAAAATGCAAAGTCCCTAATCTAGTTCATTCTTTTCAGGTCAAACTGCTTGTGAAACTTCTTACGCCACCCTTCATCCAGCCCTTTGCCACTGCTTTCTCATCCTACTGCTTGAGAGGAGCCACAGTTCCTAGGATTCAGTACCTCACCTTAAGCTCCACCAAAATAAAACACCCATGCAAGACCCAGAGAAGTACAGAAGAGGCTGTGGGTGGTAGGCCAACCAATTTGGCAATCAGGCAGGTAGGAGCACTAGAAAAAACAGAGTAGCTCAGTTGCTCTGGAAAAGCAATAAACTGGTCTCTCTCCTAATTCCCGTGGACTACTTTAATATTTTCTTCCCTCATAAGAAAAAGATGTGTTCTTCAAGATTAGATAGAAGAGCAACTTTTAACTTTCTCTTTGTAATGCACTCCTTTAATACTATTCTCTTTTTATACCCAAAGTGGCCACCCCTGGGTGAGAAAATTAAGAAGAAAAATAAGTGATGTGGATAGGAATAGAAATATATAGATCGCCCCCGTACTCCTTGTTTGATACCAAAGGCCAGAATGGTAAGCATTTTATCACTATCGAAAAGCCTCAGAAAAGAAGATAAATTCTTCAAAGACTTTGAGTAGCTCCACTACCTACCTGGTCCTTAACTCAGCCAAAAAATATTCCAATTTTTGTGGCTAGCTCTTTTGGTAGTCTCATGATGCCTATGATTCCTCAGAATTCATAATAAAATTGCAAAAGGACCTAATTATCTTGAAATTATATTGTCAAAGTATTTTGAAGCAAATTGGTGGCATAGTAATGCATGTGATATTTTATTAATACATTAAAAGCAGTGGCAGGAGCAGAAGAACTATCATAATTTTAAAATAATGATTAGTATGAGTGATATCTTAAAATATCTGTAACCACTACAATCAATAAGAAAATAGCCATGATGTGGTGACAAATTTACAAACGCTGCTGATAGTCTGGGATTTCTTTCATAAAAAATACACATAATAAAAGGAAATATCAAGTTTCAGTCAACTTCAGTGAAGATAAAGATCTGAGGTTTTGAGAGAGTTTATTTGGCTTTTAGCTTGTTTGCTTTAGTTTTGCCATCCAAGTGCAATGCCCCCTGCTCTGAACCAACCACGCCGCCGCAGCATTTTGAAGGCCCGTCTCATTAGCCCTCCGCTACCTTCTGGTAGGCGCCTCCTCCCCGAGGCACCTGTTCTGCAACAGCTGCGGTTGGCCAACAAGATGGTTCTTGAAGACTAGCCACCGCTCTCTGCCTACCATTTTACAAACATTTTTCTGCACCTATCACAACGCCAGAAGGCATTTTATGAATGCAAACAACCAAAGTTCAGAGAGGTTAAATAACATACCTGGGGCAACAAAGTGGAAATTCTGGTGTTTAAACTCAGGTCTGCATTGCTTATAGCTTACCTCCATGTCCACCGTACTACTGCCTTCTTCTGGCATAAAGAAATTTTACATTTTAGTAGGAACTTTCTAGAAGCCAAGAACAATCATCTCTCAACATTCACAGGGAACTGAACTGGTTCCAGGGCCTTCCTGTGCTCAGTAAAATCCAATATCTCCTGTCCAGAATGATGTATTATTTACATAAACCATTCACACCCTCCTGTGTACCCTCATTTATCCCTAGGTTACCTATTCTATCTAATGCAATATAAACACTACAGAAAGAGTTGTTATACCGGTACCATTCTCTTAGTGGTGGTCTCTGCCATTCTCTGCATAGCAGGTAGGGCAGATATTATTACCAAACCTAAAATTTCTGGATACTGCTGCATTGAAATGATTACACATCTTAATCTCTTTTGTTTGTCCTTCCTCCCTACCAAGTTTCCTTCCATTTTAAAGCAGAACTGGTAATATCACACCATCTACAGCTACTGGATCAATAAAACCATCTGAATTTCTACTAAACTTGTCAAGTTCAAATATGTGATATTTTA
>NW_004524641.1:3193129-3197827 GCF_000260255.1 Octodon degus | reverse complement strand
TTCAAACAATCTCTTTTAAAATTTGGTCTTTAGGGCTGGGAAGGTAGCTCAGTGGTATAAGTTCCTTCCTGGCCAAGCACAAGGTCCTGAGTTTGATCGCCAGTATAATAAATAAATAAATAAATAAATATCAGTCTCTAACTTTGTTCCAAACTTTCCTTACCTAGTGCTAATTCTACAAAGCTATTTTCTTTCTTTGGTTTTGTTTTTAGACAAATTCTTAGGTCAGCCATCTTAAAGGATGTTCCACGCACACATAGGTAACCTCAACCCAGACCCACCACACCTCTGTCTTGAGGGCATACACTCTTTTTCTAAGGCGTGTGATTCTTAAATCTGCCTCATAAAATCTATGCCTCCACTGATGTTCCATGGAGCTATTTTTCAGCAAATATCTATTAAACAACTACTGAGTTTCATACTATTATAGGTAAAACAGTAAAGAAGTGATTAATACATTTATCTAATTAAAATACAGTGTGGTAAGTGTTAAGTAATGGTATAAATGCAGCTCTAGGAATAAACAGAGAATACTTTTCTGGGGCACTTCATTTTTTTTTTAATTGCTGGTACACATACTTGCTTACACTCTTCTCAGGGCCACACTTCCTTCTCTGGGTAGCAGGTAGGGCAGATATTACCAAATATTACCAAGATTGCAAGACTTGGCCATATTCTACAGTGAGTCAACAGAACTACAGTTAAGTCTCCATGAAGAGATGAAGAGGACCCCTTTCTGGCCCTCACCCCAACATTCCACACACAATTATTCAATCAGGTCACTGGGTAAAATAATAAAATATGAATTCCATCCATAAGAGTTCTACTGGTAGAATGCTATGGAACAAATTACTCTGGAATTCAATCATTTATTGTTTGTTTGTTTGTTCTGTATTTAGGACAGGGTCTACAGGGTCTCACTACATAGATTAAACTCTTAGTGATTCTCCTGTTTACAGCCTCCCAAGTGCTGGGATTACAGGGGCGCACCACCACGCCCAGTCTCAATCAGCTGTCTCAGCGTGCTCTGGGGGTGGGGCTCGGATGGTATGCCAGGGATGAACCCCCACCGCTGCACTCTGCCTAAGCAGGCATTTTAATCTGCTGACCTATCAGGCTGGCCCTTTGGAACTCAATGATTTAAAACAACTACCACCTTGTAACTCATGATGCTGTTTGTCGGGAATTTTGGCTGGGATCATCTGCATGATTCATCCACAGATAAATGTTGATTGTATGGATTTGCTGTAGGCAGCTGGCAGACAACCTCAATCAGATGTCTGATAGTTTGTAGCAAACAGCAGATGGCTATAAGGCTGGAGTTTGTCAGGACTGCCAGACGGAGCATCTATATGGGCCCTTTCCAATATGGCAGCCTCTGAGAAACTGGACTTCTTACTCGGACTCTTAGGCCTCAAGAGTGACAAACCAGAAATTGCCTGGCCTTGTGTGCTAACCTATGTGATGTAGTATTACTCCCATGATGCTCTGAGGGCAAAATTGTCACAAGCCTCAACACACTGAAGGAATGTCATAGACGCCTATCTATCCATGAGAAGAGTGTCAAAGGACTCACAGCCATGCTTTAAAACAGCCGTGTATGAGTTTGCTTTATTAACTTGGAATTCTCTTTTCTCACCAAAGGTGGCCCAGAGAATTATTTATGTCCCAATTTCCTCTTAATCAGCCAAGTTTGTCACCCTTTCACCTGTTCCGCACATTTTATACATTCTTGCCTCCTGTGGGGCTGTGCTAGATGGTCACTTCCTGTAGGAGCTCCTCATCACAAAAGGTTTCAATCTTTGCCTATGGCTGGCTGCATGAGGTGTGCACCAAGGATGGCTAGTCACTGAGTGCCAAAATGCCTTCTCTCCATTGGCACCACTACGCCACCCCTGAGGCACACTATTGCTTTGTGTGAGTGTGTCAGCTTTGTGCTGATCCCTATCACGTAAAACTGATCCCCCTGAGCAGGGTCTTTGCTTGTCCAAATATATTATTTTTATTCCCAACAGTAAACTCAGAACTGACTTGCAAAATTAATAAGAATATAATCTTTAGGATCAAAAAGACCTGAATTTGGGGTGCTGTGGAGAGTCTAAGCACCTGTTCAGTCTAAGCACCTGCCTAGGCAAGCACAAGGACCCAGTTTCAATCTCCAGTACCACATGCCGTACTGGATCAGTACAAGTCCAAGCTGTGTAGTGAGACCCTGTGTCAAATACATTTTTTTTTAATTTTAAGATCTGGATTTTTAATCCCAGCTCCCAACATAGGCATTTAGATCAAATTACTTAGTATCTCTAAATTTCTGTATCTTGCTTTATGAAATGTACATAAATATCTTCTATAGATAGAAGATATTTCATAGGGCTGTTGAAGGATTAAAGGTGAATGTGTAGATGAAGCAATTATCACATTGAATGGTTTCTTAGTTACTTTCTCATTGCTGAGACAAAATACCTGACACCCAAAGTTAAAGGAGTAAAGGTTTATTTAGCTCACAGTTTGTAGAGGTTTCAGTCCACAGTCAGCTGGCTCTGCAGTAGGATGGAGTGGCAGAGAGGCATCATAGAGAAGAACCAGTTCATAAGAAAGCAAAAGCAAGCAAGCAAGGGACCATAGCAACATCTTTCTGACCCTTTTGTCTTACCCAGGTTACTGAGGGTGGGTAGAACTCTCTTAATCCTACAGCCCCCAAGCCTGGCCTTGCCTCATGAATCAGTCCAGCATCGCACACTCTAGATCCAACCACATCTGAAAAAGCCTCACTTATGACCATATGAGGCTTTGGGTGTACATCTAGTAAAGACAGATCGTAACTGTGTTATTTAGTAAATGCCTACTAAGTGTTAACTATGATAGTAATAGCAGCATTACTAGTAATAGTGCTGGTGGTTAACAATAACTAGCTGATAAAGGACTATGATGAAATGAAGTACTCACAAAGAGACAAAAACGTTTACAGCTCCAGTCCTCTCTATAGATATCTAAACTAAAATTGAAATATAGGTATAAATATGAGTGCATTGAAATACTTGTATTTACATTTTCTCCAGGAATATTTTATTATATTTCTTAAATAGCCACCTAAGTATTTTCTACCGGTCCTACATACTAGCATTTCAAGTAAATTTTCCTAAGAGTATTTACCCATCTTAGAAAAGCATCCGAAGGCAGTGGTTAGGTTCAGCTGATCTCAAAGAATACAGCATAATGAACATGTCCCCAGAGGAGCATAAAGAAACACTTCAATATTTAAGATGGCTGGATTGACTCCAACAATGGAAAGACAATCTGCCTATCACCAGATCAGCTTCAAAAATACAGTTCTTGGCTCCAGAGTGCAGTTCAAGGACTGTGATCAGTGCAAGTGCAAGGCGAATAAATCTTAAAGATACTGAACTAAGTTATTTCCCAACACAAGAACACAAGGGACAAGACAATCTTGATTAGTCAATGTCTGAGCTAGTATTTCATCTTGGACTAGCTGATGTAAAGGTTAATGTTATTGACTCCTTCTTAGATTTTTCTTTGGAGAAAGCAATATTCTGCTTGAATCAGTTATTATTGCAACACACCTCCCATAGTTAAGATCTGTCAATATTCTTTCATCTGGGAGATTCTTAAGGCCTTGATTTTACTGATCCTGACAGGGAGTAATCTACATCACAATTCACATGCAATTCACTTCACTTAGGCAGTTCAGCCTTCCTGGGCCAGTGCAAATCCTCCTGACAGGGACTACATTTACCTACCATTCCTCTTCAGCTGCTCGGAGGAAACTGGGTGGAAGCTGGGCCTAAGGGCATTTTACCATTCTTTTTTCTTTTTCTTTTTTTTTTTTTTTTGGTGGAACCGGGATTGAACTCAGGCCCATGCACTTGCCAGGGAAGCACTTATTCCACTGAGCCATCTCCTTGGCCCCCCTAAGGGCATTTTAGAAGCTCTGAAAAAAGCTATTGTTTTTCCAAGAAGTAATGAAGGATTGGTGGAACCACTGAAAATTCCTAAATTTGGTGCAAAAGCTACTTATGGTAGGTAGGACTCATACCCTTAATCCTAGAGCCTTTGAGCCTAGGATTGCCTCATGAATTAATCCCAGCATCATGTACTCTAGATCCAGCCCCCTCTGAAGCAGTCCCAACTATGACAATATGCTGCTTTGGGGGTACATCTAAACACAGGCCATAACAATGCTACTTAGTATATTAATTTCTTAGGGCTGGCATAACAGAGTATGACAAAGTTAAAAGATATATTTATTATCTCAGTTCTGGAACCCAAAAGTTCAAAGTCAAGGTGCAACTGTTCCCTCTCAGCCCTGTTTCATGCATTTCTCCTCACTCCTGACGGCCCCGATGATCCTCAGCTTGTGGCAACAGACGTCCACTCTCTGGGTCTAGCAAGATAGCTCAGCAGACTAAGCGCCTGCTTACGCAAGCACAGGGACTTGTGTTCAATCCCCAGTGCTACATGCCACCCCTCCTCCACCCCCAGGCATGCTGAGCCGACCACTGAGATGGGAAGTAGTGGCGCCCACCTGTAATCCCAGCACTGAAGAGGCCCAGGAGGATCACTACAAGTCCAAGCTGAGTAGTGAGATGCTGTACCAAAAATACATTTAAAAAATTTTTTAAAAAAGAAGTCTGATCTCTGTCCCTCTCCACAGAGTGAATTCTCCTGTGTGTTTATGTC
>NW_004524641.1:3188980-3193029 GCF_000260255.1 Octodon degus | reverse complement strand
AATTAACCACTAAGAAGAATATATGCAGTGTATTATTTGTTGAAACTGTACTTCCGATTTGATTTGAAACTGTCTCATTGCTATCTGTTTATCAATGAAACTTGGGAAAAAAAAAAGAAAAATATTTTAATGTTATTCTCAGGGAAAAATGAAAGCTAGAATTTATAGAGGTGTTTTTCCTAGCCTGCTGAAGGCACCTAGAAGATCATGACTTACCTACAAATGAACTACGTTTTTAAGGAAAAGCTTATCCCTTCAGGCCCACAATTTGGACTTTGTTTGCTTCTACCCAAAATAATTTACCCAGAATCTCAGGGGACACATAAAAGGTGTCTGATACATGTACCAAGTGCTATACACTCTTTTGTACACTATTTCCTAATCAAATACCAAATTTATAAATACGATACTATGAAATATGTCTTACCTATATTTACAAATCACAACTAAAAAGAAATACCTTATGCTCACCAATTCTTCTGAAGATTTACATAATAAGATACAATTTTTTTAAGGAATTGTCTTCACCTATGAATTTCATTCACCTTTCACTTCAAAATAATCAACATTAATCAAAAAAAAAAGTACTTGATCTCCTTCTGGAGAATTTTTTCTGACTAAAGCCTCTGAAGACTAGCAGAATCAAATAAATACTAACTATGAACTTATACGGGAACACTGAAAGACAAACGGCTCTCACAGAGGCCACCTGTCAGGAAGGACTTCTTCAACAGAGTGATGTGAACAACCTTTCTGGCGTGTAGAAGGAGGGTAGAATTTCAGAGAAATAAACTACTTCCTTAGTATGCAAATGAAAGCAGCACTATAGCCCTGATCATAATATCAAATTCCATCTTACAGGGAAATGTGTTTAAAGTCATTTGCCTTAAAAGATGCTTTTTTGGACCAGCCTGATAGCTCAGTGGACTAAAGCACCTGCTCAGGCAGACACAGCGGCCGGGGTTTGGTTCCCAGCATGCCATGCCGGCCCTGTCCCCAGGGCACACTGAGACAGTGATTGAGACTGGGTGTGGTGGCGCACCCCTGTCATCCCAGTGCTTGGGAGGCTGAAAACAGGAGGAGCACTACGAGTCCGATCTACATAGTGACATAGTGAGATCCTGTAGACGCTGTACTAAATACAAATATATAATTTTGGTCTTTTAAAGACAGAATTTCAGTATATAATTCAAGCTGGCTTTAAATTCACTTTGTAGCCCAGGCTAACCTCAAGCTCTCAGCAATCCTGTCTCTGCCTCACAAGTGCTAGAATTACAGGCATCCACCACCATACCCAGCTGAAAAATGCTTTTGTTATTTTACCAAATTGTCCACCAAATGATTTGTGCCAAAATAATTCTGCATCTGATGTGATCTGAACCAACATTACTAGACATATTTTGGATATATGTTTAATTGCAATTAAAATACTTCAGCTCAGTCTTATTTCTTTCTATCCTAATGTTATCCAAAGAACCTTAAACACAAACAACTTCACTATCACCACAACCATCATTAAATATTTAGATTGAGTCAGAAAATTTGTTGGAGTCAATAATGTCTGATATTAAAGAAGCCAGTTATTTGAAAGTTAGGGAAGACAATTTAATTATACTACATGCCAACTCTTATTTTCCATGAATTATCATTTGGCGGTGATGATACAGTTAATTCCAAATCTTTAAATCACCTTTGTTTTCAGTCCATCCAAAATTCTTGCAACAAATAAAACTTCTATTTCCTACATGTAATCATCCTCCACAAGGAGGACAGAGTGTGTGTTCAGGCCCCACAGCATAGTTCTGAGGGACCCGTCTAGTCACAGAAGGACTACACAAAACACATGATAGCCACTGAGTCACCTTAAGGAGCTGGCACAACCAAGAGCCACTGTGGAGGCCCTGAACAATAGCAACGCATGGCCTCACAGTTCTGTGGGCTGGAAGCCCAAAACCACGGTGCAGAATGTTACATTTCTTCTGAATTCTTAGAAGGAAGGATCTGTCCAGACCTCTCCTTGGCTTAAAATGGCTGTCTTCATGTTCACAAGACATTCTCTCTAGATATTGTCTGTGTCTAAGCTTTCCTTGTTACAGACATCGTTCATTTTATGTTGGAGTCCACTCTAATGATTTCATTTCATCTCAATTCTATAATGACCCTGCCTTCAAATAAGGTCACATTCCGAGGTGCTTTGGGGTTAGATCTTGGCCTATCAATGGAGAAGGGTGGAACTCAACCCACAGAACTCCCTAACCTTGCATCTTGCTTCCACTTCCTGTCATAGGTCAGTTCCTCTGGGTCAGTGGTATTGAACCTATGCTTCCCAGTGCTAGAGCAGGATAGGGTTTTTGGGGTTTTTTTGTTTGTTTGTTTGTTTGTTTATTTGCTCCGAATTCCTTCAGGGCAGGTGTGGCTGGCTTGAGTTGTGGGGATCGAACTGCAGCAACCTGAGCCTGACTGCTTTGTTGAAGCAGCCACTTAAAGAACTGAGCTAAGGGGCAGGCCCCCGAGCAGGCTGTTTGTTATCATTGAAAGATCCAAAAGTTTTCCCATCAGTGCTCTGAGTAATGGCGGAGGATAGAAATGCAGGCTACAGTGTTGCCTTGCCTGGATACAACCCCAGGTCTGTCCCTGACCAGCTATGAGACCTCAGCCTTTGTAGATGCCAGTCCTTCACCAGGGAAGATGAGAGATCCTTCCTAGCCCACAGGGCTATTACGAGGACTCAACAGCCAACCATGCAAGTGCTCAGCCCTGGGTCTGGCACAGAGAAAGTGCTCCTGGTGTGTTAGTTGTGACTAATACTAATTACTAAATTAAATTATGAATTCAAACCAAAAACTAAACTTGTAAACCCAATGTTAGGGGACCGGGAGGTAGCTCAGTGGAATAAGTGCTTGTCCCACAAAGTGCAAGGTTCTGAGTTTGATCCCTGGTCCACCAAAAAAAAAAAAAAGAAAAAAGAAAAAAAGAAAAAAATGGTGGGAGAAAATACTTCCATCATTCCTCACCAGCCAATGTATTCTTCCCTCCTCTTAGCCTTTACAATTAATGTGGCCTCATGAAAGTGGCAGTGGTTTGGCTCAGGATGGCAGGAGCAGGGACCTAGGGATCTGCACTGTTCACCATACCTGGTTTCCAAAGCCTGACTCAGTCAGTGCATTACTGACCAGCTGCCCTGCCTTCATGGGAATCCCCTATCGTGGGACATTTAGGCCACTGATCCTTGTCACAAGCTCTTAGACAGTCTGTTGTACTCCACATTTCCTTTATTTAAGCAATTCATATTCTTTTTCTTTTATTCAGTTGGCTCTTGTTGCATTTTCCCTCCAAATCTTCTTTTACAGAATCATTAATATTCATGAAGGACTTGGTATATTAAATTTACATAAGTAAGGGATAATAGGGAACTCTAAGCTCTGAAGATTCTAGTCCTAGGCCTGGAGATTATAAAGCTGGCTATAAATATCCAGCCTCAGAATCTCCTAGCCTAGGGCCAGGGAGACAGCTCAGTAAAATAAGTGCTTGCCTGGCAAGTACAGGGTCCTGAGTTCAATCCCCGGTACCACACACACCAAAAAAAAAAAAAAAAAGAATCTCCCAGCCTAAGACTACAATTTTCATTTTTATTGCTTTATCTTCATATTTGACATATCCTTTGCCTCCTCATGGAGACCAAGGATAAAATCAGAAAGACTCATTCAGCGAAATGGGACAGTAACTGCCCCAAAGACTCCCTTTCCTACATATCTCAGCAAAAGGAGAAACTGGCTTCCACACCACTAACACAGCTGACCTGCTCAGAGAAATTGAAAGCCTCATGAAGGCATCCAGGGCTCTGTGATGACCTTCTTGTGTGGGACTGTCCTCTATAAAAGTAAAATACTGTATTTTACAATTGCATTTGTATGAAGATGAAGATATTGTCATGTGTTGATAAATAATCTTTGGCTTTAAAGACAATTTTTTTTCAGATTTTAAATGAAATTAAAACAATTTCATTGCCCCCAGGAAGTATTATGGGCTGGAGACTTGTGTTTATGTAC
>NW_004524641.1:3185300-3188880 GCF_000260255.1 Octodon degus | reverse complement strand
AAAAATTTTGATGAATAAATTGTGTTTTCTAAACTAAAACTTCAGTATTCAGGGTTAGTTGCAATGTTGACACTTTGCAATAAATAAGTAGGCTTTGGGTTGCAGTTTGGGTATTAATGTTTGTTTGTTTGTTTGTTTGTTTGTTTGTTTGTTTGTTTTGGCAGAACCAGAGATTGAACTCAGACCCTTGCGCTTACCAGGGAAGCACTTATTCTACTGAGCCATCTCCCCGGCCCCAGAGTATTAATTTTTAAAAAGTTCATCAGCACTATATTGGACCCATTCTAATTATCTCACTTTAATTCAGTTATATGTATAAATGTGGGTTTTTTTCCAAATAAAGTCCTGATCTGAGATACTAGGGACTAAACATCAATATATTTTTGCGGGATAAAATTCAACCAATAACATACAGGATGCAAAGCTTTTGAGAATAACACAAGAAAATGGCAGTCACATCACAGCAAAGCAAGCCCAGGTAAAGCATAAGGTAAAAAGATTCCTAGGTTAGTATTTTAAAACCATCTTCTTGGCTGGGGATGTAGCTTAGTGGAACAGTACCTTCCCGGCAAATGCAAGGTCCTGAGTTCAGTTCCCAGTACCAAAAATAAAATAAAGCTATCTTTTCATTGTTTGGTCTTTTCCTTAGAAAGCTACCATTAACATCATTTCATGTTCAATCTCTGCAACTCAAAACACAAGCAATAAGCTGGTAGCTGCTTTCTCAGACCTCTTCTGCGAAGTGTTGCTACCAGGTAGGTTTTCTTGAAGGGCTGGGTTGGATTAGGTCAAGTTGGTGTGGTGTGGTGTGGTGTGGTGTGGTGTGGTGTGGTGTGGTGTGGTGTGGCGTGGTGTGGCGTGGTGTGGCGTGGTGTGGTGTGGTGTGGTGTGGCGTGGCGTGGTGTGGCCTGGTATGGCGTGGCGTGGCATGGCATAGTGTGGTTTGGGTCTAAAATTCTCCTGAGTTTTCTGTTTGTTATTTCTTTAGCAAGAGGGTTTGGAATAAGTTTCATCTAATTCCTCTATATCAGATTTTGATGAGCAGAATAGATATACATTGTAATTATCAATGGGCATAAGTTGGTTATATATTGATAAAAGTGCTTCCAAGCATCAGAAAATTGACCACATGTTTCTTTCTCAGAAGAATATTTTTCCCGTCTTCACTCTGGCCTCCACCTTCTTAGAACCAATTTCTTTCTGGAGGGTTTAAGTAAAGAACCTATGAGATTTATGATATGCTTTGGCTATAAATACTATCCCTGCCAAGGGCTAGGTTTCTGGGCCCTCATATTCTTCTAAGTATGTCAAAAGAAGCATACTAGGAATCTGAAATTTCCCTTCTTTACTAGTTCCTTATGTTTTGAGCTCTTGCAGTTTGGGTAGCAATTAGTATAATAAAAATGAGAGACAACAGAGTAATGACTAGAGACCATGCATATTTGAAACCAACATTGGGTTTGCGTAAGATTTTGAGGCTATACTTCCATCAGTGAAGGTATAATAACAAGTAGTGACAAAGCAAGAGTGTATAGATTCGTCTTTTCTTCTAAATGCACCTTCCTTCTCCACTGAATAAAAAAAGCTTTCTATAGTCCAAAATCAGGAGAAAAGACATGGCTCAATAACTATATAAAGAAAAACTAGAGGAAAATGGGAACTCACTAGCACATATAACTCAGAATCATAGAATTACAACTAATTCTAACAAGTTTGAAAATGAAATGTCAGGATGCAAGAACCATTTAGGAGCACCACGACTTTTCTTAAATAATTGAGATTATAGAAAATCAAACTGTGGTAGGTACCTTTGCTTCAACAGCAGCTCCAGATTCAATACATGGATTTCCATTCGCATAGATCACACTTCATAGATTTTAGAGGTGCTGACAAAGGAAAAGAAATACATTCGTACCATCTCTCCAAACAAGACCAATTAATTCCAGATATAGGTCCCTTAGCTTAACAATCCATTGGCTGCTGCGCTATACAAAGAGTTGCTTTAGTTCTTTTCCTTTAAAGTGAAATTATAGCTTTCCCACACATACATTTTATGGCATCTCATAGCACTGATATGTCATAATGGAAAGAGCTGTGCTTCCTAATCTCAAAACTAAGTCAGCCCTTACTCTTTCTCTCCACCTGAACCTGCAGCCCGCGGACGTTGCCTATTCTGGGCTCTCCCTTATGGCCCCCGTATGGCACCTAGGGCTTAAGACATCGATGCAACTTGAGAACATCATCCCTGCCCAGATCAGCTGTGCCCAGCTAGAATTCCTGCCTGGCAGCCTAGAAATGAGCATAACGGATGCCCAAGTGAACCCTGCCCGGGTGAACGCTGCCCATGTGAGTCCTGCCTGTCTCATCTCTGCCAGCATGAAGCATACGCCACCTCTCCCTGCTCCTGCGGACAGGGACTGCCTGCTTGCTCTTTAAGCTCCATGGCTCTCTTGCCTCACTTCTAATGACATTCTGTTAGCCAAAATGAATGTGCTTCAGTACATCTGCCCTTATAACAAAGGTAAAAGCCAGATGAACATTGCATCTTTGCTGGGCTAAATACTTAAATACATTTGTAGCTGCACTTGGCCTCGGTGGACTTCACTGAGTGCAGCTTATGTCACTCTTTGAAACATCTTTATGGTCAGTGAAAAGATCAAGCATTACCTGCAGTGATGGTAAGCTCCAAATAGCCGGTTCCAGTAACATCCTGGGTATGAGTCATACGTCTGATCAGTTGCCTTATAATAAATCTCCTCCTCATGTATCTTGATAAAAGAAGAGCTTTCAGCATTTTTTTACTTAAAGTTCCCCACCAAGGCTTTCACTTTTCATACTTTTCGATTATCAAACTATACAATTTTATCATTTTCCTCATTTACTACCCATGTGATTAACCTCATAATCCTTTACAGAGTTAGCTATAAATTGACTTCCTCGGCCCCAGTTTCACATACACGCACGCACACACCTGCACATACCCACGCCTAGGCATAAAATAATAGGCCATTCTCTAAATGCTGTCCCTTCTTGTCTATTTTCATTATATTTTGAAAGGTTCCACACAGGTCAGCACCACTGGTGTTTTCTGCTTTCATGTCAGTAACAATCCTCTTTCTTATTAATAACAGTAACAACAATAAAAATAGTAATAATGCTACTTCCATCCCTTCCCAAGACCACAAAGGTCTTGGCTCTAAATACAGGCGTGCACTAAAATACCCAACAGATGCTAGGTATCTTATTTTCTAACTTCTCCAATGTCTTAACCAACTGTTCTTTACTTATGTCTAAGTTTCTAACAGTTCTAAGTTATTAAGTTCAAGAGGATGACTAGGAAGTGTGTACATAAGGAATAGTCTTCTCTCCTCTTTATCCCTCCTGCTTTACATTTTCTGCCTTCCTCGCCTCATATCCAAACCACAACTCTATTGAATTAAGTAGAAATCAGAAAAATATTTTAGTTCCTCCCTGACCCCTCCCGCCGAGTAGGAATTTCTGCCGACTTCCGGGAACCCCCAGACCCAGTCCTAGCCCAGGTCCGGTGAGTGTGTGGAGAGCTTCCTGCTACCCTGCGCCG
>NW_004524641.1:3159093-3184047 GCF_000260255.1 Octodon degus | reverse complement strand
CTTTGAAGCTGTCTCATTCATAAGCTTCTCAATAAAATTAAAATTAATAAAAAATAACCCTATGCTAGTAGCTACAGCCTAAATCCATCTAAGACAACAAAATATAATCAACAAGCCTATCACAGCCCGGCATTTTTGCATATAGTTAGAGTAAGGATGACACAAACTCTTTGTACATACCCATATGTTAAAGCATACTACAGCTCTATTTTAACATTATCACTTCATTCTCTCTGAAACTCATTTACCTAGATGTATAAACACATAGAATAGCAATTTCATGCTTTTTAGACTTTGTCATTCACAAATCAAGGTTACTAATAAAGGAAATGCTTACTGAAAGTTCACTACAGATCTCACTGTTTTTGATTCCTCCACATGGGGAATCCCAGGAAATGGATTATTGCCCCTGTTGTTACATAAAAGGCAATTGATGCTGAAGAGGTTAAACAACTTGTTTAATATAAAAGTAGTCAGGACACTGAGGCAGGAGTATCACAAATTCAAGGTCAGCCTAGACTACATGGTGAGACTCTATCTCAAAAAGCAAAGAAAAATGTAATGTTGAGTGAAAATGCTGACACAAAACTATACAGTGAGGTTGATCCAAATGATATGGAGAATTTCTTTAAGGACAACATCGTGATGATTTTGTCTCAGGAAAAGACTACTAGGCACAAAGACCATGTTTTAGTTTATAATGCTCTGATTTCAGTACATGCATGAGAGAAAATGAGCATCACATGGCTAGAGGAACATTTTAATTCCTTTTATTGGTTTAAGGATCAATAATAATTGAACTCCACTTCTCTGAGGGATGAGTAAAAGGTGAGGCTCAATTCCGATGCAACAATAGAACCAGCAGGGAGCAGATGCCCTATCATGGGCCATGTGTGATGCTAACATCTAAGAATAAGGCCAAAATTTATACACCCACCCTGGGGTCATCTGGGGAGCTGTGTAGGGGACTAGTAAATCACAGGTCTGGGTGTGCCTGGCTGGATCACAGAAGCATGACCTTGGAGTACACATCTGGCCCCTGCCCCTTCTTCTCTGGCACTGTCCCCCTGCTCTGCTCCCCAGTCATCATGCACAGAGCAATTTTACCCCACCAGGCTCTTGGTCATGGACTGAATCTCCTGAAACCATAAGCCAAGTTAAACTTAACCCTGTTTGAAACTGTGGGTGTTAGGTATTATGTCTGAAGTACCATAAAATGACTGACACACAATCATCTCAAAGAAGGAAATCAAAGTAGTGCTGCCATTAAAAAAAAAAAATAGGATGAAATCCTGTCACTTAATAGAACTAGAGATCATTATATTAAGTAACATGAGCCAGGCACAGAAAGACAAATATTCCACCCCTATGTGAATCTTAAAACATTGACCTCCTAGGGCATGAGAACAGAATGGTGGCTACCAGAGGCTGAGGAGAATAGAGAGGAGGCAGGAACAGGAAGAGACTGATCAATGGATACTAAGTTCCAGTTAGACAGGAGGAACTGGCTCTGATATGCTGTTGCACAGCAGGGTGGCTATAGGTAACAGTCATGTCTTATAGGGGTCAGGGATACAGCTCAGCAGCACAGTGCCTGCATGGCAAGCAAAAGGTCCTGAGTTCAATTCCCAGTACTAAATAATGACGATGATGATGATGATGACAATGATGATGATGATGATGCCTTGTATATTTCAAAAGACTAGAAGAAGGGATTCTACATGCCTATTTAGAAAATATTTATGAAAGTATTAATAAATTAGTATTGGAGATTGTCCTTTTACCCTACCAATGTAAAATTTAAATCACTGTTTAGTTTCTGACCCTTGATTATCAGACACCTCCCCCTTAAAGCTCCTCAAGTAGCAGCGCTGGGTAGTCCAGACGCTTCCTGAAGTCAGGTACCTCTGGGATCCAGATGTGCTTGGGAGCCATCCCCCTCCTGGAGGGCACATGTGGGGGATTAGGGCATTGCCTGACCTCTGCCTAGAGTTGATAAACCCATTTAAAGGGTCCAAAGTCATGATGGTGATTTGGCTTCATCTTACAGAATTGCAGAATTTTAGGATTTAGTTTTCATCTTTTTTTTTTTTTTTTTTTTTTTTTTTTTTTTTGAGACAGGGTCTGATATGCAGTTCAGGCTGAACTTGAGCTCACCTTGTAGCCCAAGTTGGTCTCCAACTCTCAACAATCCTCCTTCCTCAGCCTCCTCAGTGCTGAGATTATAAGCATATGCCACCATGCCCAGATATAAGGGTTTCATTTTTATAGGTAACCTACTCTCCTGAGTAACCAGACCTGTAGTACTAGGCCACTGGTACCTGGCTCATCCTTTCTTTTGCATTGTTAGGGGCTTCTCACTCCCCTTTGTAAGTATTTTGCTGTAGGTGCTGCTCTAAATATGCTCTAAGTGTGTCCAGACATATCAACAAATATTAATTTCTGGTAGAGAAAGTCTCTTCAGTTTTTAAGTTTTGGCTTGTTTTTTATTTTGTTTTGTTTTGCTTTGCTTTGCTTTTTAATTAATTTTATTGAGAAACAAATAGCAATGAGACAGTTTCAAAACAGGTTAGTAGGACAGTTATAATAGTTAATACATTGCATATTATTGTCTTCGTGGTACTTATAGTACAAGATGCAGACATGATATCCTGTCCAAACACTATTAGTACAAATCTTTCTTCTCATTGAATTAAGAGAAAGTAGCTGTATATTTATTCTAACTATTTTGTATATACAGATACAAAATGGTCCTTCATTTGTATCCCCCTTTTTTTTTTTATTAGTACATGCCTGCAGTACGTGCATGTTGCATCATGTCGGGGAGGGGGTACATGCCCGTAACACAACTGGCTTCTTCCTTAGTTCCCTTCCAATCCTTCCCCACTCCCTCACTCCTCTAATTCTCCTTTCCCCATTTTCATTCTTACTGTTCTTGTTAATCTTAGCCCATATCTATGGCACATACTGCTTATATTCACTGAGGTTATTTTGAGGGAAAATAACTTACGATAACAAGTCAATTTTTTTATTTGATAATCACCAAAATAATTTAAAAGTAGGATCCCCAAAGATTTCCATTACTTCACTTTCACAGAACAAATGTACACTTAAATCAGAAACAGACTCACTCATATCTAATGGGACCACAAAGAGTTGGTGAGGAATGAGAAAGTGGTGAGGACCACTTTTTCTAAAACTCATACTGGACACAAGAGTTGCAGGACGGCTTCTCCATCGTGCCTGCTAATTTTCAGCCAGCTAATCCCAGGTACCGGAAAAGACTGGTTGTGGGTCTTTTGGAGACTCACTGAGAGGGTCTTTTTCAGCTGCTGTCTTCTATTCAGTTGCTGCCTGGCATGCACACAACCGTTTTCTAACAGGTTATCAGTGTGGGCCATGGCAGGTAACTTCCCCCATGCCATAACTCACCTTAAGGCCAGGAGTTCTGAAGCATACCAGCCTTGATCACTTGCCCAGCTGGACTGCTCCTTAGCAAGCAATTCTGACGTTGTCACAAAGTAGACCGTGGGGCATGCCCATGTCCACAGACCTGGCTCACAGTCTGAGAGGTGGGGTGGCCCGGCAGCTGTAAACACACACTACAGAAATAGATCACCCGAGTCACACACGCAGTCTCCTCGCTGGTTGTACAAACCTTGGACAAGTTGCTTAAACTCCTTCAGCTGTAATTTTCTCATTTCTAGAATGGGCATCATGCTAATGACCTACAGGGTCCTATTACAGGGCTGTTGTCAGGATTAAATGAGTGACAGCTGCAGAGAAGTTAGACCTGTTTTACTGAGATTAGAAGGGGGCAAAGTAGGCATGATTTTAAATAGGGCACCAAATGCCCCTGTCTTACCCTCAATCTAAAAGCACTCTCTGGGTATTTGGTCAGAGACTGAGTAATCAGCAACTCTCTAAACCTTTGTATCTTCACCTATAAATTAGTGCTACTGAAGAAAACATAGAAACAACTTCCATTAACACAAGCTATTGCATCATCCATAAACTTAATCCGTAACAATGACTGCAGTATTCATTAGGTGGTAACGCGAGCGAGGCACAACCATAAGGATTTAATATCTGGTACGTGAAGAGTTAATGCGTAGCCTCCTTTTGCTCTGTTTTCCTTTAGAGCCCACGGGCTTGCTCATCACTTCTTCCCAAGTGGCTTTTGCTTCTCTTCCCCGGCCAGTGACAATGCCCAGTTCAGGGCCTGAAGAGAGCCACCAAGTGAGCGTGGGAACTCTGCCTCGCTTCGCCTAGCCTGGGATGGGAACCCACATCTTTATTCAAAGTAGGGATTTCTCAGGGTCTGAAAATGAAGTAGAACTTTTTATCTAAAAAAAAAAAAAAAAAAGTTGAGTTTCTTGCAACACAGCAGGCCAAATTCCAGGAGAAACTCTGCCTGACAATTCCACAAAATGCCAAATAAAATATAAAAACACCTTGCGTGCACCCTTCTGAGAGCGAAAGCTCAGGGAACACAGGGAAGGAAGGCGGCGGGGCGGCGGATTTGCTCTGGAGCATTTTCTGGCCCGTGTGAACTTGAGCACAGACCTTCATTTTCTGCAGCCAGATGAGAAAACTCAGGGACCACCCACGTTGGACTGTCCCATATTAGAGCCCTCATAAAACCTGGGCCCAATAGCATACTCTTGTTGAAAGAAAAAGCTAAAATAAACTATCCACTTCCACCTCCCCCCCAAGAAATTGCACCCTTATCAATCTCTAAAACTGGCAGTGAGTAGAGTAAGTGAAAATTAGACCCTAATTATGCTTTTAAGTGTGACCACAATCGTTATAAGCACAAGCTGGCTCAAGTCTGTGCTCAAACTGACACGGAGCAAGTTAAAAACAATTTTTTAAACCTAAAAACAATGTTATGTAAAGTGATCCTGGGTTGGTACTGTCCAAATACATTAAAAAAAAAAAAAAAAAAGCAAGTGTAAATTCTTGATAGAAGCCTCTTTCATTCCAGGACACAAACAGTTTCCATGAATATATTTCCAAGAAAACTAAACAACTCAAAGGTCAAAATTAATAAACACATAAAGGAATGTCACTCTTAAATAACAGCCAGCAGACATGAAAGATAGCACAAGCAGATGCGGGAAACTTCAGAGACCTAAATTGTAAGAAGCAAAAGCACTCAGGAGGCTGAGATAGGAGAATCTCTGTGAATTCAAGGCCAGCCTGGGCTACAAAAAAACGAGTTCAAGGCCAGCCTGAACTATGCAGCAAAACCCTATCTCCAAAACAAAACAAAAAAACAATAGGAAAAGAAGAAGAATGAAGAAGGAGGTAGAGGATTTTGAACGTATTTAATCCTACAAACTAAAAATAGTACCAACTGAAATTAAACCCATCACTGATAAATTTAATAGCTGGCAAGATATAAAATAATAGAATTAGTGTACTAGAAGTTTAGTGAAAAATTATCAAGGCTAAAGGTTAAATGAACAAATAATTTAAACAGTAAAAAAAGAGAAATTAGACTTCACCAAAATTTTGAAAATTTTTGTATAGAAGGACAGTATCAAGAAAAGGAAAAAAAAAAAGGAAGAAAATATTTGGAAATTATATCTCTGGTAAGATCCTAATAGCCAGATACACAAAGACTTATGCAATACAACAGGAAAAGGACGGGTGTGGTAGTGTGGCTTACTGTCTCAGCACTCAAGACACTGGGGCATGAGGGCTGTGAATTGAAGGCCAGCCTGGACTACACAGTGAGACCCAAAAACCAAAAGGCAGCAGGGGGCAGGGGAGATAGCTCAGCAGCCTGAGCACTTGCCTGGCAAACACAAAGACCTGAGTTCAATCCCTGGCACATGAAATCCCAGCCAGCACTGGAGAGGCTGAGACAGGAGGATCACTATGAGTCTGAACCGCATAGAGAGAGCCTATATATATACATATATATATAAATTTTTTTTAAGGCAGAGAGATGGTTGGAGACACAGCTCAGTGGTAGGGCCCTTGTCTAGCATGTGCAAGGCCCTGGCCTCAATTCCCAACACCTCAAAAACAAACAAAACAGATAAACACCCCAAGTTAAATAATGGAAAAGGGATTGAATAGACAGTCTTCAAAAATGGTATCCAAGTGGCTGAGAATCACATGTAAAGATGCTCAACATTAGTAGTCATTAGGAAATGCAATTAAAACCATAACACGTCATGCCGACTAGAGTGACAGGGTTTTTGTTGTTTTGTTTTGTTTTCTTGGTACCAGGGATAACCTCAGGATCTCGCACTTGCCAGGAAGGCGCTTATACTGCTGAGCTATATCCCCACCTTTGTTCAAGCAGTGCTTGGCAAATCAGAAGAAAGAAAACAAGGGATGGGTGGAAGCAACATTTGAAATGATAATGGCTGAGAATTGTCTCTAACTGGTGAAAGACAACAACCCACACATTTAAGCATCCTACAAACCTCAAATAGAAAAAGTGAAAAGAAATTCACACCTAGGTACATCGTAGCAAAACATCAAAAATAAGACACATAGATCCTAAAAACAGGGAAGCAAGGGAGAAGGAAAGTAAAAAGAAAGAAAATGTACTATGCACACGTACAAACTGCCCATGATGGGTGTCCTCATTGTGCATGGCAAACATGTGCTAATACATTTTTTAAATTTTTAAATAAAGGAAAAAAAGACTATCTTAGATACAGACAGCTGAACTTCACAATAGCAGAATCCAGGGGAGATTGGATGAAATACATAAAAATATTAATTATTAAAACAACTATTAAGTTAGAAATCTGCACAAAACAAAAATTGTCTTTTTGAAGACTGAGAACAAGTCACGTGGCCCTTGCCCCTCATGCCAGCATGCAGGAGGCTGAGGCAGGAGGATGCCAGCAGCTCAAGGCAGATGTGGAACCACACTCTGAGATCCTGTCTCAAAAACAACAAAGAGAAAAACAATAATTAATACATTGCACATTGTTGTCTTCGTAGTAGTTATTCACAGTACAAAATGCAAATATGATATCCTGTCCACACACTATTAGTACAAATTAACATCATTGTATAATAGCATTTTATTTACAGAAAAAATGAGAATAGTACAGAATCTCCGTATACTTACCGTTTCTATTATTAACACCTCAAATTATGGTACATGTGTTACAATTAATGCACTACTGTATTACATTATTGTCAGCTAATGTCCTTATAAATGTAGACTAATTTAATGTAATTCTTGATTTGAGGATCCTTTTCAAAATACATTATTTGTCAATCTATTTTTGAGGTTTTCTTAACTATAAGATTCTCAGACTTCTCTTATTTTGATGTTTATAGTTCTGAACACTACTCAAGTACATATTTTGTTGAATGCTCCTCTAAGGAAATGTGATGTTTTCCTCAAAGTTAGACTGGAGATAATGAATTTAAGAAGAATAATCTGAGAAGTATCACTTTCTTAACATCACAAGTACATATTATCAATGTGAGTTATCATTTTTATTAAAAAATGTTTATCACTATTATATTGACCTTGATCACATACCTAAAGGTAGAATTGTCAGGTTTTACTATTATGATGATGATTATTATGATTATTATCATTATCTAAAGATAATATAAAATAGTAAAAAAAAAAAAATTAGCAACGAAACAGAACTTCACCAAACAAAACAATAAGAATTCAATAATGGTTGCTGTATTGCATAATGTTGTCTTCAAACTGGTTGTTCAGATCACCAGAGGTAAGCATGCAAAATTGGTTTTAAAAAGTTATAAATATTAAAAGGACAAGAAAAAAATTAAGCATTAACTGCTTCCCTCTATAGGTCAGCAAAATCAGCAGTGCAATTATCTAAGTCATCCTGCGTACATAAATATATCTCTTTACCCGTTCCATCCTTTTCCTCATCCCACTTTTTCCTTCACTTTGAACAGATCCTTTCCTTTTCAAAGTATCTATTCTACCTTTCATATTTACTCTTTCAGATTCTTATACTAACGAGAAAATAAAATGTTTCCACATGCAAAAAAAAAAAAACAATAAAGAGGCATTAAGAAACAGTAAATATGTCTACAATCACAATAAAAATGAATAGACTCTTTTAGCTAATAGACAAAGCAATCAAGCAGGGTTTGGCTTTTTTAAAATCCTGATTTACGTTTGATAATAACAATAAGCTTGTCTTCTGGATGGTTAACAACCTAAGTTTGCAGACCAAAATTAGAGAAAAAGGAGGACTACAAGGAATGCCAACATTTTGGCCCTAACCTTCTAAGGTCAGTTAAGACTCAGGACATATGAGAACTTGTACTGTAACGTCATGTACCTCGGTAGTGTCCCAAATTTTCTGATCAAGAAGATTATGGGGCCAAAGAGGAAAGTGATCGATGATGTAGAGTATGCCTAAGGAGAGTCATATGGGGAGAAGGCACTCTCTCAGGCTTTTACAGAGAGCACATTGGCCAAGCATTGGCCGTGACTCATCCACATAGCTGACACTGACAAAGGTTTTACAATCTGAGGTACAGGATCTCAGGATAAATCCTGAGGGCATTTCACTGACCTTCTCAGACCAAAAAGCTACAACTCTTGTTGCGTAGGTCCTGCTTTACCTTGGTCTTAACCATCCAGTAGAAAAGTATGAAGACGAAATATAGGAAATAAAGCCATGCTGTTATGTTGAGCTGTGGGGGACTCAGGTCAATAATTTCTGACATTGCCAGTTAAACAGAAGACCCAATGCTATTATGGGCTACTGAACTCTTTTAGAATATTTTGCTGAGTTTACACACCTATAATATTCAATAACGGAACTTAGAAAAAATGGGTTATACCGATGAATGTCCATTTTGTATCTGTGTATTCAAAGTGGTTAGGATAGATATATAGTTGCATTCTCTTAATGAATAGAATGATTTGTTCTAATGGTGTTTGTAAATAGGATCACAAGTCCACTTCTTGTACAGCAATTAACCACTAAGAAGAATATATGCAGTGTATTATTTGTTGAAACTGTAAAAAAGAAAAAAAAGAAAGCCTTAAAAAAATAAATAAATAAAATCCTGATTTAGTCAATTTATAAGACATGTTTAAGCTTAAAAAAAATAGGAAGAGTGAGGGTTTTCAAAGTAGAAATATAAAAGAGAATATACTAGCTAAACTTGGGTTAAATGTTTAATTAAAATTCTTGGAGAGCCGGCCAGATAGCTCAGAGGACTAAAGCACCTGCTCAGGTAGACCAAAGAGGCCAGGGTTCGATCCCCAGGCCTGACGTGCCAGCCCCACCCCTGGGGCGCACTGGGACTACAATTGACACTGGATGTGGTGGTGCATGCCTGTAATCCTAGCACTTGGGAGGCTGAAAACAGGAGAATCGCTATGAGCTTGACGTACGTAGTGAAACCCTATGGACCCTGTAAACCCTGTACTAAATACATATAAAATAAAATAAAATAACTGGGATAAGAAGTGTTTTAAATTTCTTTTTTTTTTTTCAGATTTGGAAATATTTTATAGATTTTTTTTTTTGGGGGGGGGTCTGTTTTTTGAGACAGGTCTCTCTATGCAGTTCAGGCTGGCCTTGAGCTCATTGTGTAGCCCAGGCTAGCCTCTGACTCACAGGGATTGTCCTACCTCGGCCTCCTGAGCTCTGGGATTACAGGTGTGCACCCACATCTGGCCACATTCTACAGTTTTTATCAGTAGAGCATCCCTAGGCTAAAAATCTGGAATCTGAAATGCTTTAAACTCTGAAAACTTTTTAGAGTAGAACTCAAAAGGCAGACACAGCAACACTCAAGACGTTTCAGATTTGGAAGAATTTCAGGCTGCAGCTTTTCAGATTAGGAAGGTTCAACCTCCAACAAACAAAAGAAATCTAGTAGCCAGGCTACTCCGAAGGCTGGGGCCAGAGTACTGCAAGATTGAGGCAAATCTCAAAGTTTAAAAATAAATAAATAAATAAATAAATAAATAAGGCCGGGGATAGAGATCAGAGACGCGCCTTGGATTCAATCCCCAGTACAAGAACAAAGAAAGAGCTGGTGTAATCAGTTCCAGTGGACAAACACACTTAAAAACAAATAAATATTAGATACAAAGATCATAATTACATAATGATTAAAATTTCCATTCATTCATTAGGAAAATATTAATTCCACAAATCATATTATAATTATGCCAAATGGCAGCTCCAAAATAATGCAAAACTGACAGAACCACATGGAGAGACGGACGCGCTTGCTGTTCGTTGTACTAAGATGTTTCGCGGCAGCACACACCTGTAATCCCAGCACTTGGGAGGCTGAGGCAGGAGGACTGCTTCAAGTTTGATGCCAGCCTGAACTACATAGTGAGACCCTGTCTCAAAAATAAATGAATAAAATTTTAAGAAGAGATTTAATACATATTCTAAGCAATTGATTTTTCAAACACATATCTATTAATAGTTTTATGAGATTTAAATAAAACAATGAATAAGTGTAAACAAATGAGCATATGTGAAGCATTGTAGTCCGTGTTTTCCTATTTCCCTTTTCTTAATATATTTTAGTACAGGGTCTCACTATACAGATCAGACTCATGGTGATTCTCCTGTTTGCAGCCTCCTGTGCACTGGGATTGCAGGCACGCGCCACCACACCCAGTCTCAGTCGTTGACTCAGCACGCCCCAGGGGCGGGGCCGGCACAGCACGCTGGGGATTGAGCCCTGGCCACTGCCCTCTGCCTAACCAGGTGCTTTAGTCCGCTGAGCTATCTGGCGGGCTCAATTTCTTTTAGACCATTCTTAGGACATTTCTATCTAATACCAAGCTATAAAGCAGTTTCAATAAATAGGGCCGGTGAGGTAGTTCAGCAAACTTAAGCACCTGCTTAAGTAAGTGCAGGGACCGGGTTTGATATCCTGCACCACATGCCATGCTGGCCCCACCCAGGGCACACTGAACCAGCCACCGAATCCAGGCGTGGTGGCACACACCCATAATCTCAGTGCGGGGAAGGCTGGGACAGGAAGATCACTACAAGTACCCAGCTCTGGGATTACAGGTGTGTGCTACCACGCCCAATCTCAGTGGTAGCACTGGCTCAGCTCACCCACTGGCCCCACCCGCACGGCATGTGGTGCCAGGGTCCCTGCATTTGCTTACCCAAGCTCTTGATCTGCTGAGCTATCTCGCCGGCCCAAAAAAGCTTTATATTATTATACAGATCAACTTCTCTTACATAATAGTTACATAAATGAAAAAAAATGCAATCAAAACACATAATTAGAAAATTTTCCATACACTTTTTTCTTTTAATTCTTTTTGAGACAGGGTGCTTCATGTAGCCCATGCTGACCTTAACTTCTGGTCCTCCTCCTGCCAAGAGCACAGGCATGCACCGGCTCTCTTTATGCTTTACATTAAGAACCAGCCTTCTAAATTACTGAAGGATCAAAGAAAATAATCATAAGGAGCGTCAAAAAATTCAGATAAAAAAATTTTTTTTTAAATAAAAAAAATTTAGATCCAATAACAACCACAATATTCGATAACAAAACGTACATTTTTTGGCGTGCTGTGCCACCCTGTCCCTGGCGCATGCTGAGACTGTGGAATGAGATGGCGTGGTGGCGCGCGCCTGTAATCCCAGTGCGTGGGAGGTTGAAAACAGGAATATCACTAGGAGTCAGATCTGTGTAGTGAGGCCCTGGAGACCCTGTACTGAATACATTTTTTAAAAAAACCTTACATTTTGAAGCTAAAGATTTTTTTGTTTTCAAGGAAGGGTATACAGGGTGGTCAGGGTCTCACTACTAGATCAGACGTACAGCCTCCCAAGAGCTAGGATTACAGGTGCACCGCCACACGCAGTCCCTCTCGCACAGCCCAGGGCCGGGCCAGCACGGTAGGCCCCGGAATCGAACCGTAACCCCTAAGCCTGCTTGCAGGTACTTCAATCTGCTGAGCTATTTGGCCAGCCCTTATTAGCTTTAAGTGCTTAAATTAAGAAATAAAATCTGAAAAATAATGAAATGTATATCCACCCTAAGACGTTAGTACAAAAAGAACAAAGAAAAAGAGGAAGAAGAACAAAAAGAAACATTCATGATTTAGAAAATGAGATTTCTAAATCTCAACTTTGGCTGTCTGAAAACGCTAGTATAATTACAAACGTCTGACAATATTAACAAACAAGCTAAATGACCTCAAAATAGAATTTTAAGCAGTACATATATGAAAGAAAAATATTTCACAAATGTGTGAGATGAAATAGGACAGAAATTCAGATGCTGCAAACATTAGGCAAATTAGAAATAAATTAGCATTATATTAATAAACTTGAAAACTTCAAGGAAATGATTGCTATAAAAAAGAACTTACACAAACTGACTCAAGAAGAAAACAAAAATTGAAAAATCATATAACCATGAAAGAAATTTCATTATTAGCTTAAAATCTTTCCCCAAAGGAAACATCAGGCCTGGGAGATTTTATTATAAGCTATATTAATCATGCAAGAAACATAGTTTTATATTTATATAAAGTATTTCAGACTATAATAAAATAAAGACACCACTCAACTTATTTTCTAAGGTTTATATTATCTTGATACCAAAATTCAACAATATTCAAAAAGAATTTGTATACCAATATTAGTCACAGAAATGCAAAAATCCCAGATTAAGCACGAATATATATAATCCCACAAGGTATTAAAAATGTACAGGTACATATTATGAGCAAAGCAATCAGAGATACAAATTGAAATACAGAAAAATAAATGGTGTAATGCACTACACTAAAAATGAAAGAAAATAGCAGGTGACTTTCTTGATAAATGTATATAAAACATTTCATGAAATTCAACTTCCTATATAATAAACATTCTTAGTTAATTGTGAATTAAAGGGAACTTCACTACTGCTATCCCTAAAATATAGTGAGCATCATATCCAATGCTGACATTTTTTAAAGCATTATATTTAAAGATCAAGAATAAATTGTTAATTTGCTATACCCACTTCTGTACAAAATTAAGTTGCATGTACAAGAAAATATGAATGAGGAATGAAAGCAATAAGGAACCAGAAAGAACAAACTTGTTACTATTCAAAAAGATAAATTTTTAAAATAAAAGAGCAGTAAATTTTCTGATATAAAAAATTATACAAAATTTGATAGATCTCTAAGTAGAAAACAAATTAAAGAATATTTATTATAGCATTAAATATAATATGCTTAAAAATAACCCCAACAAAAAACATGCAAGATTTTAAAGAGAAGCCTACAAAACTTTACTGAAACATTATCAAAGGCTTTAATTAATAAACAATGGACAATATAATAAAATTGTTTAAAGAGATGAGGAGAGTATAGAAATTCAGACCAATGCAACAGCATAAGGTCCAGAGGCAAAATACATCAATAATTATCATTTCACATATTATAGAGGTACTATTATGGATCAGTGAAAAAGATGAATTTTTAATAGTGCTTGAATGATTTATTTCAAAATGAAAAAACTAGACTCCTATTTCACACAATAAACAAGTCAATTCCAGATAAATTAAAGACCTAAATATGTAAATACCAAGACTATATTTTTATTTGTATTTTGTACTTAGTACAGGGTCTCACTACACAGATCAGACTTAGTGATTCTCCTGTTTTCAGCCTCCTAAGCGCTGGGATTACAGGTGCACACTACCACGCCCAGTCTCAGTCCTATCTCAGCATGCCCTGGGGGCAGAACCAGCAGAGCACACCAGGATGTAACCCTTAACTCTGCCTAAGCAGGTACTTTAGTCTGCTCAGCTTTCTGGCCAGCCCAATACCAAGACTATAAAACTTTTTTTTTGTTTGTTTGTTTTGTCTTTGTTTTTGTTTTTGTTTTTTGGTACTGGGGATCAAACTCAGGACCTTGCACTTACCAGGCAGGCACTGATGCCGTTAAGGTACCTCCCTGGCCCTATGAAACTTTTAGAACAAGACAACATAGCAAGACATGTTTTGTGATTTCAAACTGAGGAGGGAGTTTTCAAACCAGACATAAATGGCTTGAGGTGCACCTGCACACCTGTGATCCCAAGTACTCAGAAGGCTGCAGCAGCGGGATTGCAAGTTCAAGGCCAGCCTGGGCAATTAAGCAGGACTCTGTATCAAAATAGAATGCTAAAAGGACCAGGGATGTAGCTCAGTGATAGAGTACTTGCTTAACATGCCAAAGTCCTGGGTTCAATTTCCAGTAAAAACAACAACAACAAACATAATTCAAGTTACAAATGTAAATATTGACCTCTTTGAAAGTAATATCTTTCATGGATCAAAAATCATTATAAAAAGTGGAAGGAAATGCCCACCCTGAGAAAAGATAATTACTCACACTGATAGAATTCTGTAAATCAGAAAAAATTGCAAAGAATCAAGCAGAAAAATGAGTCATAAGCAGCTTATAAGCACAGAAAAAGAAGTTGAGTCTATGACAAACTGGGAAAATAAAAACCAGTCAAGACCAGCCCCAAACTGCCAAACTTATGATGTGTAATGAAACAACTTTTTCTGAGGTTGAGGGGCCATAAGAATGTTCTTACTCTTTTAGTGAAAATATAAATTTGCTATTTGTTTCTCAATAAAATTATGGAAAAAAAAACAGAAAACATAAATTTGTACACATTGAGAGACAACCTGACACTGCATAGTAAAATTCAGTCTGTGTAGGCTCTGTGATCCAGCGTTCCCATCCCTAAGAACACAACCTGGAGAAATCTCGTGTATGTGTCCTAAGAGACACTAGCAAGGCTGTATCTACAACAGTATAAGAGAAAACTAGGAAACCATCTAAATGCACTCAACAGAATAGAATAATCAGTTTTGGTACATTTTCATCATGAAACGCCATAAAGCAATAAAAATAAATAAATAACTGCAGCTACAAAGAGTAACATGGAGCTGGGTGTGGTGATGCACATCTGTAATGCCAGCACCAGAGAGGCTGAGGCAGGAGGATTACTTCGAGGGTGAGACCAGCCTGGGCTACAAAGTGAGCTCAAGGCCAGCTTGCGTAATGAGACCTCATCTCAGAAAAAAAAAAAAAAAAAAAAAAAAAAAAGAAGGGGGCTGGGGAGATGGCTCAGTGGAATAAGCGCTTCCCTGGCAAGTGCAAGGGTCGTCCTCATCTAAAAAAAAAAAAAAAAAAAAAAAAATCTGGGGACTTGGGATGTTGTTTTTTTTACAGTGGTAGGGGTCAAAACCAGGACTCAGCAAGCTAGGCTAGACTGTACATCACCCCACCCTCGAGCTACATCACAGCCCTGGAGAAGTACTTCTATGCATGATTCCTGTTTATTTAGTCATAGGCTTTAATTAAGCAGTGTAGGTTTTCACCAATCAAAGCATAGTATAAAATTATCTCAGAACCCTTTTGCTCATGATGGTTTTTATAACATTCAAAAAATAATTCTAGCAATGCTGTCACATAGAAACATATTGTGAGCCAAATACATATTTCATGCTTTCTAGAAGATACATTTCAAACTCTGATTGACATTTTTAAATTCTTGATGAAATGCTTGATACTCTTTTTCATACTAAGGTTTCAAAATCCAGTGTGTGTTTTCCACTTGCAGCATACTGGAATCAGAAGACCTCCCCCCACAAGTTCAGGCCTCATAGTCCCCAAAAGAATAAAGAGCCCCACACCAGATCTTGGGAGACTACAAGACCCTGTACCCTACAAAGAGCTCAGGTGTTAGCATTAACTAGAGGTAGGTGCCTTATTCAGACAGAACAATAGAATTAGTCATTTTTATTACATCTTTTCTCTTTATAACCTTGAATTTCCTCGGAATTAGGCCTAACAGGAACTTCTTGCAGAAGGGAAATCATAATGATTTGGAGTTCTTAAGCCCATTTTCCTCAGGAATCTAAAAAATCTTAAAACCATTGGCCCATTAATCAGCAGCTTTACAACAGACTAAACATATTCTGCCATTTTAATTCATGTCTATTTAGAAAAACTGATCCTTGGGCTACAATGACTAATACTACATGTGGAAACAGAAACTAAATCAGTCTAGGAACCCAGAGCCCGTGGCTCCCTTGAACCAACGCCCCTGCATGTTTGTTTAGGTTATTAAATTTTCTTTGTGTTCCACTTGTCCAGTTGCTCATGGATAATTCCTTCTGTTATTTCATATTCATAGTCATTTCAATATTCTCCAACTCTCCTTGCCACAGTTGGCTACAGGCAACAAATTCAATATGCTACCTTCATCCTGTATTTAGTAATGTTTCTAAAAAGAAATAAACAATTGCAAAAAGCTTTTGGTTCCTTATTTTTTAAGAAGCAGATATTATAATTTCTGTAAAACAACTTCTGCAGCAATAAAAGTCAAATACTGACTAATTACCAAAGAGCTCTGGAATGAGATTATCAATATGTATGGGATTTTTCTCCTGACTCATTTTTACTAGTTTGCATAAAGAAACTTGAATTTTTTAGTAAGCGTTGCTTAGTAAGTGTATTCATTTTCCAGTTCTAATTGCATAAAGGTGTCACTAATGAGAACTGAGCCTTGACTTCTGGGGACCCATTTGCATGCACGCCTGTGTTCATTTTCCAGGTCTTTCTCTACTTCTTCAATTGAATTTTAGCCATAGTGGCACAAAGTATTATTTAACTAACCTCCAGTGTATTGGTTTTCTGGTTTTCAGATTTCATAAACCAACAGAAATAAAGGTTTTCATTGAAAGGTTAGCATACAGTTGCTAATATCTTATTTTCCCCAGTTATGGTTCTCAGAAATTAAAACCTATTTATTTTATTACCAGCATTTCATTCAAGCAGTACTGTTCTAACATTAGCCTGCCGCAGAGTCACCAAGAGAGCTTGGAGACATGCAGGTGGCACCTGCAGAGATTCTGGTCCTGTAGGTCTGGGCCAGGACCCAGGAATCTGGCATTTCCAACAGGGTCACACATTACCGGGATGCCACCTGTCTGGGAATTATACTTTGGAAATTACTACTTTGAGGACAGGCCATTTCCACAGCAACAAATGGAGATAGGGGGAGTTTCTTTTTCTTTCTTTCTTTCTTTTTCTTTTCTTTTTTAATTTATGTATTTGGTACAGGGTCTCACTATGCAGCTCGGAATCGCAGTGATCCTCCAGTTTTTAGCCTCCCCAGCGCTGGGATTATGGGCGTGCACCACTACACCCAGACTCAGTCAGTGACTCATGGGGCCAGGGAGAATTTCTTAATAAAGGAGAATGGTTTATTTTCAGTAAACTTAGCTTTACTTTGCCTATTTCTCCCTAGTAAGTGGAAATTTCACCAACAAAAACAAGTCCTTGAAGTAGCATTTAAAGATAATGCCTGGGGCCAGGGAGTCCTGAGTTCAATTCCTGATCCCTGGTATCTCAAAAAAAAATTAAGTCGGGGGCTGGGGAGATAGATCAGTTGAATAAGCACTTGCCTGGCAAGTGCAAGGGCTTGAGTTCAATCCCCGGCCCGAAAAAAAAAAAAAAAAAAAAAAAGTTAAATTAACATTTAAAAAAATAAATAAAAATAAAAATAATGCCTGATGTCTCTGTTACTCTTTTCTAGTTGCTGAGACAAATACCGGACACCCAAAATGAAGGAAGGTGTGTTAGTTGATACATTGTGTCAACTTGGCTGAATCAGCTCCAGCAGTTCTCAGCGTGGGGTCCTAGCCCTGCAGGTGGGCAGGGCCCAGAATTAGAAAGGCTTCCTGCTGCCCTGCCCTGCTTCTGTGGAGAAGTCCGTCTTCGGAGGAGTTTCATCTTCGGGGCTGTGCCACTTTGGAGAAGCTCCGATTTTCACTGTGGAGCGCCGGTCTTTGCAGTCAGCGCAGAAGGAAGAGAGAGGCTTGGTGGATGCCACAGCTGCTGCTCCTCTGCTCGCCATTGTTTTCTGCTGCATGAACTGCTGTCATTTGCTCTGGAGTCAGCAGAATATGGACTGAACCCTCCATTAACTGTGCGCTAAATAAACCTTTCCTTCCTTCGGGTATTTGTCCCAGCAACGAGTAAAAAGTAACTAAGACAGAGGGAAAGATTTATTTAGCTCCCAGTCAGTGGAGGTTTCAGTCCATACTCAGCTGGCTGCAAGGCAGACTGACGCATGGCAGAGGGCAGCAGTTCATGGCTGCAAAACAGCAAGAGCCAAAGGGAGGAGTAACGGCCTCCTACAACGGCTACAGGGAGCAAGCCTGTCTCCCTTAAATTGCATTCAGGCTGTGGGCCCCAGGCTGTGTGTAATACTCACACCCATAATCCCAACAGCACTCACACTCGTAATCCCAGTGGATCAGGAGTTAATCATAAACTCTAGAAGTCTGCCCCATGACTGCATGAGGCTTTGCGGGGACAAATCCACACAAACAGAACACACCTGATAAGCAGCGCTAACCAACCACAGGTTGCTAATGAGCCCTTCCGATGTGGTTAGGCTGATCATTCAGACACACAAGCTTCATTAGCACATGGTTTCTCTTATTCCACTGAGCCATCTCCCTGGCCCCTCATGGTTTCTCTTAAATGAGAATTCCCAAAACATAAATAAAGAGCACAATTAAAGGCAGGTAGTAGCAGGTGGGAAGCTAGATCTTTCTCCAAAGGGAAGAGGATCGAGAGATGGAAGAGGGAGGGTGAAAGGGACGGAAAAAGGAGTTAAGGGGTGCTATGCATGTGGACCAACTCCCCATAAGGGAAGTAAACCTGTACTGCGGACATGTACTGATGCAGACAGACAAACACAAAGACAGACAGACAGACAATGCATATTTCATTCAAGAACATTCAAATGTGCACAGAACATTTCATTACTAATTTTTATATTGATTAGATTTCAAAATGATAACTTCTTAGGCAGAATTCGATAATAACTTTGTAAGTGATATCATTTTTGCACTTTAAAAATGAGGCAGCTAGAAAACCTTCACTGCCGTGGGTGACTCTTCTCGGATTCTATCACGTGGCCCTGCCCTGGCGGCACAGTTCCCGGCGTGGTCTGCAGTCAGGCAGCACCAGCAGCAGCACCCAGAACCTGGGAGAAGAGCAGACCCTCAGTTCTCATCGCAGACCCACTCGTGCAAATCCTAGTGATGGAGCCCAGCAATCTGCATTCAAAGAAGCCCTCCATGAGTTTCTGTCCAGTTTAAAGCATGAGAACAGTGCTTATCAGACTTTAATGTGCATACATATTACCCAGGGCTCTTTTAAAATTCAGATTCTAATCTACTTAGCAGGAGGTAGAATTCAAGGTTTTGCAATTTTAACAAGTTCCCACATGCAGCTGGAAGCTAGTGATTCCGAGTCATCGTTTGGGACATAAGACCCTGAAACATTTATTCTTTACAGAGACCTCTAACTAAAGCCCAGTACAAACAAACCAACACATGTCCCGAACTCCAAAGGGTTCACAGCACCCCAAGATTCCAGTCGGGCTGCTCCAAGGGAGATGAATTGTCTTCATCTGCCAGGAAGGATTTCACCAAGACCCTTTGAGAGGTATAAATAAATTCTTCCATTTAATTGTTTGCATTATCAGGCAACCTGCTGGGATCATCTAATAAGAAAGTGTGTGTTTGTGCTCCTATTTTCTCCAGTAGGTTAATGGTGATTCAATATATTTAGAGCTGGAAGCTACTTCTACAAGGCTGGAACATTTGAATGAAAAATGGGTGCTCCGGCTGCATCTCCCTTGGCAAAGCGATCCATTTAATCAGCCCTGTTGTTTATATCTAGATACGGGGTTTTAATCTGAGTTACTGGCTGCTGATTTCAACTCAGGAAAGGCAATGAGGACAAGGAAACTAAGAAATTCTTGAGCTATGCTGAGTTCACTTTGGGTTTACACATCGCGACAAAAGCCACACAAGAGATCAAGATTCCCTTTGGTTCCCTGGAGACTCCAAGACACAGCACATGCAAGAAACACTGTGGCCCCTCTGGCCATGCGGCACGTGCCTGTAATCCCAACACTCTGGGAGGCTAAGGCAGGAGGATCACCATTCATATACAGCCTGGCATCTTAGCAGTTTAGCAAGACTCTGTTTCCATACAGTTAAGTGAAATAACTCAGGCACAAAGAGCCAAATAGAAGATAGACAATAGAAAGTAGTGAGATCATTTTCAAATGGAAAAAGGATCAAGAGAGGGAAGGGGAAAAGGATTATGTACACGCACCAACTCCCCACAAGGAATATGCTCATTACATACTGTAAACATGTATTAATAAAAAACAAAAACTGAAAAAATAAAAAGTGCTAATGAAGCAACTCAGTGTCAAGACCCTTTGTGCATGCACTCACACACACATGCACACACGCGCACGCACACACACGCACACACATACACACACATCAGCACCATATGTAAGAGAGAAGTTATTTTTTCTGATTTCTTCTTTTTTCTGAGCCTACTATTATATTTTCCCTTACAACTTATTACAATAGAAAAAGACAGAAGGGCTGGTGAGATGGCTCAGTGGTCTAAAGCACCTACTTAGAACAAACTAAGCCAAGCAAAGCACAGGGACCAGGGTTCAATCCCCCAGCACCACATGCCAGCCAGCCCCGCCCCCTGGTGGGCTGAGCTGGCCACACACACACAAAATAAATAAATAAATAAATAAAATTAAAAATAAAAAAGAATCTTACAATCTAGCTGAGAAGATAGTGACCAATAGTGGCTTAGTTTTAACCATGCCATATTTTTTAAGAAGCTAGAATGTAGAAATGGAAAGTTAGGGAACATCATCTACAAAAATTTCTTTGAAATAAAGCTATAGAAAGTTTCATCACCTAAGCAAAATCTTTTTCATTGTTTACTATAAATGTAAAAAGAAATAAAAATAGAATTAAAGGGCAAGTTGGGTTTTTCAGGTAATTGTAATTTTTTTTTTTTTTTTTTTTGTGGAACCGGGGATTGAACTCACGCCCTTAGCGCTTGCCAGGCAGGTGCTTATTCTACTGAGCCATCTCCCCAGTCCCTGGTAATTGTAATTTAATACCTTTTCTTGGTCAAAAATTTTAATCATAGTACATAATTTGTATTATATAAGAATGTGCTATGTTTTAGCAAAATTATATATCATTTTTATTTTTACTACTATTTTGTATTCTCTTAAAAAATAAAAATAAATAAAAATTTTTCAAAGAGAATGTGCTATAAAATAGATTTGTGGTGTACCCACACACTTATCAATGTATGGAAGGGTTGTTTTCTCAACATTCACACAAGTTAATACCAACAATTATATTCAATTTATAAAATCCTTAATAAAAAAAAAAGTCTGTTTTATACCTCACCTCATTGACACTTGAAACCAGAACAATAAAATTAAAGGCTTGGATATTTGTGACAATTAATTCTGACACTGCTATAAATATAAAAGAATCATTTGAGATCCAAGATGGCAGCCAGCAGGAGGCTGATGAAGGAGCTTGAAGAGATCTGCAAATGTGGAATGAAAAACTTCCATAACATCCAGGTAGATGAAGCTAATTTATTGCCTTGGCAAGGGCTTATTGTTCCTGACAACCTTCCGTATGATAAGGGCGCCTTTAGAATTGAAATCAACTTCCCAGCAGAGTATCCATCCAAACCACCAAAGGTCACATTTAAAACAAAGTTCTGTCAGCCAAACCTTGATGAAAAGGGGCAAGTTTGCCTGCTGGTAATCAGTGCTGAGAACTAGAAGCCAGCGACCAAGACTGACCAAGTAATCCAGTCCCTCATAGCACTTGTGAATGACCCCCAGCCTGAGCACCTGCTCCGGGCTGACCTAACTGAAGAATACTCTAAGGACTATAAAAAATTCTGCAAGAATGCTGAAGAGTTTACAAAGAAATATGGGGAAAAGTGACCTGTGGACTAAAATCTGGCACAAATGATTCCAGCAAGTACAAGCAGAAACCCCGAACAGTACATTCAGACATCTGCAAAGCAGGACTCTGTGGAAAATAGGCACGTGCCACCACCTTTGCTTGTGGTAGCTAATAACTTTCTACAGTTTTCTTAATCAAAAGTGACCTAGTAACCTATAAAGAAAGGATTAAAAATTTGAGATATTCTAAATATACTCTGGTTTATCTTTGGATTATATAAATCATATATAATTTATATATAATTTATTTATTGTTTAGACAAAGTAAGAATAGGTTCTATAAACCACTGGCTTAAGTACAATACAGAAAAGGTTAAATTCAAATGTTCATTGAACTTAAAATCAAGCTGTTGGTGTGTTGTGCCTGGCTTTAGGTATGTGTGCTCATCATAGTGGGCAGGGGTGGATAGCAACTGATTTGTCAGATAAGCACCCTGTAGAATCCACTGAAGAAAAGGAGGTGTCCCGTTGGGCCTAGACATTTACCAGGCCATCCCTTGCGTATGACACACAAACCTCCTCTGGTCACACAGAATAGCAATGACTTTCACTTATACAGACTTGGTGTTGCATCCCAGCTGTTCCAATTACTGCACAAGTCACTGTGTCTGCCTGAGCCCAGCTCCTCAACTGAGTGAAAGAGCAGGGCCTCTCTCAGTAATTTTAGGGCAAATCCCTTTCTTCCATGGACTCAGTTCCTTTTGAAACACAGGGTGACAACACCCACTTTCCATTGTTGTTGGGCATACTGACCCTGAAGGAACCCTTCCCACCACCCTGTAACAGGTGCTTTAGAGACTTCCATCATTGCTTCCTCCCGGACACATCCAGACACCCCAGCCCCTCCCTATCTGCCTGTCACACTGAACACTTTGTCTGCTGAACTGACTGCTCCTCCTAGAGGCTGGTGCTTCTCAAAACTTAAGGTGACCCAGATCCAGTTGGTCTGGGGTGGGATGAGAAAATTCCCATTTATAGGAAAGGACACTGACACTGCTGATTGCAGGTCACACTTGGAGAACATGTGCTCTAGCTTCCCAATTCCTTAAGAAAATATTTACTGAGGAAAAGGATTGATAGATGAGTGAATCTCTTGCTATTTCATTTGGAGGTAGAATGACAAATTGGTCTCAAAGCCCAACAAGAATGCAGGCTGCTCCATTACTACCAAGCTCCCTCAAAGCACAAGCAGCTACTCTGCTGGGTTCTGACTGCTAGCACATCAACCATCTGATGCATTTAAAATGCTATTTGAAAATGCCTTTTTTGTCAATGCTGGGCACTGAATGAAGAGTCCCATGCATGCTAGGTAAGTGCTCTATCACTGAGCTATGCCTGCAGCCCACACAAGTTATTTGTAATGCATGAAATCATCTCCTAGGATCAGAGATTTGATTTACTTGGGGATAAACACGGTAAACCTTCTCTTCTGTTGTCTTTCTTCTCTAAGAGTATGAATAAGTAAAACACAAGACACCAGCATTCGAAATATGTCTGTAGGACTGTTAAGGCGAATTCTAAACTGTAACATTCAGATTGGTCTCCCAAGATCAATACTTTGCATCCAGAGAGCCAAATTTCTGGGATCATCAAGAAGTTCTTTCACAATTTTAAGTACCTAGGACCTTCCTGTAGAAAGTCTCAAGTTAGTAGGCATGTGATAGGACCCCCTGGAAGGCCACACTTTTAACACATTTCTGGCAGAGTCTACATGATGGTTATGGTTATGACTGAGAGTCACGCCAGGAGCCCAAGTCAATGTTTTCTCATGAAATTATTTTGGACCTAATATTTTTCACCTGGAACAGGTTGGATCATGGTGCAAAAAGCCAGGTTCTCAACCTGGAATGCTGCTTTGTTGCCCTTTGGTTTCCTGGAGGGAATAGGTGTGGGAGGCTCTTCTACCAAAGATCACATTTTGCGTCATGGCGCTGTGGGGCATAAGCCACTCCAACAATAACAATAGGGCCATTAGTCAAAAGATCAGGAAAAAAGGGAAACCTGTCACAGGATGACGCCAATTACCCAATTATTCTGAACTCAAAAAGTAAACCTTTAACAGGAGCTGTATAGCATCAGCGCTATGGTATGATCTGGAGAAGTAATTAGCATAATTCTAGCACTAGAATTTATGCTGGCCCAAGGTCGAGATAAAATAAAACAGGCTCTGGAATGTACAAGGAAAGGGAGAAACTAAGAATGGTCTTGCCTTTGAGCATAAATATGGTGGTGTCAAAAACCAACCTCCCATTGAAAACATTTTTCCTGTTTATATGCACGCCACGATGGAAAAAATTGCTATGCTGGATGTATCATGTTCAGAGTATGACTTCTTGTGTGCTAAGATTATTTAAAGTGAATTATAGTTTTAATTCAGAGCCTGAAATTTCCTATTCCTTTTAAGGCAAATCAGCTTGGAATCATATTTGTTTTCTACCTTTCTTTACTCTCTTGCCTTCAAATTAACCCAAGAATAAAATGTCCAAATCCACGCACCAAAGGACTTTGTTTCAGCCTCTGTGTAAGCGCGGAGGGGAGACCGGTCAGCCTGCAAGTGCGATTTGAGGTCTGAGTCATTCAACTGTTTAACCCAAGTACTAATTTTTATAATCATATAACAATAGAGACATTTTGCCAAGCGAGCAGCAGACAAAGGTAAAAAAAAAAAAACAAAAAACAAAAAAAACAACGATATAGCTTCCGGGATGCACTCTGAAGACTTTATAGCTAAAAAGTGATTTCACTAAAAACTAGCATTGCAAAGTGTCACTCACTCTCAGCACAGCAGCAGCGCGTCTGAGTCGCCAGCTGAATGCCGGTGACATTAGTCTTCTCCATAACTGCCCGTGTCTTTCATTAAACAACCACCATCAAAGAAATTGTTTCTTACAAAAGAATGATTTGAGGAATGAAAAGCTGCAAATGTGCAAACTAAAGTTCACTGCATTTTTAATAAGAATTTCAAGCACAATAAAGATTTTATATTCGAATATATCACAAAGAAATAGATGCTGATGCTACATTAAAGGTTACTACACGAGGTTCATTTGCCTTTCTCTTTTCTTTTTTTTTTTT
>NW_004524641.1:3145057-3157557 GCF_000260255.1 Octodon degus | reverse complement strand
TGGTGCTGCCCATTCTCCCGGAGAAGTCTGTCACATGGGCTTTCCTGATAAGAACTCAGCTGTTGTCACTGTCAGAGGAGCTCGGTCCTGATGAGCTGAGGATGGCCACGGTTCTCTTCAGGGGAGCTCTTATCTTTCCCCTAAGCATCCCTTCCTGACTCCAGTGCAGATACCTCGCCTGCTGGCACAGCTCCTTCACCCCGCTAGTGCAAGCGTGTTGGCTTCCACCTTGGGTCCTTCAGCATTCCAGCGTAGATTCTTCAGGCTTCCATCATAGTCCCACCAGCCTCCTGACACAGACTTACATGGGACACTGCAGTGAGCTCCAGTTCAGACACCCTCTATGCATTCTGTGGCTGACCATGGTAAGCCAATCTTCTAAATTCTTATACATTTGTATATCTTGTGTTATATCTGATTCTCTAGTAAAACACTGACAATACACCTGTGTAGGGCACTGGTCTACAGAGAGAACTGCTAAGGAGGGGAGTGATGGCCTTACGCACTTCAAGTATCAGCCAAGATGCAGAGGAGAAAGAGAGGGCTGTCCCCTTTCCTCTCAGAGAGCGTTTTTCACTCCCAAAATGTCAACCCCCAATGGATCCCATTCTTTCTCTTCCTCATATCATTCTTCTTTCCTGAGTATGAAGCACTAAAGATTCTGAAATCTGGTTTTATGAGCATATCTTGTGTTCAGAATGTGGGGACCTGCCTGTACTCAAAGTGCTGGCCCGGGAGGCGGGCAGCTCCTGAAGAAGCAACATCCTGAGGTATCATCCTGAGGTAATGCCCTGAAGTAACATCTGTGGAAGTTGCTCTTGTAGTGCCCCACTGAGCAGTGTAATCTATTCAATTAAAACGATTGTTGTCACACAATCATCATAGTGGGTGATATCTGGAATTTGTATGCATGCAGCCTCAAGTAATAACCTTGGAAAATTAACTACAGAGCTTTCAGATAGCTTTAATATTGATAAAGTCCCACCTTGCTACTGCTTCTAAGTAAAAATCAGATTGGCAACTAATCCTACATGCAGTGAAATATTGTAAGAGCCCACAGTAATGAAGGCATTTTCTTCTTCATGCCTGAAATGCACAACTACCTTATCTCCAACACACATGGGCACAGCTGACAGGATCGGTTGCAGCAGACACTGCTAACACTTCCCAAACTTCTGCTGCTCTCCACTTCAGGAGACACAACGGTTACAACTCTCCTGTCCCTGTGAACACAGACACAGCCACAGAATTGCTTCCGACCAATGAAAAGCAAGCAGACAGGAAGCCCATCCTGTCTGAGCAGAGTGTCCCTTGGCAGCTTTTGACTCCACTCTTCTCTGCCCTTTGGAGGAGCCCTGAAGAGTTTCAAGGGCAGGTTGTGATCTTAGCAGGCCAGGCCTCCAGCTCTCCAGCAGAGGAGACTGTCTGAAGCAGAATCCCCACCCATCTACACACCAACCTACACTCTACACGGAAGGTGAGAAAGAAATAAATCTTTCTTGCTTAAGCCTCTGGCACTTGGAGTTACTTTTAATACAAACACGACCAGTCTCTTCTGACTAGTACACAACCAATATAGTCTTTTTCCATTAGCATAGGAGCTTTTATTGTTATCTTGAGGTATAAAACCAGATCTTTTTTTCTCCTATTTATCACTTAGACATCTTTGCCACACTATTATTACTTCTCTTCAGGGCTTTTCCTGAGAATGGGCCACCATAAAACTCCATTGTGATGTGCTGTGGATTCAATCCTACACGCGATAGCCCCCTGTGCCTGGAGCTCTCCTTTCAGTACCATCCGAGATGTCGCCCTTGCCCTCTGGAACCATTTCTGTGTTCTGTGCACCCTGCTGAGCTCTCCATGGAGCCATCGCTGACCTTTGTCCCATCCTGTGGCCTCCAAAGTGGACTTGCACTGTAATGCAGTGTGGTGCACTGTCGATTAGGCGCACCCAGGAAAGTGAACTCCTGGGGGGTGGGGCAGTCCTGTATTATCCACATGTCTTCCCTCATGTCTCCTGTATTATCCACATGTCTTCCCTCATGTCTAGCACATTAGCCAAGAGCTCGTAACTACAAACAACTACATGGAGGATGAATAGACAGATGCAGTTACGGGCTTGCTCTACTTAGCTTTATGTACAGTCACAAAGAACTCTGTCTTTATAACTAATTTTGTGTTATCACCGCCACATTGAAACCCCGTAGGATGGCTGTCAATTAGTGTGTTAAAGTAAGAGAAAAATGAGTCTGTGTAGAAAGCCTTTAAATGTTGCTCAACAATGCTCAAGGCAAATGATGTACAGACAAAAATACCCAGAATGAGACAGATTAGAGAAATGTATTCTTGGCAGTCATTAAAATATCATTTTAGAAAAATGATTCCCAACTTTTTTAAAAGAGCTATACTTTCTAATGGTTAATTCTATGACAGCCCTTTTCCCAGGCCTCAAGTATGATTATTTTATTTATTGACTTTTAAACAGCCTAGGTAGAGTATCACCTCACATATTTTCTTCTGTTCTCCTTTTCTCCTAGAAAATGGTAACCACAGCAGGAGCGATGCTGCAGAGTTGGCCCAATTGTTCTCAGTGTAGCCGCTTATTAGGATCACTTGGGGAGCTTTCCTAAACTACAGATGCCTGGGCCTCCCCCCAAAAAAAGGCTGATCTGGGGTGTGGTCCAGGTTGTTTTTGTTTTGTTTTTGTATTTTAGGGAAGGGTCTACAGGGTGTTCAGGTTCTCGCTACAAGATAAGACTTGTAGTGATCCGCCTGTTTACAGCCTCCCAAGGGCTGGGATTATGGGCATGCACCACCACACCCAGTCTCAATCACCTCCTCAGCACACCCCCGTGGGGGGGGGAGGCTGGCATGGCAGGCCGAGGGATTGAACCCCCGACTCCTGTGCCTGCTTGCAAATACTTTAATCCACTGAGCTTTTGGCTAGCCCTGGTCCAGGTATTTTTAAAATCCTACAATCAGCATTGAGAACTGCTACATTAGATCAACTGCAAAGAAAGGGGGATCGGAAGAGGCCCATTCATTCAATCAGTCAGTGCATGCACTTGCAAGCCATCTCCCTATATCCCAGACACTTTTCTGAGCCCTGCAGTGCAGAGATGAATGGAACACAGCTCTAGAGAGGTTATTGCCTGGTTAAGGGAAAAGCAAATTTCTTAAATACTATGATTGAAATAAACAGGGGTCACACCAGGTCAAAAGAAAAGAAATTAATCCAGGCTAAGAGGGTTAAAATTTCTCCTTGGAAAAGACACATTCTCCTGGATGTTGAACAATAGACAGCATTTAGCCAGGTAAGAAAAGGATACCAAAAATACTCAATAGAGAACAAAGCATTCATGAAGTACACAACCGGGCTGCCAGCTGGGGCCGCCCGCAGTTCACATGGTTGGAGCCTGCCTTCGGGCAGGTGGGAGAGGAAGTAGTGGGGGATGAAGGGGAGGAACAGCTGGCAGCCAGCTCGTGACTACACGAGGGGCCTCAAATCTGACAGTCACCGCGAGGACAACTGGCTATGTATGATCCACAAGATGCAGCAATGCCTGAAGTACATTGTGGCTTCCTACCATACATGTTGCAATGAAACCTTTAGCCTCTTTAGATCCCCTTTTCTGGGCCTGAGATGTGAAGATACAGCCTCCAGGGTCAAGAAAGGAGCAGCTTAGAGAGCTTTCGCTCCCTGGTAATCTCCATCTTTATCCTCCTTTTCCAAATACACCAACTTGTAAAATTAAGGTTCTTTCATGCAAACCCAGCCTCCAGGCAAGACCCTGAACTCCCCTTCCGATTGCAGCACTCACCTTCGTCCTTGCCAAGACACTGGGGCTCAGCTTACAACTCCTCCAACAGACCGACTAGGTTCAAATTCTAGCTCTACTACCACTTAGCCGCCCTGAGACCCTGGGCAAGTTGTTTAATTTACCTAGGCCTCAGTTGTCTCATCTGTACAGTGGAAATGCAACTAGTACCTTTTGCACAGACTCATTTTTTTTTAAAACTTCTAAGGGGATTAAAATGAAAGTGAGACCTACCAGCTTATTGAAGAGAACATTAAATTCAGACAAGGTTTGCATGGTAACTGGCTGGGCTTATCAGGAAAAGCCAGTAAAAAGCTGTTATGGGCTGGAGGGAGGGGGAGGTAGTGTGAGGCTGTGGAATCCATTCCCAGCATTCAAAACCATTCATCTATGGCTTGAGAAGGCCTCCACCTGTCAAGTGGTGAAGATTCCCGTTGTTCTCCCCTCCAACCCCCACAGCCTTACCTTCTTCAAGCCTGTACCTTGACCATGGTGCTTGACTCTAGCCTGGTCCTCTCACCCTCATTTCATCCCTGTCCGCTTCATCCTGAAAAGCTACAACTATCTACACTTGTGGTACTTTCTGGGCACCCAGACTTGACTGCTTGGTGTCCCTCTGCTTGTTCACCCACGTTCTATGTTTGTGTCCAGGACTGATCTTCAATCCTGGTCCTGATCAGTGTTTGAAGAGAATTTGCCAGAGCTACAAACTGTCCAAAAGCAAAAGGCGTGGGGTGGGAGTTGGAGGGGACAGATCAACCTTCCTGAAGGCTGCAAATAGAAAGCAGCTTGGAGAGCTGAAGCTGCTAGAGGCAGTGCCCTGTCTTCCCTTCCTGCTTCAACTAATTAAGCAGCAAAATATCTAGTAACCAAGAAGAAAATTAAACTATTAAGCATTGCAATTTCCCTTTCTAATTTTGAGAATTTCATTAAAAAAAAATACTCTGGAGTTGACCCTAGTGCTAGAAAATACTTATTTTAAAACTTGCTCTTATAAAGTAAATCATGGTTCAGTAGCACTAATTGTAAGTGCAATAAAAGGTCATTGAAAGGTTTGAGCAGGGATGGATATAATCCAAACTCAGTTTTCCTAAAGACCTTTCTGGTTGCCATGCAGCAAATAAAATGCAGGAGGCAAAGCTTAAAGCTGAGAAGCCCATTAGGAAGCTACTGCAGGGTCCAGGCGGAAGTCTGAAGTAAGAAGGACTTGAGTGACGGCCCTGTGGGTCATCAAAGCTGCATGGACTCAAAAGATATTTTGGAAACAAGACATGCTGGCTGGTTACTTTAAACAGGAGTGCAAAGAAGGAATCCAAGATGATTCCTAATTCTGGCTTGAATTTTTGGAAATAACCTTTTACTGTAATGGGAAAAACTAGCAAAAATAGAATCTTCATGCATGCCTTTGAGGTGGTGCAACAACTATACAAGGAGAGGGAAGAGGCAAGTGAGGCAACCACCAGAGGGAACTGTGGAAGGGCCACGAGCCTAGCAAGATCAGGCATCTGGGTTTGCATTTAAGGAGGCTCGAGTAGCCTGGAGTGGGGTTTCTAACACCAATGGGACCTCCCCAGGGGCCCAATCCTGAATTCATTGGATATGTTTCAGAGAATAAAGACAGGTACCAGCATGAGACAAGAAAAAGGAAACAAGGTGTTGCAACAGGTGGAGCCTGGGTACCAGCAATGAAGCAATGGCTCAGATCCTGCAACCCAGGATCAAAGGCAGGATGAGAGGTGTCTCCTGCATGAGACATATTCCCAGCCCTAGCACAGCGCTTGCCTGTGTTCGATACCCAGATATTTGATAAATTGCTTTATGTACTCAATAAGTACCTATCCAGTGCTTACTATGTGCCAAGTATCAAGCACTTTAACTACAGTAATTTGTTGGATCTTCACAGCAACCTGTGAAGTAGGATCATTGCTGACCCTCATCTTTTCGATTAAACTAAGGACACCTAGGATGCCTTAAAGGCTCTGCTACCACATTTAGATGGTGATAATGAGCCTGGTTTTGCATGTCTTCTACTGAGGAGGGAGGACTATGTCTGGAGTATGGACGTGGTGGGGCAGGAGGTTGTGGCAGTCCTGTACTTTATTAAGGACTGACACACTCCTTCTCAGGATGGCTACTCCAGCCTCCATTCCCACCCAGAGCCATCCGTGGGGGTGCGGTTGTTCACATCCTTGCCAATGCTTGTCATATATCCATGTTTTCATTTTTGTCATTTAGATAACCAGGAAATAATTGTTTTCATACGCTATTCTCCTATTACAGGAAAGTTTCAGCATCTGTTCATACAATATATATTTACTAGACTTTCTACTACATCCCAAGAAAATAACCTACTCATATCTTTTGACCATTTCTCTGTTGAATTTCTTGTTGGTTTTCAGAAGGTCATTAGATACTTTTTATATTAATTCTTTGGTGCTTTTATAAATTGCAGATGTCTTACTCAAGTGTATCTTCTGCCAGTTAAGCTTATCTATGACCTTTCTACATTTTGTGTGGTAAATAATAGGGGCTATTCATAAAATGACATTCTCTTTCCTCTAAAATAAATTGGAAGACCTGGAAGGCCTTCAGGTCTGATAATGGCAAAACCATCCCTTCACCAAACCATGAAACAAAAGACTAAGGAAAGAACCTGAGAACTAAATTTGAAGCCCCACTTCCCAGACCACTAAACTGGTGATTAAGGAATGCTTTTGGTGTATTCTATTAATAAGCTGAAGCCACTTTTTTATTTACACTAGTTTGTTCTCACAAAGAATCTGAGGAAGCTTATAAGAAAACAGGCAATAAAATTGAAAAATATAAATTTAAATAATCAGGAACAAGGGACACATAGCAGAACAGAAGGTCAAGATCAGGAAGAAACTAAAAATTCAGACATGTAGGCCACAGGGTCCTACAAAGCTCTTAATGTTGAGCCAAAACTTTGTCTCTGAGCTTCTTGGCAACCAGAGGGAAAAGGGAAAAGGGAATACAATTAGGCACATTCAACAATATTCTCTTTGTTGATAAGAAAACATACAAGTTCCTCAAGGAAAGATAAGCTTTTCCTGGCCCTGAGTTCCTAAAGAATACTTCAGGTGGGTTTTATGGTGGGGATGGTTTCCTCACCAACATCTCCCTGGTAGAAGCGATGGAACTTCTTCCTTTTCTTTTAATGTCTCTCCATCAAGGTAATGGCCACCAAACTGCGACTGGTCAACATACAGAAAGCCGCCCAGTTTCCTAGCTACCAGCTAAGTAGAAGAAGGAAAAACTGAAGCAAAGAGGGAAGCAAATCCACCCAAATGGTCTAGAACATAAGAATCAAAAACACTGGGAAAAATTAATGGTATAGTAGTGAAGATGACACTAGCTGATACGACAACGACAACAACAACAACAAAAATACTGTGCAAATCTCAGTGGCTTGACACAAACAAAATTTATTTCTTGTTCATATAAAACCAAAATGATGGTCTTAGCCATCCAGCAGAAAAGTATGAAAATGAAGTATAGAAAGTAAAGCCATATTAATATGATGAGCTGTAAAATGCTCAAGTCAACAACTTCTGACATTGACAGTCTTATGGAAAACCCACTGCTATTATGGACTATTGGACTATATTGGGATATTTTGCTGAATTCACGCACCTACAATATTTAAATGACAATGGAATGCCCTTCTCTGACAGAACTAACCAAAAAAGGGGGATACAAATGGACGACCATTTAATCTATATACTAAAAATAGTTAGGATAGATATACAGCTCCATTCTCTTAATTCAATGAATGGAGAGATTTGTTCTAATAGTGTTTGAGACAGGATATCAGGTCTGCATCTTGTGCAATGAATAACCACTAAGACAACAATATGCAATGAATTAATTATTGAAAATGTGTTAGTAATCGCTTGTGAAACTGTCTCATTGCTATTTGTTTCTCAGTAAGGATATTTAAAGAAATAATTTAAAAAAATTTAAAAAATGAGAACCAGCCTCCATCCAACTTAAGACCCTGATGTGTTTTACACGTGGCAGAAGAACACGGAGGACCAGGCAGACTGAAGCCATTAGCACATCGTGTTGCTTCCATTACCTGCCTAGCATGCAGCAACATGGCCAGTCCTAACCATAAGAGAGACTGTGAACACACATACTCCACCACAAATTACTGGTTGTGTCTCTCAAATGTTTCTTCATAATTTGAATTCTCTAAACCAGGGCCCAGCAGCCTAGACTGTACAGGTGAAAGCTATTACATGGCCTATGAAGTAAGAAAGCATTTTCCATTTTTTAACAGCTGGACAGAGTGAAAGGAATAATACATTGCAACACATGAAAATTGTATAAAACTCAAATTTCAATCTCCATGAAGAAAGTTTTATTGAGGCCAGGGAGATGGCTCAGTGGAATAAGCACTTCCCCAGCAAGCACAAAGCCCTGAGTTCAATCCCCGGTTCCACCAAAAAAAAAAAAAAAAAGTTTTATTGAAACACAGCCACACTCATTCATTTATATATTATCTACAGCTTCTTTGCACCATATAATAGCTGAATTGAATAGCTTCCATAGAGACCATATGACTGGGAAAGCCAAAAGTATTTACTCTCTGGACCTTTTAAGAAATGATTTGTCAACTCGTTTTAAACCGCTAAGTTCGTAAGAGTTGAGCAACAGGTACTTCTAGCTTGAGGCACAAATATCGAGGGTTGATGGTTTAATGAACTGCTGGTAAAACTGATACATCCTGGGGACATTAAGAAGTCTGAACAAGGTCCCAGCCATTACTCTGTAGGCAAAATTGGATCAAGGAGAGCTTTCAGGTAAAGCTAGAATTTTTCTTCAGAAGCATTTCTGAATCCATACTAGTTCAAAAGCAAGTAATTAACCAGTTGTTTTCACATGAGTCAGTGAAGGAACATTGCTTTGCGAATTTTGCCAATAAGAAAGGATTTCTTTAACAGAATAGTTAAATATTACAGAAGCCTGGTTTGCTGGCTTGTTTTCCATAAATATTTTATCATTCTGTTATAGAAAGCGTTCTATATTATTAGAGTTGTTTTTACTTTAATTCAAATGGTGAAAAGGCAAAGAATAAATTAAGAATTATATTTCAGAAAACTAAATATCAAGCAGTTTATTTATAGGTACTCCTAGTTTCCTGATGATTGTCTATATTTTGGTAACCCAAGAATCTCATCAAAAACCAATGTAACTCCTTTTGATCTGAATGCCTTATCAACTTCAAAATTTTTTAACAAAAATTAACTTTATGAATCTCTTAACACAGAAGACTTGTTAAAAATTTTTTTTGAAACAGACTTGTTAGATTAAAAATAAGTCTAAATTTTGATTCTTTGGGCCTGTTCTCTTCAGGAAAACTATCCATTTGTTATTTACAGATGCCAACAAAATTTTTGCAATGAAACATTTGGAAACCAATAGGAACATATGTTGACTGCTTGTACACTCTCTATTGAAGTTTGAAACAATAAGTATGCTCACAGTGAATACCCACAGCCAACACCTACATAGAAACAACTTAAGAAGGAATTGAATGTTTCAACATATGAAAATACGTTAGAAACAATTCAGCATGAATGTTAATAGCCTCCCCAGACCCCTTATCCTTGAGAATCCCATGGCATAAAGCATAAGCCTCAGGATGACATTTGTCTTTTAGCCACCATAGCTATAGTTCTCCTAAGCAAAAGAAATCCCCAGTCCTGCAAGCCAGGCTGAGACCAGAATGGCCTGAAATCTGGAGATGACCTCAGAGGTCATTGTTCTGGGGCCTACACCCAGAAGCTCTTTGTTTTATAAAAGAGGAAAGTAAACACAGATTGGGTAAGGGACTTGCCCACATCACACAGCCAGGGACCAGCAGCACTGACACTCAGACTCCAGCCAGCCCACAGCCCGCCCTGTGGTTCTTCCTCTGTACTGCAATTCATCCTCCTACACACTGGCTCTCTGGAGCCATCACCGACTCAAACACAGTTAATGTACCCGCTTTCTAAGGTAGATAAATTCAACTCCAATACCACTTAGAGCATGACTCACTTCCCAATGAGGCCTATAAAGCAGAGGCCCTGTCAGCTTGGCAAGGCCACAAACATCCCACCATGCCTTTTTTGTCAGAGCTGAGTTTATCCCAGTTCCTTAGCCGAAGGCTCAGCTGTCTTCCACCTTTCTCACTGTGCCACCCTGGTTAACCATGGCTCTTTCCTTCTGTGGGATGTTTGTGCACCACTCTCTTGTAGTGCACTGGGACACAGAACCCCAAAACCACAGAGTTCCTCTGCTCCTGGAGAACATAATTCCCAGGCAACCAGTTCACCACGTTTTCCTTCTGTCCCAGGGCTTTTGACATAAGCCACATACACAGCCCTTTTCTTTAGGGTGAGGGGGCCGCATTGAGACAAGCTCTCCTTAAGTCACTAAATTGCCCAGGCTAGGCTTACACTTTTGATTCTCTTTCCTCAGCCTCTAAGAATGCCGGGATTTCAGGTGCACACCACCCTGCCCAGGTCTGTTGCATCACTTTTACCCTACTATTCCAAGTGTGAAAGTCCAGGATGTATTTGTACATTTATTTCTGCCAACACATTATTTTTAAAGTAACTAAAGCAATGATAAAGTTTTGTCAATTTCTTAATTTTCTTTTTAATTCTAAGATATCCTAATGAAGGTCACTTCCTCTGGGAAGGTTATTTGGGCAAAAACTAATCAACTCAACTTAATTAATATTATTCCACGTTACTTGACAAAACTAAATAGTAATCTCTAATTTCCCTCAACTTTTAAATAGGACCAGATCTCAATTAGCAGCATTGATTTACTTAAACATAACAATCACTCTGTACTCTAGCTCCTAAATGCAAAATCCCACAATCTCTAATCAACAGTGATTTATGCAAAAAGAATAGCAATTCTTTCTTTTCTCATTGGTTCCCAAAAAGTACGATCAGACCTCAGGGCTGCCCGATACCAAATCAAAGATTTTCAGTCTAGTAGGTAACATCAAAGGGGACAAACACTACAATCTTGATTTCCATAGTTCATACCCAGTAATGAGTATAATTTCTTTCAAGATGTTTGGTTATAAAAATTAGAGAAAAAGAAGGGCTGCAAGGACAGCCAACATTTTGGCTGTAGCCTTTCAAGGTCAGTGAAGACTCAGGACATAGGAGAACTTATACTGTAATATCATGTAACTCAGTTGTTTCCCACATTTTCTGATCAAGGAGATTATGGGGCCACAAAGCAATATGATCGATAACATAGAGAGAGTCACATGGAAAGAAAACATTCTTTCAGGCTTTCACAGAGAGTAAATTGGTCAAGCAATGGCCGTGACTCATCCACATGGCTGACACTCACAAAGGATCTGCAAACTGTGGCACAGGGTAACATGATAAATTCTGAGGGGACTTGACTGACCTTTTCAGATACAAAAGATACATTTCTTGTTATATAGATCTTGCTTTATCTTGGTCTTAACTATCCAGTAGAAAAGTATAAAAATGAGATATAAAAAGTAAAGCCATATTAATACACTGAGGTATAAAAGGCTCAAGTCAACAACTTCTGACATTGCCGGTCCTATGGATAACCCACTACTATTATGGACTACTGGACTATATTGGATTATTTTGCTGAATTCACGCACCTACAATATTTAAATGGCAATGGAATACCCATCTCTAACAAAACTAAACAAAAAAAGGGGACACAAAGAAAGGACCATTTTGTATTTGTATATACAAAATAGTTAGGATAGATATACAGATACTTTTGCTTAATTCAATGAGAAGAAAGATTTGTACTAATAGTGTTTGGACAGGGTATCATGTCTGCATCTTGTACTGTGAATAACCACTAAGAAGATAACAATATGCAATGTATTAATTATTGAAGCTGTCCTATTAATCAGTTTTGAAACTGCCTCATTGCTATGTTTCTCAATAAAATTAATTTAAAAAAATAAAAATTGGTTAATATTCAAAATAAATAAAACTACTAAATATTGTATATAAGTGTCAATATGTTCAAATAAATTGATAGAAATTTGAAAAGGCCAGATATAATTATTTGACATTTAATTATAATGGACAGTGTTAAATGGATGCATTTGTTTTTAAATAAAGAGGCATATTAACTATATTAACTCTTTCTGGACCCCAAGGGATAATATGGGGGAAAAAAAAGATGTTTGGCTATGATGTGTCCAGGTAAGCACAGTACCCATGCATCCAGATGAACGGTCTATGATTTCTTTACCTAGATCTACCTGGCATCAAAGAACTGTGCAGAACTGCGGCAAAGCAACTGTAAAGCCTACAGAACAGAATGCAAAGCAACTAGATTTAAAAGCATGAAAAGGCAAATAATCTAGATGTTTGGGGCATATATAAATTGCCAATAACCCAGCTGATTTTGGAGGTAGCTTTGTGTGACTATAGAGGGATTTACAGAATATAGAGAGACAGATGACACAATACTGCAATCAGAAGCCCACATTCTGAGACAGATGTGGCAGTGCACCCCTGTAAACCCAGCACTCGGGAGGCTGAGGCAGGAAGATTGCTATGTGTTCAAGGCCCGCCTGGGCTACAAAGTGAGTGCTAGACCAGCCTGAATTGCATAATGAAACTCGGTCTCAAAAGAGAGAGA
>NW_004524641.1:3140816-3144957 GCF_000260255.1 Octodon degus | reverse complement strand
AGAAGAAGAAGAAGAAGAAGAAGAAGAAGAAGAAGAAGAAGAAGAAGAAGAAGAAGAAGAAGCCCATATTGCCCACATTCTAGATTCAAGTTGTCAAGGTTTAATCCTGGCTCCTCCATTTCCTATTCTGTGAAACTAACCAATCAGACCATCTTCTATATATTTGTAGTCTCACTTATAAAACTGAAAAATAGGGCCAGTGAGATAGCTCAGTGGTCTAAAGCATCTGCTTAGGCAGGCTTAGGCAAAATGTAGGAGCTGCGGTTCGATCCCCGGGACCATATGCCAACTCCAGCCCTGCCTCCAGAGCGGGCTGAGCCAGGAAAAAAAAAAAAACACCTGAAAAATAGTGACATTTACCTCATCTGTTTTGTGAGGATAAATGAAATAATATGGATATATATGTATGTACTTAAAGGGGGAAGAACGAAGAACACTCTGAAAACAACCTATTGTGTAACAAATACTTAATAAATACTCATTTCTTTGTAAAAGATTAGGAGGCGAGGCCAAGTTCCTGGATACCCGGTGTGCCCACAGAAGGGCAGGAGCTCCCCACTTCCTTCCCCTCCCCTCGCATACTCCACTGCGCCTCCTCCTTCTGATCTGGAAAACACACCTGTGAGCGTTGTTTCCCGTTCCAGCAACAGCTGAGCAAACACAACTGATTGTATGGAGAATCATGAAAGCCTAGATGAAACTGCATGGTCAGCCAACTACTGCCGGTCGAAACATGCACGCACATGCGCATGCGTGGATGCAATTTGCGAGGGTTTCTAATTCAAGCTCACTTGACCCTTCCCCACACTTTTATACCTATCTGTGGTGACCTAGCCGCTGCTTCTAATAGCTGTTATTCTTATGCCCCTGTGGAAAGAGGGACTATTCTGTCCCCACTCGCCTAGCGCAACAAAGCTAATCACAAATATTAATCTCCTTCCTAACGCATAGTTTTAAGGAAAAATTACAGAAAGATACATCTTCAGGAAAGGCGAACACTTAGAATCTTATTTCTTTCCTTTCTGTGACTAAATCTAAAATAGAAATTCATTTGTTCTGGTACTAAAGACCAAAGGAGGGCGGCCAACCAATATTCTACAATCAACTGAAACAGCAAATCCACTCACCAATCAGGATAGTTCACCCATATTTAATGATAATTTCTTAATTTTAAGCCACCTTGTACATTGAAAAATTCAAATAAGATGTATTTTTAATCTTATGGTAGGAAAAAAGAGACAGTAAGCTTGCCCAAATTCAGCAGTTCATGAATGTATTTAAAATTGTCCTTGGCCAATGACCAGTGAAGTATGGATTAAGGTACTCACTACAATGTTATTTATAATGTACACAATTTGAAAATTATAAAAATCTAAACATTAGGAAAAGATAAAGTAAATTATGGGCCATCCCACAGTGGAATGCTATCTGGCTATCAACATTAATTAGTAACTATAAATGTATTATCATGTAAAGATAGTTATACTAATGTGAAACGAGAGTATTGATAATAACTTTATAAGCTCAGTTTGGTAAAAAAAAAAAAACTATGGAAAAAATCATATTTCACATGTATAGCAATACATAGAAAAGTTGGAAAGACAAATATCAAAATAGTAATGTTCGTTTCTAGATAGAATTATGGGAGGATTGTTTATATTTTCTAAATGCCTTATATTAATATTAGAGCTACTCTCTGTTTAAATAAGAAGTATAGAGTCCATGAGAAAGAGCTTCACTCAAAGTGGCTAATATTAAGAAGCTGTCTTCAATTGTATTACATTGTAGTAGCACTGCTCATAACTTGATAATGTTAGGTAAGTAGGAAACTGCTTTATTTTCTTTCCACCCCTGGGTCAACTGGGTTATCATCTAAAATCAGAGGCAAAACTAAAATCAAAACACAAAGTTCCAAGATTTTGATTTTTGTTACTAAAATTCATTTACTCATACATTGAATAAATATCACTATGCATGTAGAACTTAAAAAAAAAAAAAAAAGACCTGAAGATACACCACACAGAGGTCCTACTTTCGGAGACTAGAGTTACCAGACAAAAAAGTACTTAAATTTTTAAAAGAGAGAGAAATAACACTACAAGAAAAGCATGCATGTGAGGGCCAGACAAATAGCTCAGTGGATTAAAGTGCCTGCAAGCAGCACAGGGGCCGGGGGTTCAATCCCCTGGGCCTGCCGTGCCGGCCCCACCCCTGGGTCATGCTGAGATGGCAACTAGGTGTGGTGGTGCGCTTCTGAAATCCCAGCTGTTGGGAGGCTGTAAACAAGCGGATCACTATGAGTCCGATCTAGTAGTGAGACCCTGAACACCCTGTAAACCCTTCCCTAAAAAAGTATGTGTGAAGGGCAGGTTTCTTTCTACTCGGGGACCTCTGGAAGAACTACTGAACAATGAAGGACACAGCTGGAACTTAATATCAAAAAGATAAATTCTTAAGTTCAAATGACTGAATTATCTACTGCATTACCTTAGGAAATAAACTTTAGATAGTACAAAGTGAAGCAAGTTGCAAAAAAAAATACATGTGTTTTAGGCACACATTCCACACACACATGTATCAACACACAGGGGCACATCAATATGGTAGCAAGGTTAATCTCTAGATAGGGCGATTGCAGATGGTTATCATTTTGTTAGCTGTCGTGTTCAGTTTTACTACAATGAACCTGAAGAGTGTGCTACAAATGGATAGATGGGGAAAACTTACTCTTGGTGGCCAAATAAATAAAAGCTTACATCAGTAGAATAAGCACTTACCTGGAAAGCACAGGGTCCTGAGTTCAATCCCCAGTACTGCGATATATAAAAGCTTGCATCATCTATGATCAGTGCTGGACCATGAACAAGCCGGCACTAACACGGGATGTACTACGACCGGGTTCCAGGACTTGCCCACTACTTCCGTGGCAGCTCAGCTCTGACTTTTCACCTGAATGAGTGGCACAAAATGATTCTTCTTCTTTACTTTTGAACAAAACCGAGAACTGAGTAGATGCCAACCACACAGTATTAATAATCAACACAGCTTCACAACTTGCCCAATGTTGGTAATATGCCGCCATCTTTCTCACGTAGAAAAGCCTGGTGCATCTAGATGAAACCTAGCTTGATCATACAGGAGGGGTTTTGATCCTGTCCCACAGGACTAACTGGAAAAATATGACTAGGAGTAAACTACTTTTCATTAGCAAATGACAGCATAGCTGAGGAGCTCTAACTAAAACCGAGACAGTCACATGGGTGTTTCATGATAGCAAAGTGAACACAAAAGGAACGAGAAAGGTGTTTTAGAAAGCAGAAGAACAACCTACCACTAAGATGATATTGTACAAATAGCAGGAAATAAAATGCAGGTTTAAACTTAGCATGGAAAAAATATGCTCCATGTGTGCTTCAATTGGAGGAAATCGAAAATGGGAAATTATGTGGAAGTGAATTTGATTCCCCACAAGCACTGCAGTGTACTGCAGTAAACTGGTACTGCAGTTTACAGAAGAGAGAGCTAGGACTAAAGTCCCAATGTTTTTCCTGAAGTGATCTTACACCCAGTGTATCTACTAGAGATGTCCAAAAATTTGTGAGTTAGAAACCCAGAGTAGGGAAATGGAGCATTAAATAGGGTAATGGATAACAACAGCAAAACAGACAATGAAACCTCAGCTTAAATAACTTTTACTGGGAGCTTGAGCTAAGAGCCCCTGAACTCCTGTGATGAAGGCTGGTGCAGGAGGCCCTGGGCATCAGCGGTGGCCTCTGAAGCAGGACCCTTCTGGAGCCCGGTACCACATCAGCACCACAATTCAAATGAAAATGTGAAGCTCAGTTTTATTTTTCTAATACTTATGTTCAAGACATCATGGAAATCTTTATCAATAAAATATAAGGGCCAGCCAAATAGCTCAGTGGATTAAGGGGGGAAGGTTCAATCCCCAGGGCCTTCTGTGCCAGCCCTGCCCTGGGGCACTCTGAGACAGCAATTGAGACCGGGCGTGGTGGCGCATACCTGTAATCCCAGCTCTTAGGAGACTGTAAACAGGCGGATCACTATGAGTCTGATCTAGTAGTGAGACCCTGAACACCCTGTAGACAATTCACTAAAATAAAAAACATTAAAAAAAAAA